>NC_092228.1:30403916-30592567 GCF_036320965.1 Panulirus ornatus | reverse complement strand
TTTCTCCCCTATATATATTTATCTGTTTATTCACTTTGCCCCGTCGCCGTCCCCCGCACCAGCGAGGCAGTGCAAGGAAACAGACGAAAGAATGGCCCAACCCACCCACATACACATGTATATACATACACGTCCACACACACCACATATACATACCTATACATCTCAACGTATACACACACATACACACACAGACACACACATATATACCCATGTACACAATTCACACTGTCTGCCTCCACTCATTCCCATCGCCACCCCGCCACACATGGAATAACAACATCCCCCCCCCTCATGTGTGCGAGGCAGCGCTAGGAAAAGACAACAAAGGCCCCATTCGTTCACACTCAGTCTCCAGCTGTCATGCAACAATGCACCGAAACCACAGCTCCCCTTCCACATCCAGGCCCCACAGAACCTTCCATGGCCCACCCCAAACGCTTCACATGCCCTGGCTCAATCCACCGACACCACGCCGACCCCAGCATACCACATATATATATATATATATATATATATATATATATATATATATATATATATATATATATACATATATATATATATATATATATATATATATATATATATATATATATATATATATATATATATATATATATATATATATATATATATATATATATATATATGCTCTAGCCTGAGCCAGGTACCTATTCAATCAACCAACTGATAGGCATGGATGAACAGCTGGGTCGACTGTGGACCGACCACTGCAACCAGGTTTCGATCCAATGTGTTCCACCTTGGGATTCCCGTGAATACGGTGCGGTCAGGAACGCTATCAGCTACACTACTGAGGTCCATGTGTGTATGGCGTTATCAATACACATAAACTATCCATCAAGACCCTTAGTGAGTTCAGTGGGTTCGATCACATGTAAGTAAGCAAAACTGGTCAGTAATTTTTCGTTTTCTAATAACATGAACAAATTAGTTTTCGTTAACAAGTTTCATCATCCCGAAGTCATTCATGATATTACGTTGTAAGTTTTGATGTGTCGTTTTTGTTCACATATGTTACAATGATGTTTACCGCATTACATTGTGGATTGTGGAGAAACTTGATTTGCTGTTTCAAATATTGTATATTTTGATATGATAAAACAGTGTAGCAAAATCTCTTGTATTCAAGAATATCATTCTGTTCTTGTGTTTGGTATGGCGATGGGTAACTCTCTCTCACCATTGTTAAGTAATGTTTGATAAGGAATTTTAGAAGATAACAAATAAAGGATATATTACCTTCATAAATTATTATCAAGAAAATCTTAATGATTTCTCATTCCAGATGATTCTTATTGCTGATGATTTGATTTTTACCTCGTCTTACTGCTTCACTGGTGTCGGAGTCTGTCTTTGCTATGTGCTGTAGAAGGATTCCATGCTCTCTTCTCCCAAATGGAGTTTCTTCTTATACAATGCATTTGGGATTAGGTTACGTAGTATTATTTTGTTCATAATGCATTCTTGTAGTTGTTTGTGTGGTAACTTCTTGGTGTTAACAGAGAGGTAAACATGGAGGTACTTACTAACAAGTGTGGGTGGATGTTGGGTGTTAGCAGTGAGGTAAACATGGAGGTACTTACTAACAAGTGTGGGTGGATGTTGGGTGTTAGCAGAGAGGTAAACATGGAGGTATTTACTAACAAGTGTGGGTGGATGTTGGGTGTTAGCAGAGAGGTAAACATGGAGGTACTTACTAACAAGTGTGGGTGGATGTTGGGTGTTAGCAGAGAGGTAAACATGGAGGTACTTACTAACAAGTGTGGGTGGATGTTGGGTGTTAGCAGAGAGGTAAACATGGAGGTACTTACTAACAAGTGTGGGTGGATGTTGGGTCGTCCTGGGTGTTGTCAGGTGGGAACTCCATCGTGATCCTAAACTGTTGATATTATTATATGAAGGTAAGATCACGCATAGGTAGGAGATCATATTATTTTTCACTGGTACTTTTACAATACACAATACACTACATGTTTCGAGAAGACGATCCGCCTCATCAGGTGCAGCCAGTCCATAAAGTTTGAAGCCCCAGTACGAGCACAAAGGCTTGGACATCCTGTTACCGCCATGCCAGACTATACACTGACCAGACCGGTAAGGGGAAAGCTGGAGGTGTTCCTTGTGGTAAAGGGAGTTGTGTGGGGGTGGTTAACCTGGGTAGCGAGATGTTACCTTGTCTTGATAATTCTTTCATAATGAATTAGTTGATGACAGGACGTGCTTTAAAGTTACCTGAGGATGAAAGGAATTTTTCCATGTTGGCAATTCAGACAGGTTTACTGACATTACTGGTAGCATGATCCAATGACAGGTACAATGACAGGTACAATGTGACTGGGTTGTTAAGGTCTACGAGGTGATCTTTCTCTTGCTAATTTTAACAATAGCATTCCTGTGGTCACCTCTGGGTCCTGAATGACGGTGGCAATAGCATCTCTCAGTTACTGTTTGACCTGCCTGGCCAATGTATACATCTTTACATGTCTTACATTTAATAAACACTGCCAGATTTACTAATGAGTTGGCCTACTTTTGATAAAGGTCTCACTGGTAATCTATTATATTGGAAGGCAACATGAAAATCACTGTTTTTAGCACCTGTCTTACATTAGCTCAATCAGGACAATAAGGCAACACCAAGGATTTAGATCTATCATCCTTTTCTATATTTTTGTTGATAAATGTAACACAATACTAAATATTGACACCACGTAGATTGTCATTCGATTTTTACTTTAACGTTAGTAAGAAATTTCATTAAACTTATGCTGTCAGAAGTAAGATTAAATTAAATAGCTTGTAAATAACAATGGAAAACACCATCATGAGATCAGCGAGGGACACGATATTCTCTGAATAAGTAAACATGTAGGATGTAGGAAGTCCACATACACGAACGATGTTTACCACTGTCACGGTAACTGTGTACATTGTTAGTTTTGAATGTATGAACACGTCGCCTTTTTTCCATATATATATATATATATATATTTTTTTTTTTTTTTTTTTTTTTTTATACTTTGTCGCTGTCTCCCGCGTTTGCGAGGTAGCGCAAGGAAACAGACGAAAGAAATGGCCCAACCCCCCCCCCCCATACACATGTACATACACACGTCCACACACGCAAATATACATACCTACACAGCTTTCCATGGTTTACCCCAGACGCTTCACATGCCTTGATTCAATCCACTGACAGCACGTCAACCCCTGTATACCACATGACTCCAATTCACTCTATTCCTTGCCCTCCTTTCACCCTCCTGCATGTTCAGGCCCCAATCACACAAAATCTTTTTCACTCCATCTTTCCACCTCCAATTTGGTCTCCCTCTTCTCCTCGTTCCCTCCACCTCCGACACATATATCCTCTTGGTCAATCTCTCCTCACTCATTCTCTCCATGTGCCCAAACCATTTCAAAACACCCTCTTCTGCTCTCTCAACCACACTCTTTTTATTTCCACACATCTCTCTTACCCTTACGTTACTTACTCGATCAAACCACCTCACACCACACATTGTCCTCAAACATCTCATTTCCAGCACATCCATCCTCCTGCGCACATCTCTATCCATAGCCCACGCCTCGCAACCATACAACATTGTTGGAACCACTATTCCCTCAAACATACCCATTTTTGCTTTCCGAGATAATGTTCTCGACTTCCACACATTTTTCAAGGCTCCCAAAATTTTCGCCCCCTCCCCCACCCTATGATCCACTTCCGCTTCCATGGTTCCATCCGCTGACAGATCCACTCCCAGATATCTAAAACACTTCACTTCCTCCAGTTTTTCTCCATTCAAACTCACCTCCCAATTGACTTGACCCTCACCCCTACTGTACCTAATAACCTTGCTCTTATTCACATTTACTCTCAACTTTCTTCTTCCACACACTTTACCAAACTCAGTCACCAGCTTCTGCAGTTTCTCACATGAATCAGCCACCAGCGCTGTATCATCAGCGAACAACAACTGACTCACTTCCCAAGCTCTCTCATCCCCAACAGACTTCATACTTGCCCCTCTTTCCAGGACTCTTGCATTTACCTCCCTTACAACCCCATCCATAAACAAATTAAACAACCATGGAGACATCACACACCCCTGCCGCAAACCTACATTCACTGAGAACCAATCACTTTCCTCTCTTCCTACACGTACACATGCCTTACATCCTCGATAAAAACTTTTCACTGCTTCTAACAACTTGCCTCCCACACCATATATTCTTAATACCTTCCACAGAGCATCTCTATCAACTCTATCATATGCCTTCTCCAGATCCATAAATGCTACATACAAATCCATTTGCTTTTCTAAGTATTTCTCACATACATTCTTCAAAGCAAACACCTGATCCACACATCCTCTACCACTTCTGAAACCGCACTGCTCTTCCCCAATCTGATGCTCTGTACATGCCTTCACCCTCTCAATCAATACCCTCCCATATAATTTACCAGGAATACTCAACAAACTTATACCTCTGTAATTTGAGCACTCACTCTTATCCCCTTTGCCTTTGTACAATGGCACTATGCACGCATTCCGCCAATCCTCAGGCACCTCACCATGAGTCATACATACATTAAATAACCTTACCAACCAGTCAACAATACAGTCACCCCCTTTTTTAATAAATTCCACTGCAATACCATCCAAACCTGCTGCCTTGCCGGCTTTCATCTTCCGCAAAGCTTTTACTACCTCTTCTCTGTTTACCAAATCATTTTCCCTAACCCTCTCACTTTGCACACCACCTCGACCAAAACACCCTATATCTGCCACTCTGTCATCAGACACATTCAACAAACCTTCAAAATACTCATTCCATCTCCTTCTCACATCACCGCTACTTGTTATCACCTCCCCATTTGCGCCCTTCACTGAAGTTCCCATTTGCTCCCTTGTCTTACGCACCCTATTTACCTCCTTCCAGAACATCTTTTTATTCTCCCTAAAATTTACTGATAGTCTCTCACCCCAACTCTCATTTGCCCTTTTTTTCCCTCTTGCACCTTTCTCTTGACCTCCTGTCTCTTTCTTTTATACTTCTCCCACTCAATTGCATTTTTTCCCTGCAAAAATCGTCCAAATGCCTCTCTCTTCTCTTTCACTAATACTCTTACTTCTTCATCCCACCACTCACTACCCTTTCTAAACAGCCCACCTCCCACTCTTCTCATGCCACAAGCATCTTTTGCGCAATCCATCACTGATTCCCTAAATACATCCCATTCCTCCCCCACTCCCCTTACTTCCATTGTTCTCACCTTTTTCCATTCTGTACACAGTCTCTCCTGGTATATATATATATATATATATATATATATTCCTATGAGTCCACGGGGAAAATGAAACACGAAAAGTTCCCAAGTGCGCTTTCGTGTAATAATCACATCATCAGGGGAGACACAAGAGAGAAATATAACAGTCAGTTGATATACATCGAAGAGACGAAGCTAGGACGCCATTTGGTAAACGTGATTGTCCAAAACATACACCGAGCGTTCATAAACTTATCATTTTACAAATTTTTTCAACAATAAAGTTATCTATTTGTATAGACCATCACTGATATTAAGATTATAATTCTCTGTGTATTTCATAATAGAAGATTCAATGTTATTTCTCTTGGTAATATCATATCTTGCAATTAAGAATATACGTTATTACTAGAGCCACTATATGGAGGAGGGAGATCATATATTGGCAACCCCACAGTGCTGATCGGTTCACAGGGTCAACAACGAGGGACCGACTGCCACTTGTTGGCCCCATATGACATCCTTCCCAGGGAAGGGCGGGTGTGTATGTGGAGGGGGAAGGAGGCCACATATGGGTACTCTTGTAATATTGTTTAGCCAGTAAAGAATATATTATCATATTGTAAGAATAATGTAAGTATTTAGTACGTAAAATAATCCGTGGCATGTATCATGAGTATAGCTGTAGGTTAATTATAGAAATTTCATTGTACGGGACATGCCCTGTCCATATCAGTTTCCATAGAGGATTACGCCATGTGCAAAAGTTTATTATGTACATCGAGAGTGGAAAAGTGACAAAGTGAAGTGGGAAGTTGACATAGTGACATAGTGAAGTGATTAACCAGGGAAACTGAAATGATCACCTTGGTAACCTAACGTGATTCCGGGTCACGCAGTACACAGACGAGACTCAGTGTTAGTTAAGTACCCTACCTCCTTATGGCCAGTGACCCAGCCCCAGGGGGCAAGTTAAGTACCCTACCTCCTTATGGCCAGTGACCCAGCCCCGGGGGGGCAAGTTAAGTACCCTACCTCCTTATGGCCAGTGACCCAGCCCCGGGGGGGCAAGTTAAGTACCCTACCTCCTTATGGCCAGTGACCCAGCCCCGGGGGGGCAAGTTAAGTACCCTACCTCCTTGGAGACAGTTACCCAGCCCCGGGGGGCAAGTTAAGTACCCTACCTCCTTATGGCCAGTGACCCAGCCCCGGGGGGGCAAGTTAAGTACCCTACCTCCTTATGGCCAGTGACCCAGCCCCGGGGGGGCAAGTTAAGTACCCTACCTCCTTGGAGACAGTTACCCAGCCCCGGGGGGCAAGTTAAGTACCCTACCTCCGTGTAGACGGTTACCCAACCCCGGGGGGCAAGTCAAGTACCCTACCTCCGTGTAGACAGTTACCCAGCCCCGGGGGGCAAGTCAAGTACCCTACCTCCGTGTAGACGGTTACCCAGCCCCGGGGGGCAAGTCAAGTACCCTACCTCCGTGTAGACAGTTACCCAGCCCCGGGGGGCAAGTCAAGTACCCTACCTCCGTGTAGACAGTTACCCAGCCCCGGGGGGCAAGTCAAGTACCCTACCTCCGTGTAGACAGTTACCCAGCCCCGGGGGGCAAGTCAAGTACCCTACCTCCGTGTAGACAGTTACCCAGCCCCGGGGGGCAAGTCAAGTACCCTACCTCCGTGTAGACAGTTACCCAGCCCCGCGACAAATTGCATTCAAGATCTACTAAGAAATCCCGGCAAGCTAACACCACGATTTGTTACAAAAGATGCCTTTATACAGTGTGCCTGGCTCGCCCACTGTGAGGATAAGGAACCAATAATGTGTCCACAAGAGACACTGAAAACTTCGATTAAAACAGTGCCGTGTGAGGAGGCCGAGTAACCTGGTCGATCCTGGTTGAGCCTGGTCGATCCCGGTTGGGCCTGGACGAGCAGTAAGGCACCAGTCAGGGTGTCAGCTGAGAAGCGCCTCAAGGAGGTGCTTAACCAGCGCCGTTGTAAGAAACGCGAGCATAGACCGACCTGACGTGGAGGACGAGGGACCATCACTTGGTCACACACACACACACCCACGACCACACACCCGGCTGTCCTCCACCTAGTAAGATCCAGCCAAGACCTTGTGTTACACACTCAAGTCAACTTTTAGCACCAGAGAACAACAAGTCTCTTGCAATTGTGAGTTAGGATGTTTAGTTAACATTAGCATTGGTGTGACGAGGCAGGTCACATTATTTCTGCTACAGTGTGTAGCCTTAGATATCTAAGCAGTTGTGTTAGGATACATGCCATATCATTTCTGATTGTGAGTAGATTTTTAATCTTAAGTAAACGTTCGCGGTCCCATGCATAATGATTGATTATGCTAGTAGTGTTGCAACCAGTAGGATGTTAGAATTATAATCACTTGTTGCTTACGCATATCAACTATCAGGTATATGTGTACCCATGTCATTCTATTTAGGTATTAAATGTAAGAAGGTTATTGGCTTTTCCTTAACCCACAGGAACGTGAGTAATCAAAGTATGCTTAACGGTCAATTGGCCTAGTTGGGTCATTAATGTCTGAATTAAGGGCTGTTCTTAAACCATGGCTATGGCCCGCCATGGTTATCTTATTTGAACAACAGCTAACATATAATAATTACTATTAAATACTACTAGATGTAATAACGTAATGACACTATTCTTGTATACTCTTGTTTCAGGAGTAGTGCTACTCCTTCCTTTATTATCCTCTCATTAAACGATGACTTTACTCCCTAGATTTTTCCAGCCCATTCTTCCCCTTTACCTTTCAGCTTCGTTTCATTCAGAGCCAAAACATCCACGTTTCTATCCTCAAACAAACTACCTATCTCCCCCTTTTTCTCATCTTGGTTACATCCACATACATTTAGACATCCCAATCTAAACCTTGGAGGAGGATGGGCACTCTTCGTTGTATATCAAATGACTATTACATTTCTTTCTTGTATCTCCCCTAATGATGTGACTGTTACACGAAAGAGCACTTGGGAACTTATCGTGTTTCACTTCCCCGTGGACTCATAGGAATATATATATATATATATATATATATATATATATATATATATATATATATATATATATATATATATATATATATATCCCTGGGGATAGGGGAGAAAAAATGCTTCCCACGTATTCCCTGCGTGTTGTAGAAGGCGGCTAAAAGGGAAGGGAGTGAGGGGCTGGAAATTCTTCCCTCTCTTTTTTTTCTTTTTTTTCAATTTCCAAAAGAAGGAACAGAGAAGGGGGCCAGGCGAGGATATTCCCTCAAAGGTCCAGTCCTCTGTTCTTAATGCTACTTTGCTAATGCGGGAAATGGCGAATAGTATGAAAGAAAAGAAAAAAAAAAAAAAATATATATATATATATATATATATACACCAACAAAGTGCATAGGAACGCTCACCGTCATAGAACATACAAACCTCCAACAGCCAGGATCGAACCCGGGACCCCTGTGCAACTAGCAGGAATGCTACCGCTAGGCTATGGTAGCCTACCAGTAGCATTCCCGCCTCTTGCACAGGGGTCCCAGGTTCGGTTCTGGCTACTGGAGGTTTTTATGATATATATATATATATATATATATATATATATATATATATATATATATATATATATATATATATATAAATATATATATATATACATATATGTATGTATAAAGTGATTGGTTCTCAGTGAATGTAAGTTTGCGGCAGGGGTGTGTGATGTCTCCATAGTTGGTTGATTTGTTTATGGATGGGGTTGTTAGGGAGGTGAATGCAAGAGTTTTGGAAAGAGGGGAAGTATGAAGTCTTGTGGATGAGAGAGCTTGGGAAGTGAGTCAGTTGTTGTTCGCTGATGATACAGCGCTGGTGGCTTTCGTCTGTTTCCTTGCGCTACCTCGCAAACGCGGGAGACAGCGACAAAACAAAAAAAAATATATATATATATATATATATATATATATATATATATATATATATATATTTTTTTTTTGTCGCTGTCTCCCGCGTTTGCGAGGTAGCGCAAGGAAACAGACGAAAGAAATGGCCCAACCCACCCCCATACACATGTATATACATACGTCCACACACGCAAATATATATACCTACACAGCTTTCCATGGTTTACCCCAGACGCTTCACATGCCCTGATTCAATCCACTGACAGCAGGTCAACCCCGGTATACCACATCGATCCAATTCACTCTATTCCTTGCCCTCCGTTCACCCTCCTGCATGTTCAGGCCCCGATCACACAAAATCTTTTTCACTCCATCTTTCCATCTCCAATTTGGTCTCCCACTTCTCCTCGTTCCCTCCACCTCCGACACATATATCCTCTTGGTCAATCTTTCCTCACTCATTCTCTCCATGTGCCCAAACCATTTCAAAACACCCTCTTCTGCTCTCTCAACCACGCTCTTTTTATTTCCACACATCTCTCTTACCCTTACGTTACTTACTCGAGCAAACCACCTCACACCACACATTGTCCTCAAACATCTCATTTCCAGCACATCCATCCTCCTGCGCACAACTCTATCCATAGCCCACGCCTCGCAACCATACAACATTGTTGGAACCACTATTCCTTCAAACACACCCATTTTTGCTTTCCGAGATAATGTTCTCGACTTCCACACATTCTTCAAGGCTCCCAGGATTTTCGCCCCCTCCCCCACCCTATGATTCACTTCCGCTTCCATGGTTCCATCCGCTGCCAGATCCACTCCCAGATAACTAAAACACTTTACTTCCTCCAGTTTTTCTCCATTCAAACTCACCTCCCAATTGACTTGACCCTCAACCCTACTGTACCTAATAACCTTGCTCTTATTCACATTTACTCTTAACTTTCTTCTTTCACACACTTTACCAAACTCAGTCACCAGCTTCTGCAGTTTCTCACATGAATCAGCCACCAGCGCTGTATCATCAGCGTACAACAACTGACTCACTTCCCAAGCTCTCTCATCCCCAACAGACTTCATACTTGCCGCAAACCTACATTCACTGAGAACCAATCACTTTCCTCTCTTCCTTCACGTACACATGCCTTACATCCTCGATAAAAACTTTTCACTGCTTCTAACAACTTGCCTCCCACACCATATATTCTTAATACCTTCCACAGAGCATCTCTATCAACTCTATCATATGCCTTCTCCAGATCCATAAATGCTACATACAAATCCATTTGCTTTTCTAAGTATTTCTCACATACATTCTTCAAAGCAAACACCTGATCCACACATCCTCTACCACTTCTGAAACCACACTGATCTTCTCCAATCTGATGCTCTGTACATGCCTTCACCCTCTCAATCAATACCCTCCCATATAATTTACCAGGAATACGCAACAAACTTATACCTCTGTAATTTGAGCACTGACTCTTATCCCCTTTGCCTTTGTACAATGGCACTATGCACGCATTCCGCCAATCCTCAGGCACCTCACCATGAGTCATACATACATTAAATAACCTTACCAACCAGTCAACAATACAGTCACCCCCTTTTTTAATAAATTCCACTGCAATACCATCCAAACCTGCTGCCTTGCCGGCTTTCATCTTCCGCAAAGCTTTTACTACCTCTTCTCTGTTTACCAAATCATTTTCTCTAACCCTCTCACTTTGCACACCACCTCGACCAAAACACCCTATATCTGCCACTCTATCATCAAACACATTCAACAAACCTTCAAAATACTCACTCCATCTCCTCACATCACCACTACTTGTTATCACCTCCCCATTTCCGCCCTTCACTGAAGTTCCCATTTGCTCCCTTGTCTTACGCACTTTATTTACCTCCTTCCAGACATCTTTTTATTCTCCCTAAAATTTAATGATACTCTCTCACCCCAACTCTCATTTGCCCTTTTTTTCACCTCTTGCACCTTTCTCTTGACCTCCTGTCTCTTTCTTTTATACATCTCCCATATATATATATATATATATATATATATGTATATATATATATATATATATATATATATATATATATATATATATATATATATATATATATATATATATATATATATATATATATATATATATATATATATATATTATTCAATTATCATATAATGATGATAACAAGACATAGACATAGACACGTGTATCACATTCAATAATGAAATGAACAAGCAAGTAACGAGTCAAGGTATTAATCACAAATACCTTCAAGAATGAGGTATATATATATATATATATATATATATATATATATATATATATATATATATATATATATATATATATATATATATATATATATATATATATATATATATATATATATATATATATATATATTTATATATATATATATATATATATAAATATATATATATATATATATATATATATATATATATATATATATATATATATATATATATATATATATATATATATATATATATATATATATATATATATATATATATATATATATATATATATATATCTGGGGATAGAGTAGAAAGAATACTTCCCACGCAATGCTCACGTGTCGTAGAAGGCGACTAAAGGGGACGGGAGCGAGAGGCTAGAAACCCTCCCCTCCTTGTATTTTAACTTCCTAAAAGGGGAAACAGCAGAGGCAGTCAAGCGGGGAGTGCTCATCCTCCTCGAAGGCTCAGATTGGGGTGTCTAAACGTGTGTGGATGTAACCAAGATGAGAAAAGAGGAGAGATAGGTAGTATGTTTGAGGAGACGAACCTGGATGTTTTGGCTCTGAGTGAAACGAAGCTCAAGGGTAAAGGGGAAGAGTGGTTTGGGAATGTCTTGGGAGTAAAGTCAGGGGTTAGTGAGAGGACAAGAGCAAGTGAAGGAGTAGCACTACTCGTAAATCAGGAGTTGTGGGAGTATGTGATAGAGTGTAAGAAAGTAAACACTAGAATAATATGGATAAAACTGAAAGGTGATTAAGAGATATGGGTGATTATTGGTGCATATGCACCTGGGCATGTGAAGAAAGATTATGAGAGACAAGTGTTTTCGGAGCAACTGAGTGAGTGTGTTAGTAGTTTTGATGCACGAGACCGAGTTATAGTGATGGGTGATTTCAATGCAAAGGTGAGTAATGAGGCAGTTGAGGGAATAATTGGTATACATGGAGTGTTCAGTGTTGTATATGGAAATGGTGAAGAGCTTGTAGATTTATGTGCTGAAAAAGGACTGGTGATAGGGAATACCTGGTTTAAAAAGAGAGATATACGTATGTAAGTAGGAGAGATGGCCAGAGAGCGTTATTGGATTACGTGTTAATTGATAGGCGCGCGAAAGAAAGACTTTTGGATCTTAATGTGCTGAGAAGTGCAACTGGAGTGATGTCTGATCATTATCTTGTGTAGGCGAAGGTGAAGATTTGTAGAGGTTTTCAGAAAAGAAAAGAGAATGTTGGGGTGAAAAGAGTGGTGAGAGAAAGTGAGCTTGGGAGGAGACTTGTGTGAGGAAGTACCAGGGGAGACTGAGTACAGAATGGAAAAAGGTGAGAACAAAGGACGTAAGGTGAGTGGGGGAGGAATGGGATGTATTTAGGGAAGCAGTGATGGCTTGTGCAAAAGATGCTTGTGGCATGAGAAGCGTTGGAGGTGGGCAGATTAGAAAGGGTAGTGAGTGGTGGGATGAAGAAGTAAGATTAGTAGTGAAAGAGAAGAGAGAGGCATTTGGACAATTTTTGCAGGGAAATAATGCAAATGTATGGGAGATCTATAAAAGAAAGGAAATAATGCAAATGTATGGGAGATCTATAAAAGAAAGGAAATAATGCAAATGTATGGGAGATCTATAAAAGAAAGAGGCAAGAGGTCAAGAGAAAGGTGCAAGAGGTGAAAAAGAGGGCAAATGAGAGTTGGGGTGAGAGAGTATCATTAAATTTTAGGGAGAATAAAAGATATTTTGGAAGGAGGTAAATAAAGTGCGTAAGATGAGGGAACAAATGGGAACTTCAGTGAAGGGGGCTAATGAAGAGGTGATAACAAGTAGTACTGATGTGAGAAAGAGAAGGAGTGAGTATTTGAAGGTTTGTTGAATGTGTTTGGTGATAGAGTGGCAGATATAGGGTGTTTTGGTCGAGGTGGTGTGCAAAGTGAGAGGGTTAGGGAGAATGATTTCGTAAACAGAGAAGAGGTAGTAAAAGTTTTACGGAAGTTGAAAGCCGAAAAGGCAGCGGGTTTCGATGGTATTGCAGTGGAATTTATTGAAAAAGGGAGTGACTGTATTGTTGACTGGTCGGTAAGGTTATTTAATGTATGTATGACTCATGGTGAGGTGCCTGAGATTTGGCGGAATGCTTGCATAGTGCCATTGCACAAAGGCAAAGGGGATAAGAGTGAGTGCTCAAACTACAGAGGTATAAGCTTGTTGTGTATTCCTGGGAAATCATATGGGAGGGTATTGATTGAGAGGGTGAAGGCATGTACAGAGCAACAGATTGGGGAAGAGCAGTGTGGTTTCAGAAGTGGTTGAAGATGTGTGGATCAGGTGTTTGATTTGAAGAATGTATGTGAGAAATACTTAGAAAAGCAAATGGATTTGTATGTAGCATTTATGATCTAGAGAAGACATATGATAGAATTGATAGAGATGCTCTGTGGAAGGTATTAAGATGATATGGTGTAGGAGGCAAGTTGTTAAAAGCAGTGAAAAGTTTTTATCGAGGATGTAAGGCATGTGTACGTGTAGGAAGAGAGGAAAGTGATTGGTTCTCAGTGAATGTAAGTTTGCGGCAGGGGTGTATTATGTCTCCATGGTTGTTTAATTTGTTTATGGATGAGGTTGTTAGTGAGGTGAATGCAAGAGTTTTGGAAAGAGGGGCAAGTATGCAGTCTGCTGTGGATGAGAAAGCTTGAGAAGTGAGTCAGTTGTTGTTCGCTGATAATACAGCGCTGGTGGCTGATTCATGTGAGAAACTGCAGAAGTTGGTGACTGAGTTTGGTAAAGTGTGTGAAAGAAGAAAGCTGAGAATAAATGTGAATAAGAGTAAGGTTATTAAGTACAATAGGGTTGAGGGTCAAGTTAAAAGGGAGGTGAGTTTGAATGGAGAAAAACTGGAGGAAGTGAAGTGTTTTAGATATCTGGGAGTCGATTTGGCAGCGGATGGAACCATGGAAGCGGATGTGAATCATAGGGTGGGGGAGGGGGCGAAAATTCTGGGAGCATTGAAGAATGTGTGGAAGTCGAAAACATTATCTCGGAAAGCAAAAATGGGTATGTTTGAAGGAATAGTGGTTCCAACAATGTTATATGGTTGCGAGGCGTGGGCTATGGATAGAGTTGTGCTGTTTGCCACGTCAGCGATATAGTGCTTGGAAACAGCCATCCACTCATATACACAGATATATGTACATAAACGCTCACATACGGACATATAGATAAATATACATATCAACATATATTTACATATACATACACATTCGCAGAAATTACTTACATACATATGTATAAGTTTCATACTTGCTAGCCTTCATCCATTTTTAGTCGCTACCTTGCCCCACAGGAAAATAGCATCGCTACCCCCTGCTTCAGCAAGGTAGCGCCAGGAATACAGACAAAATCGTCCCAATCGTTCACATTCAGTCTCTTATTGTCATGTGCAATGCACCGAAACCACAGCTCCCTTTCCACATCCAGGCCCCACAGACCTCTCCATGGTTTACCCCATACGCTTCACATGCTCTAGTTCAGTCCATTGACAGCACGTCGACCCCGGTATAGCACATCGTTCCAATTCACTCTATTCATTGCACGCCTCTCATCCTCCTGTATGTTCAGGCCCTGATCGCTCAAAATCCTTTTCAATGAATCCCTCCATATCCAATTTGGTCTACCACTTCTTGTTCCCTCCACCTCTGACACATATATCCTCTTGGTCATCTTTCTTCACTCATTCTCTCTGACCCTTTTATTACTAACTCGATCAAACCTCCTCACACCACATACTGTCCTCAAACATTTCATTTCCAACATATCCACTCTCCGCCTTACAACCTTATCTATAGCCCATGCCTCGCAACCTTATAACATTGTTGGAACCACCATTCCTTCAATCATACCATTTTTGCTCTCCGAGATAACGTTCTCTCCTTCCACACATTCTTTAACGCTCCCAGAACCCTACCCCCCTACCCTATCCTGCGATTCACTTTTGCTTCCATGGTTCTATCCGCTGCTACGTCCACTCCCGTATATTTAAAACACCTCACATTTTATCATTTTTCTCCTTTCAAACTTACACCCCAAATAACTCGTCCTTCACCCCTACTGAACCTAATGACCTTGTTCATATTCACATTCGCTCTCAACTTTCTCTTTGCAAACACTTTTCCAAACTCAGTCACCAACTTCTGCAGTTTCTCACACGAATCAGCCACTAGAGCTGTATCATCGGCAAACAATAACTGACTCACTTCCCAGGACCTCTCATTAACAATAGACTCCGTACTTGCCCCTCTCTCCTTAACAACCTCATCCATAAGTAAATCAAACAACCATGGAGACATCACACACCCCTGCCGCAGACCGACATTCAATGGGAACCAGACCCTCTCATCTCTTCCTACTCGTACACATGCCGTAAATCCTTGGTAAAAACTTGTCACCCGCAACTTGCCTTTCACACAATATACTCGTAAAACCTTCCCCAAAGCATCTATCAACTCTTTCATATGCCTTCTTCAGATTGATAAATGCTAAATACAAATCCATCCGTTTTTCTAAATATTTCTCACATACATTCTTCAGAGCAAACACCTGATCCACACATACTCTACCACTTCTGAAACCACACTGCTCATCCCCAGTTTGATGCTCTGTACATGCCTTCATCTTCTCAATCAATACCCTCCCATATAATTTACCAGGAAAATCAACAACAAACTTACACCTCTGTAGTTTGAACGCTCACCTTTATCCCCTTTGCCTTTGTACAGTGGCGCCATGCATGCATTCCGCCAATCCTTAGGCACTTCCCCATTGTTCATACATACACTGAATATCCTTACCAACCAATCAACAATATAGTGACCTTTTTATATAAATTCCACTGCAATACCATCCAAGCCCGCCGTCTTGTCATATTTCGTCTTCCGCAAAGCTTTCACCACCTCTTCTCTTTTCACCAAATCATTCTCCCTGACCCTCTCACTTCGTACACCATCCCGACCAAAATACCCTATATCTGCCACTCTGTCATGAACCACATTCAACAAACCTTCAAAATACTTACTCCATCTCCTTCTCACTCCATCACTGTCTGTTATCACTTCCCAACTTGCTCCCTTCACCGATGTTCCCGTTTGTTCTCTTGTCTTACGCACGTTATTTACCTCCTTATAAAAGATCTTTTTACCCTCCCTAAAATTTGATGATACTCTCTCACCCTAATTCTCATTTGCCCTCTTTTTCAACTGTTGCACCTTTCTCTTGACGTCTTGCCGCTCTTTCATACACCTTCCAGTCATTTTCACTACTTCCCTGCAAATATCGTGCAAACATCTCTCTTTTCTCTTTCATTAACAATCTTACTTCTTCAGCCCACCACCTACTACCCTTTCTAAGCAGCCCACCTCCCACCTTTCTCATGCCACAAGCATCTTTTGCGCAAGCCATCACTGCTTCCCTAAATTCATCCCATTCCTCCCCCACTCCCCTTATATCATTTGCTCTCACCTTTTGCCATTCTGCGCTCAATCTCTCCTGGTACTTCCTCACACAAGTCTCCTTTCCAAGGTCACTTACCCTCACCACTCTCTTCATCCCAACATTCTCTCTTCTTTTCTGCTTATCAATGCTCGCATCCTAAGAATATATGTTAACTATGCCACCATCACGACTCGAACCCCCACCTTCTTTGTTAATGATGAGTTGGGTACTGCATTACTACTGGCCCGCTATCAACTACTGATGGCCCAATGGTTATAAGTTTGATATAATTGTGAAGACTCTATTACAATCTTTTCTCCAACAGTGGTGGTGAGATCAAGATCCTGCAGGACCTTAGCTTCGCCTGGTACTACGCCTTCGGCCTCCACTTCTGTGAGGCTCACAGATCCTTGCCCCGCAGTACCAGCACCCAAGTGTACGTCCAGTTCCTGTGGCTGTACACCATGATACTGACCAATGTCTACTCCGCTAACCTGAAGTCCTTCTTGCTAGTCAAGAAACAACCAACAATGATGAGCACGTATAAGGAAGTCTATGAGGCAGGACTGAAAGTGGTGTTTCTCTCACCGACATTTAGAGGTGGATTGGCCCTGTCGAGTGATCCCTACCTAAAGGTTAGTTAAAGAAAAAGAGATAATGTACACATGGTAAAACAAGTGAATATGAACGTTCTGTGTGAAAGAATATGACACTACGGACGAAGGACTTTGAGAAATGATCTTGGGTCTGGCAGCTCACTGGCAACCCAGCTTTTATGATATTGTGATATATTGATCACTGGCGACACTTCCTGTCATGTATCATAATGAATGTTATATTGATCTCAAAATTCGATCGAAATAATGTGGGGTTATTAAAATTATTACGAAATTTGTCTCAGATTTACGCTTAGTAACCAAACCGAAACAACACCATCAGTATGTCTACTATTACCACTATTACTTTTACTACAGCTATTACCACTACTACTAATACTACTGCTATTACTACTACTAATATTACTACTGCTATTACTACTACTACTATTACTACTGTTATTACTACTACTACTATTACTACTGCTATTACTACTACTACTTTTACTACAGCTATTACTGCTGCTACCATTACTACTGCTATTACTACTACTACTATTACTACTGCTATTGCTACTACTAATTTTACTACAGCTATTACTACTACTACTATTACTACTGCTATTACTACTACTACTATTACTACTGATATTACTACTACTACTATTACTACTGCGATTATTACTACTACTATTACTACTGCTATTACTACTACTACTACTATTACTACTGCTATTACTGCTACTACTTTTACTACAGCTATTACTGCTACTACCATTACTACTGCTATTACTACTACTACTATTACTACTGTTATTACTACTACTACTATTACTACTACTATTACTACTACTACCATTACTGCTGCTATTACTACTACTACTATTACTACTGCTATTACTACTACTACTATTACTCACTGCTATTACTACTACTACTATAACTACTGCTATTACTACTACTACTATTACTACTGCTATTACTACTACTACTATTACTACAGCTATCATTACTACTACTATTACTACTGCTATTACTACTACTACTATTACTACTGCTATTATTGTTACCACTATTACTACTGCTATTACTACTACTACTATTACTACTGCTATTACTACTACTACTATTACTACTGCTATTACTACTACTACTATTACTACTGCTATTACTACTACTACTACTATTACTACTGCTATTACTACTACTACTATTACTACTGCTATTACTACTACTACTATTACTACTGCTATTACTGCTACTACTATTACTACTGCTATTACTGCTAATGCTATTACTACTGCTATTACTATTACTACTATTACTACAGCTATTACTACTACTACTATTACTACAGCTATCACTACTACTACTATTACTACTGCTATTGCTACTGCTACCATTACTACTGCTATTACTACTACTACTATTACTACTGCTATTACTACTACTACCATTACTACTGCTATTACTACTACTACTATTACTACTGCTGTTACTACTACTACTACTATTACTGCAGCTATTACTACTACTACTATTACTTCTGCTATTACTACTTCTACTATTACTACAGCTATTACTACTACTACTATTACTACTGCTATTACTACTACTACTATTACTACTGCTATTACTACTACTACTATTACTACTGCTATTACTACTACTACTATTACTACAGCTATTACTACTACTACTATTACTACTGCCATTACTACTACTACTATTACTACAGCTATTACTACTACTACTATTACTACTGCTATTACTACTACTACTATTACCACTGCTATTACTACTGCTACTATTACTACTGCTATTACTACTACTACTTTTACTACAGCTATTACTACTACTACTATTACTACTGCTATTACTACTACTACTATTACTACTGCTATTACTACTACTACTATTACTACTGCTATTACTACTACTACTATTACTACTGCTATTACTACTACTACTATTACTACTGCTATTACTACTACTACTATTACTACTACTATTATTACTACTGCTATTACTACTACTACTATTACTACAGCTATTACTACTACTACTATTACTACTGCTATTACTACTACTACATCTACTGCTAATGCTACTGCTAACAATGATAGTAATGACAGCCATTCGGGAGGTCATAACGGTAACTATGTTATTCATTCATAAAGAAGCTTAAGATCGAGGCAGGGCTGGATACTTCTGAGGTTTGGATAAACTCGTGAGTGATGTATATGTACACAGCTCAGGTATTTACCGGGCAAAGTCTGTGGTTTATGTATCATACATAGTACTAATGTTTAGTTGAACATTAACGGAAGGAAAGATAAAGACTGGTTGAATTGTAGTATTATTGTGGTTGTCATACATTATGTATTTGATGGTGAACATTAAGTGATGAATATTTTCATTTTAGTTAAATTACAGTAATGCATTAATTGACATTTACATTACCTAACTGAAAGCATGTACTAGTGGCTTACTAAGCTCGAGACTTGTTCATTAATCATTTATTACATTTACAGTAGTAAGTACGTAGATAGTGCGTATGGACGCGCACTACCATATAACATATTAATCTCCAACAGCCAGGATCGAACCCGGGACCCCCTGTGTAAAGAGGCGGGAGCACTAGGCTATGATCACCCCTCCCGCCTCCTACGCAGGGGACCCGGGTTCGATCCTGGCTGTTGGAGGTTTGTATGTTACACTAGCAGGTGTAGGAATACTCTTGCGTCTGTCTGTACGAGCACTGGTTGGTATCAAGTGATTGTGGTGGCGGACGTCGGTCAGTGGAGGTTGGTGAGGGAGAAGATCCTGGTAACAGAGGTGACATGGTGAGGACCGGGCTTGTGGTGATGCCTCTCACTGTCATAGAGGTGACATGGTGAGGACCGGGCTTGTGGTGATGCCTCTCACTGTCATAGAGGTGACATGGTGAGGACCGGGCTTGTGATGATGACTCTCACTGTCATAGAGGTGACATGGTGAGGACCGGACTTGTGATGATGCCTCTCACTGTCATAGAGGTGACATGGTGAGGACCGGGCTTGTGGTGATGCCTCTCACTGTCAAAGAGGTGACATGGTGAGGACCGGGCTTGTGGTGATGCCTCTCACTGTCATAGAGGTGACATGGTGAGGACCGGGCTTGTGGTGATGCCTCTCACTGTCACAGAGGTGACATGGTGAGGACCGGACTTGTGGTGATGCCTCTCACTGTCATAGAGGTGACATGGTGAGGACCGGGCTTGTGGTGATGCCTCTTACTGTCATAGAGGTGACATAGAGGTGACATGGTGAGGACCGGGCTTGTGGTGATGCCTCTTACTGTCATAGAGGTGACATGGTGAGGACCGGACTTGTGGTGATGCCTCTCACTGTCATAGAGGTGACATGGTGAGGACCGGACTTGTGGTGATGCCTCTCACTGTCATAGTGTTTCAATTAGACCATCAAACCTCCGACTCACTACACTTTCGAAGTGATCCTGGCTGAGTGGCTGGCTCCCCAGCGCGTAACACTCACCCGGCCACTGGTTTATTACTTCGTGGGTATGATTATCCATGTCTCTTCCATATTGAAACTAACGAGAAGTAAATAAGCTTGTACGGAAATGGTGTGTTTAATCAAGTATCCAGTTGGGATGGGAATGGAGATGGGGATAGGGATGGAAGTGTTGTGGAAAGGGGGCTTTGATGGGGAGAGGAATAGGAGTGTTGTGGAAGGGGTGGGTTATTTCAGGTCAACATTTGACCTGTAGCGGTTCAAGAGCGCCACTAAAGACACACATTCGATACCACTGAGGGTTGAGCTAGGCAGGTGTGTGTTTGTGTGTGTGTGTGTGTGTGTGTGTGTGTGTGTGTGTGTGTGTGTGTGTGTGTGTGTGTTGATGTATGCTTACATGAGTGAGTGTGGGTTAGAGCACATATATGTATGTTACTTGTATACATAATGAAGGTAACGTCTACAACACCAAGTTTCCACAAGTCTGGATCATGTAGTACCTAACCTGACACTCCTGACAGGCTCTGTCCACAGACTCTAAATTCTATGACACGGAGAACCAGGTGCTCCCGCCTCTGCTGCAGGGTAAGGCTGTATACCTCGTCAACCGCATCAATGCTGACTACCTCATCCAGAACAAGTTCACCAGACGAGGTGTCTCCAGCATCAGGGTTATGGAGGTCAGTTATACAACATCACAACTGCAAGTGATCCAATGGGTGTTCAGATTATCCAGGTAATGATCCAATGGATGCTCAGATTATCCAGGTAATGATCCAATGGCTGCTCAGATTATCCAGGTCATGACAGCCGAGAAGGTTTCCTGAACTGATATGGGCAAGTTACCATTATTATTATCATTATCATTATCATTCCAAGTTGTAAATCGAGAGTTGTAATACACACTTATGTACGACCATGATATTAAGAGTCAACGAATGTAAGAGGTGCTAACATGTCACCTTGCACTTATGTAGGAACACTTAGTGAGGGAATACCTACATAATGCATGGGATCATAACCCAGATGTATTCCAAGTAGAACACACACACACACACACACACACACACACACACACACACACACACACACACACACAACATATATATATATATATATATATATATATATATATATATATATATATATATATATATATATATATATATATATATATATATATATATATATATATATATTTATATATATATATATATATATATATATATATATATATATATATATATATATATATATATATATATATATATATATATATATATATATATATGTTCTATTTTTTCTATTTTTGCTTTGTCGCTGTCTACCGCGTTTGCGAGGTAGCGCAAGGAAACAGACGAACGAAATGGCCCAACCCACCCCCATACACATGTATATACATACACGTCCCCACACGCAAATATACATACCCATACATCTCACCGTACACATGAATATGCACACACAGACACATACATATATACACATGCACACAATTCACACTGTCTGCCTTTATTCATTCCCATCGCCACCTCGCTACACATGGAATAACATCCCCCTCCCCCCTCATGTGTGCGAGGTAGCGCTAGGAAAGGACAACAAAGGCCCCATTCGTTCACACTCAGTCTCTAGCTGTCATGCAATAATGCCCGAAACCACAGCTCCCTTTCCAAATCCAGGCCCCAGAGAACCTTCCATGGTTTACCCCAGACACTTCACATGCCCAGATTCAATCCATTGACAGCACGTCGACCCCGGTATACCACATCGATCCAATTCACTCTATTCCTTGCTCGCCTTTCACCCTCCTGCATGTTCAGGCCCCGATCACTCAAAATCTTTTTCACTCCATCTTTCCACCTGCCAATTTGGTCTCCCACTTCTCCTCGTTCCCTCCACCTCCGACACATATATCCTCTTGGTCAATCTTTCCTCACTCATTCTTTCCATGTGACCAAACCATTTCAAAACACCCTCTTCTGCTCTCTCAACCACGCTCTTTTTATTTCCACACATCTCTCTTACCTCTTACGTTACTTACTCGATCAAACCACCTCACACCACATATTGTCCTCAAACACCTCATTTCCAGCACACCCACCCTCCTGCGCACAG
The DNA here is from genome assembly GCF_036320965.1 of Panulirus ornatus. Taxonomy (NCBI): domain Eukaryota; kingdom Metazoa; phylum Arthropoda; class Malacostraca; order Decapoda; family Palinuridae; genus Panulirus; species Panulirus ornatus. The sequence continues at coordinate 30,569,357 of NC_092228.1, read as the reverse complement.
CTCTATCCATAGCCCACGCCTCGCAACCATACAACATTGTTGGAACTACTATTCCTTCAAACATACCCATTTTTGCTTTCGGAGATAAAGTTCTCGACTTCCAAACATTCTTCAAGGCTCACAGGATTTTCGCCCCCTCCCCCACCCTATGATTCACTTCCGCTTCCATGGTTCCATCCGCTGCCAGATCCACTCCCAGATATCTAAAACACTTTACTTCCTCCAGTGTTTCTCCATTCAAACTTACCTACCAATTTACTGAACCCTCAACCCAACTATACCAAATAACCTTGCTCTTATTCACATTTGCTCTTAACTTTCTTCTTTCACACACTTTACCAAACTCAGTCACCAGCTTCTGCAGTTTCTTACATGAATCAGCCACCAGCGCTATATCATCAGCGAACAACTGACTCACTTCCAAAGCTCTCTCATCCACAACAGACTTCATACTTGCCCCTCTTTCCAAAACTCTTGCATTCACCTCCCTAAGAACCCCATCCATAAACAAATTAAACAACCATGGAGACATCACACACCCCTGCCGCAAACCGACATTCACTGAGAACCAACCACTTTCCTCTCTTCCTACACGTACACATGCCTTACATCTTCGATAAAAACTTTTCACTGCTTCTAACAACTTGCCTCCCACACCATATATTCTTAGTACCTTCCACAAAGCGTCTCTATCAACTCTATCATATGCCTTCTCCAGATCCATAAATTCTACATACAAATCCATTTGCGTTTCTAAGTACTTCTCACATACATTCTTCAAATCAAACACTTGATCCACATATCCTCCACCACTTCTGAAACCACACTGCACTTCCCCAATCTGGTGCTCTATACATACCTTCACCCTCTCAATCAATACCCTCCCATATAATTTACCAGGAATACTCAACAAACTTATACTTCTATAATTTGAGCACTCACTCTTATCCCCTTTGCCTTTGTACAGTGGCACTATGCACACATTCCGCCAATCCTCAGGCACCTCACCATGAGTCATACATACATTAAATAACCTTACCAACCAGTCAACAATACAGTCACCCTCTTTTTTAATAAATTCCACTGCAATACCATCCAAACCTGCTGCCTTGCAGGCTTTCATCTTCCACAAAGCTTTTACTACCTCTTCTCTGTTTACCAAATCACTTTCCCTAACCCTCTCACTTTCCACACCACCTCGACCAAAACACCCTATATCTGCCACTCTATCATAAAACACATTCAACAAACCTTCAAAATACTCACTCCATATCCTTCTCACATCATCACTACTTGTTATCACCTCCCCATTTGCCCCCTTCAATGAAGTTCCCATTTGCTCCCTTGTCTTACGCACTTTATTTACCTCCTTCCAGAACATCTTTTTTTCTCCCTAAAATTTAATGATACTCTCTCACGCTAACTCTCGTTTGCCCTCTTTTTCACCTCTTCCACCTTTCTCTTGACCTCCTGTCTATTTCTTTTACACATCTCCCACTCATTTGCATTTCTTCCCTGCAAAAATCGTCCAAATGCCTCTCTCTTCTCTTTCACTAATAATCTTACTTCTTCATCCCACCACTCACTACCCTTTCTAATCAACCCACCTCCCACGCTTCTCATGCCACAAGCATCTTTTGCGCAATCCATCACTGCTTCCCTAAACACGTCCCATTCCTCCCCCACTCCCCTTACCTCCTTTGTTCTCACCTTTTTCCATTTTGTACTCAGTCTCTCCTGGTACTTCCTCACACAAGTCTCCTTCCCAAGCTCACTTACTCTCACCACCCTCTTCACCCCAACATTCTCTCTTCTTTTCTGAAAACCCACACAAATCTTCACCTTCGCCTCCACAAGATAATGATCAGACATCCCTCCAGTTGCACCTCTCAGCGCATTAACATCCAATGTTAATGTGGTATACCGGGGTCGGCGTGCTGTCAATGGATTGAATCAGGGCATGTGAAGCGTCTGGGGTAAACCATGGAAAGTTCTGTGGGGCTTGGATGTGGAAAGGGAGATGTGGTTTCGGATATTATTACATGACAGCTAGAGACTGAGTGTGAACGAATGGAGCCTTTGTTGTCTTTTCCTAGCGCTACCTAGCACACATGAGGGGGAAGGGGGATGTTATTCCATATGTGGCGAGGTGGCGATGAAATAAATAAAGGCAAACAGTATGAATTATGTACATGTGTATATATGTATATGTCTGTGTGTGTATATGTATGTGTACTTTGAGATGTATAGGTATGTATATTTACCTGCGTGGACGTGTATGTTTATAAATGTGTATGGGGGTGGGTTGGGCCATTACTTTCGTCTGTTTCCTTGCGCTAACTCGCAAACGCGGAAGACAGCGACAAAGGAAAATAATATATATATATATATATATATATATATATATATATATATATATATATATATATATATATATATATATATATATATATATTTTTTTTTTTTTATTATACTTTGTCGCTGTCTCCCGCGTTTGCGAGGTAGCGCAAGGAAACAGACGAAAGAAATGGCCCAACCCCCCCCCCCCATACACATGTATATACATACGTCCACACACGCAAATATACATACCTACACAGCTTTCCATGGTTTACCCCAAACTTTCACATGCCTTGATTCAATTCACTGACAGCACGTCAACCCCGGTATACCACATCGCTCCAATTCACTCTATTCCTTGCCCTCCTTTCACCCTCCTGCATGTTCAGGGCCCGATCACACAAAATCTTTTTCACTCCATCTTTCCACCTCCAATTTGGTCTCCCTCTTCTCCTCGTTCCCTCCACCTCCGACACATATATCCTCTTGGTCAATCTTTCCTCACTCATCCTCTCCATGTGCCCAAACCACTTCAAAACACCCTCTTCTGCTCTCTCAACCACGCTCTTTTTATTTCCACACATCTCTCTTACCCTTACGTTACTCACTCGATCAAACCACCTCACACCACACATTGTCCTCAAACATCTCATTTCCAGCACATCCATCCTCCTGCGCACAACTCTATCCATAGCCCACGCCTCGCAACCATACAACATTGTTGGAACCACTATTCCTTCAAACATACTCATTTTTGCTTTCCGAGATAATGTTCTCGACTTCCACACATTCTTCAAGGCCCCCAGAATTTTCGCCCCCTCCCCCACCCTATGATCCACTTCCGCTTCCATGGTTCCATCCGCTGCCAGATCCACTCCCAGATATCTAAAACACTTCACTTCCTCCAGTTTTTCTCCATTCAAACTCACCTCCCAATTGACTTGACCCTCAACCCTACTGTACCTAATAACCTTGCTCTTATTCACATTCACTCTTAACTTTCTTCTTCCACACACTTTACCAAACTCAGTCACCAGCTTCTGCAGTTTCTCACATGAATCAGCCACCAGCGCTGTATCATCAGCGAACAACAACTGACTCACCTCCCAAGCTCTCTCATCCACAACAGACTGCATACTTGCCCCTCTTTCCAAAACTCTTGCATTCACCTCCCTAACAACCCCATCCATAAACAAATTAGATAACCATGGAGACATCACACACCCCTGCCGCAAACCTACATTCACTGAGAACCAATCACTTTCCTCTCTTCCTACATGTACACATGCCTTACTTCCTCGATAGAAATTTTTCACTGCTTCTAACAACTTGCCTCCCATACCATATATTCTTAATTCCCTCCACAGAGCATATCTATCAACTCTCTCATATGCCCTCTGCAGATCCATAAATGCTACATACAAATCCATTTGCTTTTCTAAGTATTTTTCATATACATTCCTTAAAGCAAACACCTAATCCACACATCCTCTACCACTCCTGAAACCACACTGCTCTTCCCCAATCTGATGCTCTGTATATATATATACATATCTTTCTTTCTTATTCTTTTAAACTATTCGCCATTTCCCGCATTAGCGAGGTATCGTTAAGAACAGAGGACTGGGCCTTTTTTGGAATATCCTCACCTGGCCCCCTCTGTTCCTTCTTTTGGAAAATTAAGAAAAAAAAAAAAACGAGAGGGGAGGATTTCCAGCACCCCGCTCTCTCCCCTTTTAGTCGCCTTCTACGACACGCAGGGAATACGTGGGAAGTATTCTTAATCCCCTATCCCTAGGGATATATATATATATATATATATATATATATATATATATATATATATATATATATATATATATATATATGTGTGTGTGTACTGACAATAATCATATATCTTTCTTCTATACTGATGAGGTTCGTGAATGCTTCAGGACCCAGATGCCCGTGGTAGTGTAAGGAGTGTAGTAACCATTTACGAGGTTAGATGCATATTGCAGGGAACCTTCCAGACGTATAATGTTGCCATGGGCGTGCAACACCACTCACCACTGAAGAGGAAGTTCAACCAGCTCATGGGTTGGGTACAGCAGAGTGGCTTGCCCAGGAAGTTTTTCCTAGACTCCCTTCAACAAGCGGCGTCACTCGGGGTAAGAGGTTTAGTAGGGTACAAAAGAACAAATTATAATCACTGCTTTTGTGACTTTCAGTCACACTGTATGTTAACTACCACGCATCAGTGCGCAAGACAAAACAAAGTCAGTTTCCAGTACAAGTTAACATGTTACGAAGGATCTTGATAATAATGATAATGATAATCATAATAATAATAATAATAATAATAATAATAATAATAATAATAATAATAATAATAATAATAATGATAATAATAATAATGATAATAATAATAATAATAATAATAATAATGATAATGATAATAATAATAATAATAATAATAATAATAATAATAATAATAATAATAATAATAATAACAATAATAATAATAATAATAATAATAATATTAATAATAATAATAATAATAATAATAATAATAATGATAATAATAATAATAATAATAATGATAAAAATAATGATAATAATAATAATAACAATAATAATAATAATAATAATAATAATAATAATAATAATAACAATAATGATAATGATAATGATAATAATGATAATAATATTGATAATGATGATAGTAGTAATAATAACAATAATAATAATGATAATAACAATACTAGTAATAATGATAGAAATGATAATAATGATGATGACAATAATGATAATGATAACAATAAAAATAATAATAATAATAATAATAATAATAATAATAATAATGATAATAATAATAATAATAATAATAATAATGATAATGATAATAACAATATTAGTAATAGTAATGATAATAATAATAATAATAATAATAATAATAATGATAATGCTAATAACAATATTAGTAATAGTAATGATAATGATAATAATAATTATAATAATAATAATAATGATAATAATAATAATAATGATAATAATAACAATAATAATAATGATAATAATAATTATACTAATAATGATAATGATAAAAATAATAATAATGATAACAATAATAATAATAATAATAATAATAATAATAATAATAATAATAACAATAATAATCATAATAATAATAATAATAATAATAATAATAATAATAATAATAATAATAATAATAATAATAATGATAATAATAATAATAATAATAATAATAATAATATATATATATATATATATATATATATATATATATATATATATATATATATATATATATATATATATATATATATATATATAAATATATATATATATATATATATATATATATATATATATATATATATATATATATATATATATATATATATATATATATATATATATATATATATATATATATATATATATATATATATATTGATAATTATTATAATAATAATGAAAATGATAATGATAATAATAATGATAATAATAATAATAATGATTATAATAATAATGATAATAATGATTATAATAATGATAGTAATGATAACAATAATAATGACATAAATAATGATAATGATTATGATAATAGTAATAATGGTAATAATAATAATGTAATAATGATAACAATGATAATGATAATAATAATAATAAATGTAATAATAATAATAATAATAATAATAATAATAATAATAATAATAATAATAATAATAATGATAATAATAATAATAATAATAATAATAATAATAATAATAATAATAATAATAATAATAATGATAATAATAATAATAATAATAATAATAATAATAATGATAATTATAGTATTGATAATGAAAATAACAGCAATAATAACAATAATGATAATGGTAATAATAATAACGATAATAGTAACGATAATGACAATAATGGTAATAATAGTAATAATAATAATAGTAATGATAATAATCATAATAATAATGATAATAATAATAATAATCATAATAATAATAATAATAATAATAATAATAATAATAATAATAATAATAATAATAATAATAATAACAATAATAATAATAATAATAATAATATTATTATTATTATTATTATTATTATTATTATTATTATTATTATTATTATTATTATTATTATTGACAATGATAATAATAGTAATAATAACAATTATAATAATGATAATAACAATAGAAGTAATAATGATAATGATAATAATAATTTACTTTTCTTTATTAATATAATAATAATAATAATAATAATAATAATAATAATAATAATAATAATAATCAAAATAATAATAATATTAATGATAATGATAATAATGATAATAATGATAATAATAATGATACTAATAATGATAATAATGATAATAATGGCGATAATGATAAGAATAGTAGTAATAATAACAATAATGATAATAATAATGATAATAATAATTTTTTTCATACTATACGCCATTTCCCGCATCAGCGAGGTAGCGATAAGAACAGAGGATTGAGCCTTCGAGGGAAATCCTCACCTGGGCCCCTCTCTGTTCCTTCTTTTGGAAAAATCATAAACGAGAGGGGAGGATTTGCAGATAATAATAATAACAACAATAATAATAATAATAATAATAATAATAATAATAATAATAATAATAATAATAATAATAATAATAATTGGTATACATAGGGTGTTCAGTGTTGTAAATGGAAATGGTGAAGAGCTTGTAGATTTATGTGCTGAAAAAGGACTGATGATTGGGAATACCTGGTTTAAAAAGCGAGATATACATAAGCATACTTATGTAAGTAGGAGAGATGGCCAGTGAGCGTTATTGGATTACGTGTTAATTGACAGGCGTGCGAAAGAGAGACTTTTGGATGTTAATGTGCTGAGAGGTAAAACTGGAGGGATGTCTGATCATTATCTTGTGGAGGCTAAGGTGAAGATTTGTATGGGTTTTCAGAAAAGAAGAGTGAATGGTGGGGTGAAGAGGGTGGTCAGAGTAAGTGAGCTTGGGAAGGAGACCTGTGTGAGGAAGTACCAGGAGAGACTGAGTACAGAATGGAAAAAGGTGAGAACAATGGAAGTAAGGGGAGTGGGGGAGGAATGGGATGTATTTAGGGAATCAGTGATGGATAGCGCAAAAGATGCTTGTGGCATGAGAAGAGTGGGAGGTGGGTTGATTAGAAAGGGCAGTGAGTGGTGGGATGAAGAAGTAAGAGTATTAGTGAAAGAGAAGAGAGAGGCATTTGGACGATTTTTGCAGGGAAAAAATGCAATTGAGTGGGAGATGTATGAAAGAAAGAGACAGGAGGTCAAGAGAAAGGTGCAAGAGGTGAAAAAAAGGGCAAATGAGAGTTGGGGTGAGAGAGTATCATTAAATTTTAGGGAGAATAAAAAGATGTTCTGGAAGGAAGTAAATAAAGTGCGTAAGACAAGGGAGCAAATGGGAACTTCAGTGAAGGGCGCAAATGGGGAGGTGATAACAAGTAGTGGTGATGTGAGAAGGAGATGGAGTGAGTATTTTGAAGGTTTGTTGAATGTGTTTGATGATAGAGTGGCAGATATAGGGTGTTTTGGTCGAGGTGGTGTGCAAAGTGACAAGGTTAGGGAAAATGATTTGGTAAACAGAGAAGAGGTAGTGAAAGCTTTGCGGAAGATGAAAGCCGGCAAGGCAGCAGGTTTGGATGGTATTGCAGTGGAATTTATTAAAAAAGGGTGTGACTGTATAATTGACTGGTTGGTAAGGTTATTAAATGTATGTATGACTCATGGTGAGGTGCCTGAGGATTGGCGGAATGCGTGCATAGTGCCATTGTACAAAGGCAAAGGGGATAAGAGTGAGTGCTCAAATTACAGAGGTATAAGTTTGTTGAGTATCCCTGGTAAATTGTATGGGAGGGTATTGATTGAGAGGGTGAAGGCATGTACAGAGCATCAGATTGGGGAAGAGCAGTGTGGTTTCAGAAGTGGTAGAGGATGTGTGGATCAGGAGTTTGCTTTGAAGAATGTATGTGAGAAATACTTAGAAAAGCAAATGGATTTGTATGTAGCATTTATGGATCTGGAGAAGGCATATGATAGAGTTGATAGAGATGCTCTGTGGAAGGTATTAAGAATATATGGTGTGGGAGGAAAGTTGTTAGAAGCAGTGAAAAGTTTTTATCGAGGATGTAAGGCATGTGTACGTGTAGGAAAAGAGGAAAGTGATTGGTTATCAGTGAATGTAGGTTTGCGGCAGGGGTGTGTGATGTCTCCATGGTTGTTTAATTTGTTTATGGATGGGGTTGTTAGGGAGGTAAATGCAAGAGTTTTGGAAAGAGGGGCAAGTATGAAGTCTGTTGGGGATGAGAGAGCTTGGGAAGTGAGTCAGTTGTTGTTTGCTGATGATACAGCGCTGGTGGCTGATTCATGTGAGAAACTGCAGAAGCTGCTGACTGAGTTTGGTAAAGTGTGTGGAAGAAGAAAGTTAAGAGTAAATGTGAATAAGAGCAAGGTTATTAGGTACAGTAGGGTTGAGGGTCAAGTCAATTGGGAGGTGAGTTTGAATGGAGAAAAACTGGAGGAAGTGAAGTGTTTTAGATATCTGGGAGTGGATCTTGCAGCGGATGGAACCATGGAAGCGGAAGTGGATCATAGTGTGGGGGAAGGGGCGAAAATTCTGGGGGCCTTGAAGAATGTGTGGAAGTCGAGAACATTATCTCGGAAAGCAAAAATGGGTATGTTTGAAGGAATAGTGGTTCCAACAATGTTGTATGGTTGCGAGGCGTGGGCTATGGATAGAGTTGTGCGCAGGAGGATGGATGTGCTGGAAATGAGATGTTTGAGGACAATGTGTGGTGTGAGGTGGTTTGATCGAGTGAGTAACGTAAGGGTAAGAGAGATGTGTGGAAATAAAAAGAGCGTGGTTGAGAGAGCAGAAGAGGGTGTTTTGAAGTGGTTTGGGCACATGGAGAGAATGAGTGAGGAAAGATTGACCAAGAGGATATATGTGTCGGAGGTGGAGGGAACGAGGAGAAGAGGGAGACCAAATTGGAGGTGGAAAGATGGAGTGAAAAAGATTTTGTGTGATCGGGGCCAGAACATGCAGGAGGGTGAAAGGAGGGCAAGGAATAGAGTGAATTGGAGCGATGTGGTATACCGGGGTTGACGTGCTGTCAGTGGATTGAATCAAGGCATGTGAAGCGTCTGGGGTAAACCATGGAAAGCTGTGTAGGTATGTATATTTGCGTGTGTGGACGTATGTATATACATGTGTATGGGGGGGGGGGCCATTTCTTTCGTCTGTTTCCTTGCGCTACCTCGCAGACGCGGGAGACAGCGACAGAGTATAATAAATAATAATAAATAATAATAATAATAATAATAATAATAATAATAATAATAATAATAATAATAATAGCAATAATTATAATAATGATAATAATGATAATAATAATAATAATAATAATAATGATGATAGTGATGATAATAATAATAGTAATAATAATAATATCAATGATAATAATAATGATAATAATAATGATAATAATAATAATAATAATAATAATAATAATAATAATAATAATTTTTTTTTTTTTATTATTTTTGCTTTGTCGCTGTCTCCCGCGTTTGTGAGGTACCGCAAGGAAACAGACGCAAAATCTTTTTCACTTCATCTTTCCACCTCCAATTTGGTCTCCCACTTCTCCTCGTTCCCTCCACCTCCGACACATATATCCTCTTGGTCAATCTTTCCTCACTCATTCTCTCCATGTGCCCAAACCATTTCAAAACACCCTCTTCTGCTCTCTCAACCACGCTCTTTTTATTTCCATACATCTCTCGATCAAACCACCTCACACCACATATTGTCCTCAAACATCTCATTTCCAGCACATCCACCCTCCTGCGCACAACTCTATCCATAGCCCACGCCTCGCAAAAATACAACATTGTTGGAACCACTATTCCTTCAAACATACCCATTTTTGCTTTCCGAGATAATGTTCTCGACTTCCACACATTCTTCAAGGCTCCCAGGATTTTCGCCCCTCAACCACCCTGTAATTCAATTCCGCTTCCATGGTTCCATCCGCTGCCAGATCCATTCCCAGATATCTAAAACACTTTACTCTCTCCAGTTTTTCTCCATTCAAACTTACCTCCCAATTGACTTGACCCTCAACTCTACTGTACCTAATAACCTTGCTCTTATTCACATTTACTCTTAACTTTCTTCTTTCACACACTTTTCCAAACTCAGTCACCAGCTTCTGCAGTTTCTCACATGAATCAGCCACCAGCGCTGTATCATCAGCGAACAACAACTGACTCACTTCCCAAGCTCTCTCATCCCCAACAGACTTCACACTTGCCCCTCTTTCCAAAACTCTTTCATTCACCTTCCTAACAACCCCATCCATAAACAAATTAAACAAGCATGCAGACATCACACACCCCTGCCGCAAACCTACATTCCCTGAGAACCAATCACTTTCCTCTCTTCCTACACGTACACATGCCTTACATCCTCGATGAAAACATTTCACTGCTTCTAACAACTTACCTCGCACACCATATATTCTTAGTACCTTCCACAAAGCATCTCTATCAACTCTATCATATGCCTTCTCAAGATCCATAAATGCTTCATACAAATTATTTGCTTTTCTAAGTATTAATCACATACATTCTTTAAAACAAACACCTGATCCACACATCCTCTACCACTTCTTAAACCACACTGCTCTTCCCCAATCTGATGCTCTGTACATGCCTTCACCCTCTCAATCAATACCCTCCCATATAATTTACCAGGAATACTCAACAGACTTATACCTCTGTAATTTGAGCACTCACTCTTATCCCCTTTGCCTTTGTACAATGACGCTATGCACGCATTCCGCCAATCCTCCGGCACCTCACCATGAATCATATTGATTCATTTATTTATTTATTTTGCTTTGTCGCTGTCTCCCGCGTTTGCGAGGTAGCGCAAGGAAACAGACGAAAGAAATGGCCCAACCCACCCCCATACACATGTATATACATACACGTCCACTAACGCAAATATACATACCTATACATCTCAATGTACACATATATATATACACACAGACACATACATATATACCCATGCACACAATTCACACTGACTGCCTTTATTCATTCACATCGCCACCTCGCCACACATGGAATACCATCCCCCTCCCCCCTCCTGTGTGCGAGGTAGCACTAGGAAAAGACAACAAAGGCCCCAATCGTTCACACTCAGTCTCTAGCAGTCATGCAATAATGCCCGAAACCACAGCTCCCTTTCCACATCCAGGCCCCACACAACTTTCCATGGTTTACCCCAGACGCTTCACATGCCCTGATTCAATCCACTGACAGCACGTCAACCCCGGTATACCACATCGATCCAATTCACTCTATTCCTTGCCCGCCTTTCACCCTCCTGCATCTTCAGGCCCCGATCACTCAAAATCTTTTTCACTCCATCTTTCCACCTCCAATTTGGTCTCCCACTTCTCCTCGTTCCCTCCACCTCTGACACATATATCCTCTTGGTCAATGTCTCCTCACTCATTCTTTCCACGTGACCAAACCATTTCAAAACACCCTCTTCTGCTCCCTCAACCACACTCTTTTTATTACCACACATCTCTCTTACCCTTACATTACTTACTCGATCAAACCACCTCACACCACATATTATCCTCAAACATCTCATTTCCAGCACATCCACCCTCCTGCACACAACTCTATCCATAGCCCTCTCCTCGCAGCCATACAACGTTGTTGGAACCACTATTCCTTCAAACATACCCATTTTTGCTTTCCGAGATAATGTTCTCGACTTCCAAATATTCTTCAAGGCTCCCAGAATTTTCGCCCCCTCCCCCACCCTATGATTCACTTCCGCTCCCATGGTTCCATCCGCTGCCAGATCCACTTCCAGATATCTAAAACACTACTTCCTCCAGTTTTTCTCCGTCCAAACTTACCTTCCAATTGACTTGTCCCTCAACCCTACTCTACCAAAGAACGTTGCTCTTATTTACGTTTACTCTCAGCTTTCGTCTTTCAAATACTTTACCAAACTCAGTCACCAGCTTCTACAGTTTCTCACCCGGATCAGCCACCAGCGATATATCATCAGCGAACAACAACTGACTCACTTCCCAAGCTCCCTCATCCACATCAGACTGCACACTTGCCCTTCTTTCCAAAACCCTTGCATTCACCTACCTAACAACACCACTCATAAACAAATTAAGCAACCATGGAGACATCACACACCCCTGCCGCAAACCAATATTCACTGACAACCAAGCACTTTCCTCTCTTTCTACACGTACACACGCCTTACATCCTCGATAAAAACTTTTCACTGCTTCTAACAACTTGCCTCCAACACCATATATTCTTAATACCTTCCACAGACCATCTCTATGAACTCTGTCATATGCCTTCTCCAGATCCATAAATGCTACATACAAATCCATTTGCTTTTTTAAGTATTTCTCATATACATTCTTCTCTACCACTTCTGATACCACACTGCTCTTCCCCAATCTGATACTCTGTACATGCCTTAACCTTCTCAATCAATACCCTCCCAAGTAATTTCCCAGAAATGCTCAACAAACTTATGCCTCTGTAATTTGAGCACTCACTTTTATCGCCTTTGCCTCTGTGCAATGGCACTATGCAAGCATTCCGCCAATGCGCAGGCACCTCACCATGAGTCATGTATACGTTAGATAACCTTACCAACCAGTCAACAACACAGTCACACCTTTTTTTAATAAATTCCACTGAAATACCATCCAAACCCGCTGCCTTCCGGCTTTCATCTTCCGCAAAGCTTTTACTACCTCTTCTCTGTTTAACCAAACATTTTCCCTAACCCTCTCACTTTGCACACCACCTCGACCAAAACACCCTATATGTGCCACTCTATCATCAAATACATTCAACAAACCTTCAAAATACTCACTCCATCTCCTCCTCACGTCACAAAAACCTGTTACCACCTCCCCATTAGCTCTCTTCACTGAAGTTCCAATTTGTTCCCTTTTCTTACGCACTTTATTTACCTCATTTCAAAACATCTTTTTATTCTACCTAAAATTTAATGATACTCTCTCACCCCAACTCTCATTCGCCCTCTTTTTCACCTATTGCACGTTTCTCTTGACCTCCTGCCTCTTTCTATTATATATCTCCCACTCATTTGCAATATTTCCTTGCAAACTTCGTCCATATGACTCTCTCTTCTCTTTCACTAATAATCTTACCTATTCATCCCACCACTCACTACCCGTTCTAATCTGCCCACCTCCCACGCTTCTTATGCCACAAGCGTCTTTAGCGCAAGCCATCACTGCTTCCCTAAATACATCCCATTCCTCTCCCACTCCCCTTACGTCCTTGTTTTCTCCATTTTTCCATTCTGTACACAGTCTCTCCCTGTACTTCTTGCACACAAGTCTCCTTCCTAAGCTCACTTGCTCTCACCAATCTTTTTTTCCCAACATTCTCTCTTCTTTTCTGAAAAACTCTAGAAATATATAAATATGTATATATATAATAATATTATATATATATATATATATATTATATAGTATATATATATATATATATATATAATATATATTAAAATATATTTTTTTTTTTTTTTTTCATACTATTCGCCATTTCCCGCGATAGCGAGGTAGCGTTAAGAACAGAGGACTGGGCCTTTTTTGGAATATCTCACCTGGCCCCCTCTGTTCTTCTTTTGGAAAAAAAAAAAAAAAAGGAGAGGGGAGGATTTCCAGCCCCCCGCTCCCTCCCCCTTTTAGTCGCCTTCTACGACACGCAGGGAAACGTGGGATGTATTCTTAATCCCCTATCCCCAGGGATAATATTATAATATATAATATATATATATATATATAATATATATATATATATATATATATATATATATATATATATATATATATATATATATAATATATATATATATATATATATTTTACATATATATATTTACATATATATATATATATATATATATATATATATATATATATATATATATATATATATATATTATATAATAATTTCTTTTCTTTTCTTTCATACTATTCGCATTTCCCGCGTTAGCAAGGTAGCGTTAAGACAGAGGACTGGGCCTCTGAGGGAATATCCTCACCTAGCCTCATTCTCTGTTCCTTCTTTTGGAAAATTTAAAAAAAAAACGAGAGGGGAGGATTTCCAGCCCCCCGCTCCCTCCCCTTTTAGTCGCCTTCTACGACACGCAGGGAATACGTGGGAAGTATTCTTTCTCCCCTATCCCCAGGATATATATATATATATATATATATATATAATATATATATATATATTATAATCAACCCCCCGATTAAATCCACTGATAGCACTAAACCCCCGTATAACACATCGATCAAATCACTCTATCCTTTGCCTCCTTTCACCTCCTCAGTTAAACCCCGATCCAAAAAAATTTTTTCACCCCACTTCACCCCAATTTGGCTCCCACTCCCCTCTTTTCCTTCCCCCTCCGACACATATATCCTTTTGGTCAATTTTTCCTCACTCTTCTCTCAGGTCCCCAAACCATTTCAAAAAAACCCTCTTCTTTTTCCCCAAACCACTTCTTTTTATTTCCACAATCTCTCTTACCCTACTTTTATTTACTCGATCAAACCACCTCACACCACATTTTGTCCCCCCAAAAACCCCCCCCAAAAAAATTTCCAGCACATCAATCCCCGGCCACAACTCTATCATAGCCCACGCTCGCAACCATACCACTTTGGTTGGGAACCATTTTTCCCTTTCAAAAAACCCCATTTTTGCTTTCCGAAAATTAGGTTCTCGACTTCCACACTTTCTTCGGCTCCCAGGTTTTTCGCCCCCCCCCCCACCCTATGATCCACTTCCGCTTCCAGTTACATCCGCTGCCAGATCCACTCCCAGATTTTAAAACACTTCACTTCCTCAGTTTGGCTCCATTCACTTACCTCCCAATTGATTTGCCCCTCAACCCTACTGACCTAATAACCTGCTCTTTTCACATTTACTTTTAAACTTTCTTTTTCACTCATTTACCAAACTCAGTCACCAGCTTCTGCATTTTCCCTCAATGAATCACCACCGGCGCTGTATCATCAGCGAACAACAACTGACTCACTCCCAAGCTCTCTCATCCCCAACAGACTCATACTTCCCCTCTTTCCAAAACTTGCATTACCCCTAACAACCCCATCCATAAAAAAATTTAAAACACCATGGAACATCCCACACCCTCCCGCAAACCTACTTTCACTGAAACCAATCATTTTTCCCCCCTCAACTACTTTTTCCTTACACCCTTTGATAAAAACTTTCACTGCTTCAACAATTTTTCTCCCCACCATAATTCTTTAAACCTCCACAGCATCCTATCAACCTATCAGAACCTTCTCCAGATCCATAATGCTACATACAAATCCATTTGTTTTTCCCAAAGGGTTTTTCTCACATACAAAATTATATATATATATAAATATATATAAATATATTTTTTTTTGGGGTGTGCGCTGTCTCCCGCGTTTCGAGGAAGGGGAAAGGAAACAGACAAAGGGAAATGGCCCAACCCACCCCCATACCCTGTATATACAACGTCCCACACCAAAATACTTACCTACACGCTTTCCATGGTTTACCCCAGACCTTCACATGCCTTAAATTTAATCACGCCACACGTAAACCCCCGGGTATACAATCGATCCAATTCAACTCTTTTCCTTGCCCTCCTTTCACCCCCTGCTGTTCAGGCCCGATCACACAAAATCTTTTTCACTCCATCTTTCCACCCCCAAAATTGGCCCTCCCCACTTCACCTTTCCCTCCCCTCCGACACATATATCCTCTTGGCCCAATCTTTCCTTTTTTTTTCTCTCCATGTGCCCAAACATTTCAAACCACCCTTTTTCTGCTATCTCAACAACCCTCTTTTTATTTCCACACACCCTCTCTACCCTTACGTTACTTACTCGGGGAAACCAACTCACAAACCCCACATTGTCCTCAACATTTCATTTCCAAAATCCCTCCCCCTGCGCAAACTCTATCCATAGCCCAAGCCTCGCAACCAACAACATTGTTGGAACACTATTCCTTCAAACATACCATTTTTGCCCTTTTTTAATAAAAAGTCTCGACTCCACACATTCTTCAAGGCCCAGATTTCCCCCCCCCCCCCAACTATGATCCCCTTTCCGCTTCCATGGTTCCATCCGCTGCCAATCCACCCCGATACTTAAAACCCCCTTTTCTTCCTCCAGTTTTCTCCATTCAAAACCCTCCCCCAAATGACTTACCCTCAAACCCCAATGTACCAAATTACCTTGCTCTTATACCTTTAAATCTTAACTTTCTCTTTCACACACTTTACCAAACTCAGTCACCACTCTGCGTTTCTCACAGAATCACCACCACGCTGTATCATCGCGACAACAACTGACTCACTTCCACTCCTCCCTCCCCCACAGACTTTATACCTTCTCTCTTTCCAAAACCTTGCATTCACCTCCCTAACACCCCCTCCTAAACAAATTAAAAAAACCCCTGGAGACATCACACACCCCTGCCGCAAACCACATTTACTGAGAACCAATCACTTTCCTCTCTTCCTACACGTACACATGCCTTTCATCCCGAAAAAAACTTTTTTCCCGCTTCTAA
The DNA here is from genome assembly GCF_036320965.1 of Panulirus ornatus. Classification (NCBI taxonomy): domain Eukaryota; kingdom Metazoa; phylum Arthropoda; class Malacostraca; order Decapoda; family Palinuridae; genus Panulirus; species Panulirus ornatus. The sequence goes on along the minus strand of NC_092228.1, from coordinate 30,552,293 downwards.
AAACTTCCTCCCACACCAAATTCTTAAAACCTTCCACAAGCATCCCCTTTCAACTCTATCATATGCCTTCTCCAGATCCATAAAGCTCATACAAATAATTTCTTTTTTAGGGGAAAATTTCACATACATTTTTAAAGCAAACACCTGATCCACACATCCTCTACCACTTCTGAAACCACACTGCACTTCCCCAATCTGGTGCTCTATACATACCTTCACCCTCTCAATCAATACCCTCCCATATAATTTACCAGGAATACTCAACAAACTTATACTTCTATAATTTGAGCACTCACTCTTATCCCCTTTGCCTTTGTACAGTGGCACTATGCACACATTCCGCCAATCCTCAGGCACTCACCATGAGTCATACATACATTAAATAACCTTACCAACCAGTCAACAATACAGTCACCCTCTTTTTTAATAAATTCCACTGCAATACCATCCAAACCTGCTGCCTTGCAGGCTTTCATCTTCCACAAAGCTTTTACTACCTCTTCTCTGTTTACCAAATCACTTTCCCTAACCCTCTCACTTTCCACACCACCTCGACCAAAACACCCTATATCTGCCACTCTATCATAAAACACATTCAACAAACCTTCAAAATACTAAACTCCATATCCTTCTCACATCATCACTACTTGTTATCACCTCCCCATTTGCCCCCTTCAATGAAGTTCCCCATTTGCTCCCTTGTCTTACGCACTTTATTTACCTCCTTCCAGAACATCTTTTTTTCTCCCTAAAATTTAATGATACTCTCCCCACGCTAACTCTCGTTTGCCCTCTTTTTCACCTCTTCACCTTTCTCTTGACCTCCTGTCTATTTCTTTTACACATCTCCCACTCATTTGCATTTTCTTCCCTGCAAAAATCGTCCAAATCCCTCTCTCTTCTCTTTTCACTAATAATCTTACTTCTTCATCCACCACTCACTACCCTTTCTAATCAACCCACCTCCCACGCTTCTCATGCCACAAGCATCTTTTGCGCAATCCATCACTGCTTCCCTAAACACGTCCCATTCCTCCCCACTCCCCTTACCTCCTTTGTTCTCACCTTTTTCCATTTTGTACTCAGTCTCTCTGGTACTTCCTCACACAAGTCTCCTTCCCAAGCTCACTTACTCTCACCACCCTCTTCACCCCAACATTCTCTCTTCTTTTCTGAAAACCCACACAAAATCTTCACCTTCGCCTCCACAAGATAATGATCAGACATCCCTCCAGTTGCACCTCTCAGCGCATTAACATCCAATGTTAATGTGGTATACCGGGGTCGGCGTGCTGTCAATGGATTTGAATCAGGGCATGTGAAGCGTCTGGGTAAACCATGGAAAGTTCTGTGGGGCTTGGATGTGGAAAGGGAGATGTGGTTTCGGATATTATTACATGACAGCTAGAGACTGAGTGTGAACGAATGGAGCCTTTGTTGTCTTTTCCTAGCGCTACCTAGCACACATGAGGGGAAGGGGGATGTTATTCCATATGTGGCGAGGTGGCGATGAAATAAATAAAGGCAAACAGTATGAATTATGTACATGTGTATATATGTATATGTCTGTGTGTGTATATGTATGTGTACTTTGAGATGTATAGTATGTATATTTACCTGCGTGGACGTGTATGTTTATAAATGTGTATGGGGGTGGGTTGGGCCATACTTTCGTCTGTTTCCTTGCGCTAACTCGCAAAACGCGGAAGACAGCGAAAAAGGGAAAATAATATATATATATATAGATATATATATATATATATATATATATATATATATATATATATATATATATATATATATATATATATTTTTTTTTTTTTATTATACTTTGTCGCTGTCTCCCGCGTTTGCGAGGTAGCGCAAGGAAACAGACGAAAGAAATGGCCCCACCCCCCCCCCCCCATACACATGTATATACATACGTCCACACACGCAAATATACATACCTACACAGCTTTCCATGGTTTACCCCAAACTTTCACATGCCTTGATTCAATTCACTGACAGCACGTCAACCCCGGTATACCACATCGCTCCAATTCACTCTATTCCTTGCCCTCCTTTCACCCTCCTGCATGTTCAGGGCCCGATCACACAAAATCTTTTTCACTCCATCTTTCCACCTCCAATTTGGTCTCCCTCTTCTCCTCGTTCCCTCCACCTCCGACACATATATCCTCTTGGTCAATCTTTCCTCACTCATCCTCTCCATGTGCCCAAACCACTTCAAAACACCCTCTTCTGCTCTCTCAACCACGCTCTTTTTATTTCCACACATCTCTCTTACCCTTACGTTACTCACTCGATCAAACCACCTCACACCACACATTGTCCTCAAACATCTCATTTCCAGCACATCCATCCTCCTGCGCACAACTCTATCCATAGCCCACGCCTCGCAACCATACAACATTGTTGGAACCACTATTCCTTCAAACATACTCATTTTTGCTTTCCGAGATAATGTTCTCGACTTCCACACATTCTTCAAGGCCCCCAGAATTTTCGCCCCCTCCCCCACCCTATGATCCACTTCCGCTTCCATGGTTCCATCCGCTGCCAGATCCACTCCCAGATATCTAAAACACTTCACTTCCTCCAGTTTTTCTCCATTCAAACTCACCTCCCAATTGACTTGACCCTCAACCCTACTGTACCTAATAACCTTGCTCTTATTCACATTCACTCTTAACTTTCTTCTTCCACACACTTTACCAAACTCAGTCACCAGCTTCTGCAGTTTCTCACATGAATCAGCCACCAGCGCTGTATCATCAGCGAACAACAACTGACTCACCTCCCAAGCTCTCTCATCCACAACAGACTGCATACTTGCCCCTCTTTCCAAAACTCTTGCATTCACCTCCCTAACAACCCCATCCATAAACAAATTAGATAACCATGGAGACATCACACACCCCTGCCGCAAACCTACATTCACTGAGAACCAATCACTTTCCTCTCTTCCTACATGTACACATGCCTTACTTCCTCGATAGAAATTTTTCACTGCTTCTAACAACTTGCCTCCCATACCATATATTCTTAATTCCCTCCACAGAGCATATCTATCAACTCTCTCATATGCCCTCTGCAGATCCATAAATGCTACATATAAATCCATTTGCTTTTTTAAGTATTTTTCATATACATTCCTTAAAGCAAACACCTAATCCACACATCCTCTACCACTTCTGAAACCACACTGCTCTTCCCCAATCTGATGCTCTGTATATATATATATATACATATCTTTCTTTCTTATTCTTTTAAACTATTCGCCATTTCCCGCATTAGCGAGGTATCGTTAAGAACAGAGGACTGGGCCTTTTTTGGAATATCCTCACCTGGCCCCCTCTGTTCCTTCTTTTGGAAAATTAAGAAAAAAAAAAAAACGAGAGGGGAGGATTTCCAGCACCCCGCTCTCTCCCCTTTTAGTCGCCTTCTACGACACGCAGGGAATACGTGGGAAGTATTCTTAATCCCCTATCCCTAGGGATATATATATATATATATATATATATATATATATATATATATATATATATATATATATATATATATATATGTGTGTGTGTACTGACAATAATCATATATCTTTCTTCTATACTGATGAGGTTCGTGAATGCTTCAGGACCCAGATGCCCGTGGTAGTGTAAGGAGTGTAGTAACCATTTACGAGGTTAGATGCATATTGCAGGGAACCTTCCAGACGTATAATGTTGCCATGGGCGTGCAACACCACTCACCACTGAAGAGGAAGTTCAACCAGCTCATGGGTTGGGTACAGCAGAGTGGCTTGCCCAGGAAGTTTTTCCTAGACTCCCTTCAACAAGCGGCGTCACTCGGGGTAAGAGGTTTAGTAGGGTACAAAAGAACAAATTATAATCACTGCTTTTGTGACTTTCAGTCACACTGTATGTTAACTACCACGCATCAGTGCGCAAGACAAAACAAAGTCAGTTTCCAGTACAAGTTAACATGTTACGAAGGATCTTGATAATAATGATAATGATAATCATAATAATAATAATAATAATAATAATAATAATAATAATAATAATAATAATAATAATAATAATGATAATAATAATAATGATAATAATAATAATAATAATAATAATAATGATAATGATAATAATAATAATAATAATAATAATAATAATAATAATAATAATAATAATAATAATAACAATAATAATAATAATAATAATAATAATATTAATAATAATAATAATAATAATAATAATAATAATGATAATAATAATAATAATAATAATGATAAAAATAATGATAATAATAATAATAACAATAATAATAATAATAATAATAATAATAATAATAATAATAATAACAATAATGATAATGATAATGATAATAATGATAATAATATTGATAATGATGATAGTAGTAATAATAACAATAATAATAATGATAATAACAATACTAGTAATAATGATAGAAATGATAATAATGATGATGACAATAATGATAATGATAACAATAAAAATAATAATAATAATAATAATAATAATAATAATAATAATGATAATAATAATAATAATAATAATAATAATGATAATGATAATAACAATATTAGTAATAGTAATGATAATAATAATAATAATAATAATAATAATAATGATAATGCTAATAACAATATTAGTAATAGTAATGATAATGATAATAATAATTATAATAATAATAATAATGATAATAATAATAATAATGATAATAATAACAATAATAATAATGATAATAATAATTATACTAATAATGATAATGATAAAAATAATAATAATGATAACAATAATAATAATAATAATAATAATAATAATAATAATAATAATAACAATAATAATCATAATAATAATAATAATAATAATAATAATAATAATAATAATAATAATAATAATAATAATAATGATAATAATAATAATAATAATAATAATAATAATATATATATATATATATATATATATATATATATATATATATATATATATATATATATATATATATATATATATATATATAAATATATATATATATATATATATATATATATATATATATATATATATATATATATATATATATATATATATATATATATATATATATATATATATATATATATATATATATATATATATATATTGATAATTATTATAATAATAATGAAAATGATAATGATAATAATAATGATAATAATAATAATAATGATTATAATAATAATGATAATAATGATTATAATAATGATAGTAATGATAACAATAATAATGACATAAATAATGATAATGATTATGATAATAGTAATAATGGTAATAATAATAATGTAATAATGATAACAATGATAATGATAATAATAATAATAAATGTAATAATAATAATAATAATAATAATAATAATAATAATAATAATAATAATAATAATAATAATGATAATAATAATAATAATAATAATAATAATAATAATAATAATAATAATAATAATAATGATAATAATAATAATAATAATAATAATAATAATAATGATAATTATAGTATTGATAATGAAAATAACAGCAATAATAACAATAATGATAATGGTAATAATAATAACGATAATAGTAACGATAATGACAATAATGGTAATAATAGTAATAATAATAATAGTAATGATAATAATCATAATAATAATGATAATAATAATAATAATCATAATAATAATAATAATAATAATAATAATAATAATAATAATAATAATAATAATAATAATAATAACAATAATAATAATAATAATAATAATATTATTATTATTATTATTATTATTATTATTATTATTATTATTATTATTATTATTATTATTATTGACAATGATAATAATAGTAATAATAACAATTATAATAATGATAATAACAATAGAAGTAATAATGATAATGATAATAATAATTTACTTTTCTTTATTAATATAATAATAATAATAATAATAATAATAATAATAATAATAATAATAATAATCAAAATAATAATAATATTAATGATAATGATAATAATGATAATAATGATAATAATAATGATACTAATAATGATAATAATGATAATAATGGCGATAATGATAAGAATAGTAGTAATAATAACAATAATGATAATAATAATGATAATAATAATTTTTTTCATACTATACGCCATTTCCCGCATCAGCGAGGGTAGCGATAAGAACAGAGGATTGAGCCTTCGAGGGAAATCCTCACCTGGGCCCCTCTCTGTTCCTTCTTTTGGAAAAATCATAAACGAGAGGGGAGGATTTGCAGATAATAATAATAACAACAATAATAATAATAATAATAATAATAATAATAATAATAATAATAATAATAATAATAATAATAATAATTGGTATACATAGGGTGTTCAGTGTTGTAAATGGAAATGGTGAAGAGCTTGTAGATTTATGTGCTGAAAAAGGACTGATGATTGGGAATACCTGGTTTAAAAAGCGAGATATACATAAGCATACTTATGTAAGTAGGAGAGATGGCCAGTGAGCGTTATTGGATTACGTGTTAATTGACAGGCGTGCGAAAGAGAGACTTTTGGATGTTAATGTGCTGAGAGGTAAAACTGGAGGGATGTCTGATCATTATCTTGTGGAGGCTAAGGTGAAGATTTGTATGGGTTTTCAGAAAAGAAGAGTGAATGGTGGGGTGAAGAGGGTGGTCAGAGTAAGTGAGCTTGGGAAGGAGACCTGTGTGAGGAAGTACCAGGAGAGACTGAGTACAGAATGGAAAAAGGTGAGAACAATGGAAGTAAGGGGAGTGGGGGAGGAATGGGATGTATTTAGGGAATCAGTGATGGATAGCGCAAAAGATGCTTGTGGCATGAGAAGAGTGGGAGGTGGGTTGATTAGAAAGGGCAGTGAGTGGTGGGATGAAGAAGTAAGAGTATTAGTGAAAGAGAAGAGAGAGGCATTTGGACGATTTTTGCAGGGAAAAAATGCAATTGAGTGGGAGATGTATGAAAGAAAGAGACAGGAGGTCAAGAGAAAGGTGCAAGAGGTGAAAAAAAGGGCAAATGAGAGTTGGGGTGAGAGAGTATCATTAAATTTTAGGGAGAATAAAAAGATGTTCTGGAAGGAAGTAAATAAAGTGCGTAAGACAAGGGAGCAAATGGGAACTTCAGTGAAGGGCGCAAATGGGGAGGTGATAACAAGTAGTGGTGATGTGAGAAGGAGATGGAGTGAGTATTTTGAAGGTTTGTTGAATGTGTTTGATGATAGAGTGGCAGATATAGGGTGTTTTGGTCGAGGTGGTGTGCAAAGTGACAAGGTTAGGGAAAATGATTTGGTAAACAGAGAAGAGGAAGTAAAAGCTTTGCGGAAGATGAAATCCGGCAAGGCAGCAGGTTTGGATGGTATTGCAGTGGAATTTATTAAAAAAGGGTGTGACTGTATATTGACTGGTTGGTAAGGTTATTAAATGTATGTATGACTCATGGTGAGGTGCCTGAGGATTGGCGGAATGCGTGCATAGTGCCATTGTACAAAGGCAAAGGGGATAAGAGTGAGTGCTCAAATTACAGAGGTATAAGTTTGTTGAGTATCCTGGTAAATTGTATGGGAGGGTATTGATTGAGAGGGTGAAGGCATGTACAGAGCATCAGATTGGGGAAGAGCAGTGTGGTTTCAGAAGTGGTAGAGGATGTGTGGATCAGGTGTTTGCTTTGAAGAATGTATGTGAGAAATACTTAGAAAAGCAAATGGATTTGTATGTAGCATTTATGGATCTGGAGAAGGCATATGATAGAGTTGATAGAGATGCTCTGTGGAAGGTATTAAGAATATATGGTGTGGGAGGAAAGTTGTTAGAAGCAGTGAAAAGTTTTTATCGAGGATGTAAGGCATGTGTACGTGTAGGAAAGAGGAAAGTGATTGGTTCTCAGTGAATGTAGGTTTGCGGCAGGGGTGTGTGATGTCTCCATGGTTGTTTAATTTGTTTATGGATGGGGTTGTTAGGGAGGTAAATGCAAGAGTTTTGGAAAGAGGGGCAAGTATGAAGTCTGTTGGGGATGAGAGAGCTTGGGAAGTGAGTCAGTTGTTGTTCGCTGATGATACAGCGCTGGTGGCTGATTCATGTGAGAAACTGCAGAAGCTGCTGACTGAGTTTGGTAAAGTGTGTGGAAGAAGAAAGTTAAGAGTAAATGTGAATAAGAGCAAGGTTATTAGGTACAGTAGGGTTGAGGGTCAAGTCAATTGGGAGGTGAGTTTGAATGGAGAAAAACTGGAGGAAGTGAAGTGTTTTAGATATCTGGGAGTGGATCTGGCAGCGGATGGAACCATGGAAGCGGAAGTGGATCATAGTGTGGGGGAGGGGCGAAAATTCTGGGGGCCTTGAAGAATGTGTGGAAGTCGAGAACATTATCTCGGAAAGCAAAAATGGGTATGTTTGAAGGAATAGTGGTTCCAACAATGTTGTATGGTTGCGAGGCGTGGGCTATGGATAGAGTTGTGCGCAGGAGGATGGATGTGCTGGAAATGAGATGTTTGAGGACAATGTGTGGTGTGAGGTGGTTTGATCGAGTGAGTAACGTAAGGGTAAGAGAGATGTGTGGAAATAAAAAGAGCGTGGTTGAGAGAGCAGAAGAGGGTGTTTTGAAGTGGTTTGGGCACATGGAGAGAATGAGTGAGGAAAGATTGACCAAGAGGATATATGTGTCGGAGGTGGAGGGAACGAGGAGAAGAGGGAGACCAAATTGGAGGTGGAAAGATGGAGTGAAAAAGATTTTGTGTGATCGGGGCCAGAACATGCAGGAGGGTGAAAGGAGGGCAAGGAATAGAGTGAATTGGAGCGATGTGGTATACCGGGGTTGACGTGCTGTCAGTGGATTGAATCAAGGCATGTGAAGCGTCTGGGGTAAACCATGGAAAGCTGTGTAGGTATGTATATTTGCGTGTGTGGACGTATGTATATACATGTGTATGGGGGGGGGGCCATTTCTTTCGTCTGTTTCCTTGCGCTACCTCGCAGACGCGGGAGACAGCGACAGAGTATAATAAATAATAATAAATAATAATAATAATAATAATAATAATAATAATAATAATAATAATAATAATAATAATAGCAATAATTATAATAATGATAATAATGATAATAATAATAATAATAATAATAATGATGATAGTGATGATAATAATAATAGTAATAATAATAATATCAATGATAATAATAATGATAATAATAATGATAATAATAATAATAATAATAATAATAATAATAATAATAATAATTTTTTTTTTTTTATTATTTTTGCTTTGTCGCTGTCTCCCGCGTTTGTGAGGTACCGCAAGGAAACAGACGCAAAATCTTTTTCACTTCATCTTTCCACCTCCAATTTGGTCTCCCACTTCTCCTCGTTCCCTCCACCTCCGACACATATATCCTCTTGGTCAATCTTTCCTCACTCATTCTCTCCATGTGCCCAAACCATTTCAAAACACCCTCTTCTGCTCTCTCAACCACGCTCTTTTTATTTCCATACATCTCTCGATCAAACCACCTCACACCACATATTGTCCTCAAACATCTCATTTCCAGCACATCCACCCTCCTGCGCACAACTCTATCCATAGCCCACGCCTCGCAAAAATACAACATTGTTGGAACCACTATTCCTTCAAACATACCCATTTTTGCTTTCCGAGATAATGTTCTCGACTTCCACACATTCTTCAAGGCTCCCAGGATTTTCGCCCCTCAACCACCCTGTAATTCAATTCCGCTTCCATGGTTCCATCCGCTGCCAGATCCATTCCCAGATATCTAAAACACTTTACTCTCTCCAGTTTTTCTCCATTCAAACTTACCTCCCAATTGACTTGACCCTCAACTCTACTGTACCTAATAACCTTGCTCTTATTCACATTTACTCTTAACTTTCTTCTTTCACACACTTTTCCAAACTCAGTCACCAGCTTCTGCAGTTTCTCACATGAATCAGCCACCAGCGCTGTATCATCAGCGAACAACAACTGACTCACTTCCCAAGCTCTCTCATCCCCAACAGACTTCACACTTGCCCCTCTTTCCAAAACTCTTTCATTCACCTTCCTAACAACCCCATCCATAAACAAATTAAACAAGCATGCAGACATCACACACCCCTGCCGCAAACCTACATTCCCTGAGAACCAATCACTTTCCTCTCTTCCTACACGTACACATGCCTTACATCCTCGATGAAAACATTTCACTGCTTCTAACAACTTACCTCGCACACCATATATTCTTAGTACCTTCCACAAAGCATCTCTATCAACTCTATCATATGCCTTCTCAAGATCCATAAATGCTTCATACAAATTATTTGCTTTTTTAAGTATTTATCACATACATTCTTTAAAGCAAACACCTGATCCACACATCCTCTACCACTTCTTAAACCACACTGCTCTTCCCCAATCTGATGCTCTGTACATGCCTTCACCCTCTAAATCAATACCCTCCCATATAATATACTAGGAATACTCAACAGACTTATACCTCTGTAATTTGAGCACTCACTCTTATCCCCTTTGCCTTTGTACAATGACGCTATGCACGCATTCCGCCAATCCTCCGGCACCTCACCATGAATCATATTGATTCATTTATTTATTTATTTTGCTTTGTCGCTGTCTCCCGCGTTTGCGAGGTAGCGCAAGGAAACAGACGAAAGAAATGGCCCAACCCACCCCCATACACATGTATATACATACACGTCCACTAACGCATATATACATACCTAAACATCTCAATGTAAACATATATATATACACACAGACACATACATATATACCCATGCACACAATTCACACTGACTGCCTTTATTCATTCACATCGCCACCTCGCCACACATGGAATACCATCCCCCTCCCCCCTCCTGTGTGCGAGGTAGCACTAGGAAAAGACAACAAAGGCCCAATCGTTCACACTCAGTCTCTAGCAGTCATGCAATAATGCCCGAAACCACAGCTCCCTTTCCACATCCAGGCCCCACACAACTTTCCATGGTTTACCCCAGACGCTTCACATGCCCTGATTCAATCCACTGACAGCACGTCAACCCCGGTATACCACATCGATCCAATTCACTCTATTCCTTGCCCGCCTTTCACCCTCCTGCATCTTCAGGCCCCGATCACTCAAAATCTTTTTCACTCCATCTTTCCACCTCCAATTTGGTCTCCCACTTCTCCTCGTTCCCTCCACCTCCGACACATATATCCTCTTGGTCAATGTCTCCTCACTCATTCTTTCCATGTGCCCAAACCATTTCAAAACACCCTCTTCTGCTCTCTCAACCACACTCTTTTTATTACCACACATCTCTCTTACCCTTACGTTACTTACTCGATCAAACCACCTCACACCACATATTATCCTCAAACATCTCATTTCCAGCACATCTACCCTCCTGCACACAACTCTATCCATAGCCCTCTCCTCGCAGCCATACAACTTTGTTGGAACCACTATTCCTTCAAACATACCCATTTTTGCTTTCCAAGACAATGTTCTCGACTTCCAAATATTCTTCAAGGCTCCCAGAATTTTCGCCCCCTTCCCCACCCTATGATTCACTTCCGCTTTCATGGTTCCATCCGCTGCCAGATCCACTTCCAGATATCTAAAACACTTTACTTCCTCCAGTTTTTCTCCGTCCAAACTTACCTTCCTATTGACTTGTCCCTCAACCCTACTCTACCAAATAACGTTGCTCTTATTTACGTTTACTCTCAGCTTTCGTCTTTCAAATACTTTACCAAACTCAGTCACCAGCTTCTACAGTTTCTCAAACGGATCAGCCACCAGCGATATATCATCAGCGAACAACAACTGACTCACTTCCCAAGCTCCCTCATCCACATCAGACTGCACACTTGCCCTTCTTTCCAAAACCCTTGCATTCACCTCCCTAACAACACCATCCATAAACAAATTAAACAACCATGGAGACATCACACACACCTGCCGCAAACCAATATTCACTGACAACCAAGCACTTTCCTCTCTTTCTACACGTACACACGCCTTACATCCTCGATAAAAACTTTTCACTGCTTCTAACAACTTGCCTCCAACACCATATATTCTTAATACCTTCCACAGACCATCTCTATGAACTCTGTCATATGCCTTTTCCAGATCCATAAATGCTACATACAAATCCATTTGCTTTTCTAAGTATTTCTCATATACATTCTTCTCTACCACTTCTGATACCACACTGCTCTTCCCCAATCTGATACTCTGTACATGCCTTAACCTTCTCAATCAATACCCTCCCAAGTAATTTCCCAGAAATACTCAACAATCTTATGCCTCTGTAATTTGAGCACTCACTTTTATCGCCTTTGCCTTTGTGCAATGGCACTATGCAAGCATTCCGCCAATGCGCAGGCACCTCACCATGAGTCATGTATACGTTAGATAACCTTACCAACCAGTCAACAACACAGTCACACCTTTTTTTAATAAATTCCACTGAAATACCATCCAAACCCGCTGCCTTCCGGCTTTCATCTTCCGCAAAGCTTTTACTACCTCTTCTCTGTTTAACCAAACATTTTCCCTAACCCTCTCACTTTGCACACCACCTCGACCAAAACACCCTATATCTGCCACTCTATCATCAAATACATTCAACAAACCTTCAAAATACTCACTCCATCTCCTCACGTTACCAAAACCTGTTACCACCTCCCCACTAGCTCTCTTCACTGAAGTTCCAATTTGTTCCCTTTTCTTACGCACTTTATTTACCTCCTTACAAAACATCTTTTTATTCTACCTAAAATCTAATGATACTCTCTCACCCCAACTCTCGTTCGCCCTCTTTTTCACCTCTTGCACGTTTCTCTTGACCTCCTACCTCTTTCTATTATATATCTCCCACTCATTTGCAATATTTCCTTGCAAACTTCGTCCAAATGACTCTCTCTTCTCTTTCACTAATAATCTTACCTATTCATCCCACCACTCACTACCCGTTCTAATCTGCCCACCTCCCACGCTTCTTATGCCACAAGCGTCTTTAGCGCAAGCCATCACTGCTTCCCTAAATACATCCCATTCCTCTCCCACTCCCCTTACGTCCTTTGTTTTCTCCTTTTTCCATTCTGTACACAGTCTCTCCTGGTACTTCTTCACACAAGTCTCCTTCCTAAGCTCACTTGCTCTCACCAATCTTTTTACCCCAACATTCTCTCTTCTTTTCTGAAAACCTCTAGAAATATATAAATATGTATATATATATATATATATATATATATATATATATATATATATATATATATATATATATATATATATATATATATATATATATATATTTTTTTTTTTTTTTTTTCATACTATTCGCCATTTCCCGCGATAGCGAGGTAGCGTTAAGAACAGAGGACTGGGCCTTTTTTGGAATATCCTCACCTGGCCCCCTCTGTTCCTTCTTTTGGAAAAAAAAAAAAAAAGAGAGAGGGGAGGATTTCCAGCCCCCCGCTCCCTCCCCTTTTAGTCGCCTTCTACGACACGCAGGGAATACGTGGGATGTATTCTTAATCCCCTATCCCCAGGGATAATATATATATATATATATATATATATATATATATATATATATATATATATATATATATATATATATATATATATATATATATATATATATATATATATATATATATATATTTACATATATATATTTACATATATATATATATATATATATATATATATATATATATATATATATATATATATATATATATATATCTTTTCTTTTCTTTCATACTATTCGCCATTTCCCGCGTTAGCAAGGTAGCGTTAAGAACAGAGGACTGGGCCTCTGAGGGAATATCCTCACCTAGCCTCATTCTCTGTTCCTTCTTTTGGAAAATTTAAAAAAAAAACGAGAGGGGAGGATTTCCAGCCCCCCGCTCCCTCCCCTTTTAGTCGCCTTCTACGACACGCAGGGAATACGTGGGAAGTATTCTTTCTCCCCTATCCCCAGGGATATATATATATATATATATATATATATATATATATATATATATATATATATATATCATGCCCTGATTCAATCCACTGATAGCACGTCAACCCCGGTATACCACATCGATCCAATTCACTCTATTCCTTGCCCTCCTTTCACCCTCCTGCATGTTCAGGCCCCGATCACACAAAATCTTTTTCACTCCATCTTTCCACCTCCAATTTGGTCTCCCACTTCTCCTCGTTCCTTCCACCTCCGACACATATATCCTCTTGGTCAATCTTTCCTCACTCATTCTCTTCATGTGCCCAAACCATTTCAAAACACCCTCTTCTGTTCTCTCAACCACGTTCTTTTTATTTCCACACATCTCTCTTACCCTTACGTTACTTACTCGATCAAACCACCTCACACCACATATTGTCCTCAAACATCTCATTTCCAGCACATCCATCCTCCTGCGCACAACTCTATCCATAGCCCACGCCTCGCAACCATACAACATTGTTGGAACCACTATTCCTTCAAACATACCCATTTTTGCTTTCCGAGATAATGTTCTCGACTTCCACACATTCTTCGAGGCTCCCAGGATTTTCGCCCCCTCCCCCACCCTATGATCCACTTCCGCTTCCATGGTTACATCCGCTGCCAGATCCACTCCCAGATATCTAAAACACTTCACTTCCTCCAGTTTTGCTCCATTCAACTTACCTCCCAATTGACTTGACCCTCAACCCTACTGTACCTAATAACCTTGCTCTTATTCACATTTACTCTTAACTTTCTTTTTTCACTCACTTTACCAAACTCAGTCACCAGCTTCTGCAGTTTCTCATATGAATCAGCCACCAGCGCTGTATCATCAGCGAACAACAACTGACTCACTTCCCAAGCTCTCTCATCCCCAACAGACTTCATACTTGCCCCTCTTTCCAAAACTCTTGCATTTACCTCCCTAACAACCCCATCCATAAACAAATTAAACAACCATGGAGACATCCCACACCCCTACCGCAAACCTACATTCACTGAGAACCAATCACTTTCCTCTCTTCCTACACGTACACATGCCTTACATCCTCGATAAAAACTTTTCACTGCTTCTAACAACTTTCCTCCCACACCATATATTCTTAATACCTTCCACAGAGCATCTCTATCAACTCTATCATGAACCTTCTCCAGATCCATAAATGCTACATACAAATCCATTTGCTTTTCTAAGTATTTCTCACATACACATATATATATATATATATATATATATATAAATATATTTCTTTTTTGGTGTGTCGCTGTCTCCCGCGTTTGCGAGGTAGCGCAAGGAAACAGACGAAAGAAATGGCCCAACCCACCCCCATACCCATGTATATACATACGTCCACACACGCAAATATACATACCTACACAGCTTTCCATGGTTTACCCCAGACGCTTCACATGCCCTGATTTAATCCACTGACAGCACGTCAACCCCGGTATACCACATCGATCCAATTCACTCTGTTCCTTGCCCTCCTTTCACCCTCCTGCATGTTCAGGCCCCGATCACACAAAATCTTTTTCACTCCATCTTTCCACCTCCAATTTGGTCTCCCACTTCTCCTCGTTCCCTCCACCTCCGACACATATATCCTCTTGGTCAATCTTTCCTCACTCATTCTCTCCATGTGCCCAAACCATTTCAAAACACCCTCTTCTGCTATCTCAACCACGCTCTTTTTATTTCCACACATCTCTCTTACCCTTACGTTACTTACTCGATGAAACCACCTCACACCACACATTGTCCTCAAACATCTCATTTCCAGCACATCCATCCTCCTGCGCACAACTCTATCCATAGCCCACGCCTCGCAACCATACAACATTGTTGGAACCACTATTCCTTCAAACATACCCATTTTTGCTTTCCGAGATAATGTTCTCGACTTCCACACATTCTTCAAGGCTCCCAGGATTTTCGCCCCCTCCCCCACCCTATGATCCACTTCCGCTTCCATGGTTCCATCCGCTGCCAGATCCACTCCCAGATATCTAAAACACTTTACTTCCTCCAGTTTTTCTCCATTCAAACTTACCTCCCAACTGACTTGACCCTCAACCCTAATGTACCAAATTACCTTGCTCTTATTCACATTTACTCTTAACTTTCTTCTTTCACACACTTTACCAAACTCAGTCACCAGCTTCTGCAGTTTCTCACATGAATCAGCCACCAGCGCTGTATCATCAGCGAACAACAACTGACTCACTTCCCAAGCTCTCTCATCCCCAACAGACTTCATACCGCCTCTCTTTCCAAAACTCTTGCATTCACCTCCCTAACGACCCCATCCATAAACAAATTAAACAACCATGGAGACATCACACACCCCTGCCGCAAACCTACATTCACTGAGAACCAATCACTTTCCTCTCTTCCTACACGTACACATGCCTTACATCCTCGATAAAAACTTTTCGCTGCTTCTAACAACTTGCCTCCCACACCATATATTCTTAATACCTTCCACAGAGCATCTCTATCAACTCTATCATATGCCTTCTCCAGATCCATAAATGCTACATACAAATCCATTTGCTTTTCTAGGTATTTCTCACATACATTCTTCAAAGCAAACACCTGATCCACACATCCTCTACCACTTCTGAAACCACACTGCTCTTCCCCAATCTGATGCTCTGTACATGCCTTCACCCTTTCAATCAATACCCTCCCATATAATTTACCAGGAATACTCAACAAATTTATACCTCTGTAATTTGAGCACTCACTCTTATCCCATTTGCCTTTGTACAATTGCACTATGCACGCATTCCGCCAATCCTCAGGCACCTCACCATGAGTCATACATACATTAAACAACCTTACCAACCAGTCAATTATACAGTCACCCCCTTTTTTAATAAATTCCACTGCAATACCATCCAAACCGGCTGCCTTGCCGGCTTTCATCTTCCGCAAAGCTTTTACTACCTCTTCTCTGTTTACCAAATCATTTTCCCTAACCCTCTCACTTTGCACACCAACTCGACCAAAACACCCTATATCTGCCACTCTATCATCAAACACATTCAACAAACCTTCAAAATACTCACTCCATCTCCTTCTCACATCACCACTACTTGTTATCACCTCCCCATTTGCGCCCTTCACTGAAGTTTCCATTTGCTCCCTTGTCTTACGCACTTTATTTACCTCCTTCCAGAACATCTTTTTATTCTCCCTAAAATTTAATGATACTCTCTCACCCAACTCTCATTTGCCCTCTTTTTCACCTCTTGCACCTTTCTCTTAACCTCCTGTCTCTTTCTTTTATACATCTCCCACTCAATTGCATTTTTTCCCTGCAAAAATCGTCCAAATGCCTCTCTCTTCTCTTTCACTAATAATCTTACTTCTTCATCTCACCACTCACTACCCTTTCTAATCAACCCACCTCCCACTCTTGTCATGCCACAAGCATTTTTTGCGCAATCCATCACTGATTCCCTAAATACATCCTATTCCTCCCCCACTCCCCTTACTTCCATTGTTCTCACTTTTTTCCATTCTGTACTCAGTCTCTCCTGGTACTTCCTCACACAAGTCTCCTTCCCAAGCTCACTTACTCTCACCACCCTCTTCATCCCAGCATTCACTCTTCTTTTCTGAAAACCCATACAAATCTTCACCTTAGCCTCCACAAGATAATGATCAGACATCCCTCTAGTTGCACCTCTGAGCACATTAACATCCAAAAGTCTCTCTTTCGCGCGCCTGTCAATTAACACGTAATCCAATAACGCTCTCTGGCCATCTCTCCTACTTACATATGTATACTTATGTATATCTCGCTTTTTAAACCAGGTATTCCCAATCACAAGTCCTTTTTCAGCACATAAATTTACAAGCTCTTCACCATTTCCATTTACAACACTGAATACCCCATGTATACCATTTATTCCCTCAACTGCCACATTACTCACCTTTGCATTCAAATCACCCATAACTATAACCCGGTCTCGTGCATTAAAACCACTAACACACTCATTCAGCTGCTCCCAAAACACTTGCCTCTCATGATCTTTCTTCTCATGCCCAGGTGCATGTGCAACAATAATCACCCATTTCTCTCCATCAACTTTCAGTTTTACCCATACTAATCGAGAATTTACTTTCTTACATTCTATCACATACTCCCACAACTCCTGTTTCAGGAGTACTGCTACTCCTTCCCTTGCTCTTGTCCTCTCACTAACCCCTGACTTTACTCCCATGACATTCCCAAACCACTATTTTCCTTTACCCTTTATCATCATTATCATTATTATCATCATGATTATTATTACTCCCGAGGTAAGCTCCTCTCCACTGTGGCCAGTGTGTAGTTACACTGTACATCCACCACATCGTCTTTGTGTGTGGTATTGATGTGGATCGCATGTCGGATATTTATCAAATCGCATGTGCGGATTTAAGGAATAATGCGGATGTTCGGCTTATGCAGATGTGGATATCTGATACATCTTTATGTACTGCACCTTGAGAACCATGAAAGTCCTGGACCATCAACCATCTGTTATTCCGAATCATTATAGCGACCATGTTTACTTCGCTGATGATGAATGGTCGTAAGACATTGGTCCAGGGTCACAATGGTTAACAAAGGAGGGATAAAATACAAGTTATATCTCGAGACGAAACCATATTACACGAGTCACCATCTTTGTCACCAAGTATCAAACAATGTGTCACCAAGTATCAAACAATGTGTCACCAAGTATCAAACAATGTGTCACCAAGTATCAAACAATGTGTCACCAAGCATCAAACAATGTGTCACCAAGTATCAAACAATGTGTCACCAAGTATCAAACAATGTGTCACCAAGTATCAAACAATGTGTCACCAAGTATCAAACAATGTGTCACCAAGTATCAAACAATGTGTCACCAAGTATCAAACAATGTGTCACCAAGCATCAAACAATGTGTCACCAAGTATCAAACAATGTGTCACCAAGTATCAAACAATGTGTCACCAAGCATCAAACAATGTGTCACCAAGTATCAAACAATGTGTCACCAAGTATCAAACAATGTGTCACCAAGCATCAAACAATGTGTCACCAAGTATCAAACAATGTGTCACCAAGTATCAAACAATGTGTCACCAAGTATCAAACAATGTGTCACCAAGTATCAAACAATGTGTCACCAAGCATCAAACAATGTGTCACCAAGTATCAAACAATGTGTCACCAAGTATCAAACAATGTGTCACCAAGTATCAAACAATGTGTCACCAAGCATCAAACAATGTGTCACCAAGCATCAAACAATGTGTCACCAAGTATCAAACAATGTCAGCAACTATCAAACAATGTCACCAAGTATCAAACAATGTGTCACCAAGTATCAAACAATGTCAGCAAGTATCAAACAATGTGTCACCAAGTATCAAACAATGTGTCACCAAGTATCAAACAATGTGTCACCAAGTATCAAACAATGTGTCACCAAGTATCAAACAATGTCAGCCAACTATCAAACAATGTTCAGCCAAGTATCAAACAATGTGTCAGCCAAGTATCAAACAATGTGTCACCAAGTATCAAACAATGTGTCACCAAGTATCAAACAATGTCAGCAACTATCAAACAATGTCACCAAGTATCAAACAATGTCAGCAAGTATCAAACAATGTGTCACCAAGTATCAAACAATGTGTCACCAAGTATCAAACAATGTCAGCAACTATCAAACAATGTCACCAAGTATCAAACAATGTCAGCAAGTACTGCAAGCACACATCACATACTCAGCTGGTGAAGGGATATGTTTATCATGCATGGCTTGGTGGTAAATGATGATGCAAGATAACGTGAGCTGGTGTTTTGTAACATAGAGATGATGTACACATGATATCTGCCGTACAGTTAAGCACTGATTGTGACGCTAGATGTTGTCTGCCGTACAGTTAAGCACTGATTGTGACGCTAGATGTTGTCTGCCGTACAGTTAAGCACTGATAGTGACGCTAGATGATGTCTGTCGTACAGTTAAGCACTGATAGTGACGCTAGATGTTCTCTAACGTACAGTTAAGCACTGATAGTGACGCTAGATGTTCTCTAACGTACAGTTAAGCACTGATAGTGACGCTAGATGTTCTCTGACGTACAGTTAAGCACTGATAGTGACGCTAGATGTTCTCTAACGTACAGTTAAGCACTGATAGTGACACTAGATGTTGTCTGTCGTACAGTTAAGCACTGATAGTGACGCTAGATGTTGTCTGTCGTACAGTTAAGCTCTGATAGTGACACTAGATGTTGTCTAACGTACAGTTAAGCACTGATAGTGACGCTAGATGTTGTCTGTCGTACAGTTAAGCACTGATAGTGACGCTAGATGTTCTCTAACGTACAGTTAAGCACTGATAGTGACGCTAGATGTTGTCTGTCGTACAGTTAAGCTCTGATAGTGACACTAGATGATGTCTGTCGTACAGTTAAGCACTGATAGTGACACTAGATGATGTCTGTCGTACAGTTAAGCACTGATAGTGACGCTAGATGTTGTCTGTCGTACAGTTAAGCACTGATAGTGACACTTGATGTTGTCTGTCGTACAGTTAAGCACTGATAGTGACGCTAGATGTTGTCTGTCGTACAGTTAAGCACTGATAGTGACACTAGATGTTGTCTATCGTACAGTTAAGCACTGATAGTGACGCTAGATGTTGTCTGTCGTACAGTTAAGCACTGATAGTGACGCTAGATGTTGTCTGTCGTACAGTTAAGCACTGATAGTGACGCTAGATGTTGTCTATCGTACAGTTAAGCACTGATAGTGACACTTGATGTTGTCTGTCGTACAGTTAAGCACTGATAGTGACGCTAGATGTTCTCTAACGTACAGTTAAGCACTGATAGTGACACTAGATGTTGTCTATCGTACAGTTAAGCACTGATAGTGACACTTGATGTTGTCTGGGTAAAGTTAACATCGTCCCAGTTAACTCTGGGTAAGGGAGGTATGTGTGTTGAGCCGACACACTCCAGATCTTGCATAGGTTAACGATGTATAATGCTTGGGTGATCTCTGCTACTTGTAGTCTATCATCACTTCAGAATCATAGTTAAAGATAACCTTTATCATACTGGATAACCTTTATCATACTTGATAACCTTTATCATACTTGATGACCTTTATCATACTTGATAACCTTTATCATACTTGATGACCTTTATCATACTTGATAACCTTTATCATACTTGATGACCTTAATCATACTTGATGACCTTTATCATACTTGATAACCTTTATCATACTTGATAACCTTTATCATACTTGATGACCTTAATCATACTTGATGACCTTAATCATACTTGATGATCTTTATCATACTTGATGACCTTTATCGTACTTGATAACCATTATCATACTTGATGACCTTTATCATACTTGGTTGACCTTTATCATACTTGATGACCTTTATCGTACTTGATAACCTTTATCATACTTGATGACCTTTATCATACTTGGTTGACCTTTATCATACTTGATGACCTTAATCATACTTGGTGACCTTTATCATACTTGATAACCTTTATCATATTTGATAACCTTTATCATACTTGATGACCTTTATCATACTTGGTTGACCTTTATCATACTTGATAAACTTTATCATACTTGATAACCTTTATCATACTTGATGACCTTTATCATACTTGATGACCTTTATCATACTTGGTTGACCTTTATCATACTTGATGACCTTTATCGTACTTGATAACCTCTATCATACTTGATGACCTTTATCATACTTGGTTGACCTTTATCATACTTGATGACCTTAATCATACTTGGTGACCTTTATCATACTTGATAACCTTTATCATATTTGATAACCTTTATCATACTTGATGACCTTTATCATATTTGATAACCTTAGTCATACTTAATAACCTTTATCATACTTGATAACCTTTATCATACTTGATGACCTTTATCATACTTGATGACCTTTATCATACTTGATAACCTTTATCATACTTGATAACCTTTATCATACTTGATGACCTTTATCATACTTGATGACCTTAATCATACTTGATAACCTTTATTGTACTTGATGACCTTTATCATACTTGATAACCTTTATCATACTTGATAACCTTTATCATACTTGATGACCTTTATCATACTTGATGACCTTAATCATACTTGATAACCTTTATTGTACTTGATGACCTTTATCATACTTGATAACCTTTATCATACTTGATAACCTTTATCATACTTGATGACCTTTATCATACTTGATGACCTTAATCATACTTGATAACCTTTATTGTACTTGATGACCTTTATCATACTTGATGACCTTTATCATACTTGATGATGAATATCATATCAGCTCAGCCAGTGTCCTCCCCGCCCACTCTGGTCAGATCATTTAACACTTCGTAAAGTATAATTATTATTATCATATCATTATAACTATAATCATCATTATCATTTATCATTATATTTATCATTTTTCGTGATGAGGAAGACGTCAGATCTCGTGTGTGAGACAGCTCTTCGTCTGTGTTAACCATCTTCAGTGAAATTTGATAACAGTTATAGAGGCAGCGATTAAGGTTAACTCTCTCTCTCTCTCTCTCTCTCTCTCTCTCTCTCTCTCTCTCTCTCTCTCTCTCTCTCTCTCTCTCTCTCTCTCTCTCTCTCTCTCTCTCTCTCTCTCTCTCTCTCTCTCTCTATCTCTCTCTCTCTCTCTTTCTCGTCTATCTTCGTGTATCTTCACACTCCACAGAGGAACTGCTTTGCCTCTTCTGTTAACTGGAGTCAATCGCATAAAAAAGAATTCTTCAGTTTTTCACATGTTGAAAAGCGGGGTTTTTTTCTTTTTTATTTCATGTACATAAACACACTGTGAGTGAGAGGAGTTCAGTCACAGATCTTAATTCCTATCTCCCCTGATATTTTGTATGTGGCTTGGAACCCTTGTTTCACTAACCAGCTTCTTAGCTCCTCAAGACTCAACACAAACTTAATAAATGTTAAGTTGCATGAGGTTAATAAATGTTAAGTTGCATGAGTTAGTATTAGATTATGTACGTTGTGTGAGAAATGATAATAATTGGTTAGATAACTACGTATTGTTATGTTTTTTTTTTTATGAATATGAGCAAGACATGATATCTCAGTGTGTCTCCTACACGGAAGGCTGACGGTGGTGTAGAGGGCAGTGGGAGCAGCCAGGAGGACGTGGCTGAAGCAGACGGGGTCATCCCACTCAGCATAGACCACATGCAGGGTCTCTTCTTCATCACCTGCTTCGGCTGGCTCAGTTCTCTCCTCTCTTTTGCCTTCGAGAAAACAATGTTGTCAGAAGAGCCATGAGTGGGAGTACCACGATACCTGACGCATCCAGGAAACTGGGAATTGATACCAGCATTGTAGAGTTATCGTGATGGACGAAGGTATCGTAGATATGGCAACCACACACACAGGTACCATCCAAACGGGGCACCACACACCGAGGTACCACACACAAGGGTACAACACACGGAGGTACCACACACAGGGGTACAACACACGGAGGTACCACACATGGAGGTACCACACACGGAGGTACCACACACAGGGGCACCACACACGGAGGTACCACACACGGAGGTACCACACACGGAGGTACCACACACGGAGGTACCACACACGGAGGTACGACAACAGAGATACCACACACGGAGGTACCACACACGGAGGTACCACACACGGAGGTACCACACATAGAAGTACCACATACAGGGACACAACATACAGGGACAAAATATACAGAGGTACAACATACAGGGACACAACTTACAGGGACACAACATACAGAGGTACAACATACAGAGGTACAACATACAGGGACACAACATACAGGGACACAACATACAGAGGTACAACATACAGGGACACAACATACAGGGACACAACATACAGAAGTACAAGATACAGGGACACAACTTACAGGGACACAAGATACATGGGCACAACATACAGAGGTACAACATACAGGGACACAACATAAAGGGACACAACATACAGAGGTACAATATACAGGGACACAACACACAGGGACACAACATACAGGGGCACAAAATACAGGGCACAACATACAGGGGCACAACATACAGGGACACAACATACAGGGACAAAATATACAGTGGTACAACATACAGGGACACAACTTACAGGGACACAAGATACATGGGCACAACATACAGAGGTACAATATACAGGGACACAACATACAGGGACACAACATACAGAGGTACAACATACAGGGACACAACACACAGGGACACAACATACAGGGGCACAAAATACAGGGACACAACATACAGGGGCACAACATACAGGGACACAACATACATGAGCACAACATACAGGGACACAACATACAGGGGCACAACATACAGGGGCACAACATACAGGGACACAACATACAGGGGCACAACATACAGGGACACAACATACAGGAACACAACATACGGGGACACATCATACAGAAGTACAACATACAGAGACACAACATACAGTGACACAACATACAGGGGTACAACATACAGGGACACAACTTACAGGGACACAAGATACAGGGGCACAACATACAGAGGTACAACATAAAGGGACACAACAAACAGGGACACAACATACAGAGGTACAACATACAGGGACACAACATACAGGGGCACAACATACAGGGGCACAACATACAGAGGTACAACATACAGGGACACAACATACAGGGGCACAACATACAGGGGCACAAAATACACAACATACAGGGACACAAGATACAGGGGCACAACATACAGAGGTACAACATAAAGGGACACAACATACAGGGACACAACAAACAGGGACACAACATACCGAGGTACAACATACAGGGACACAACATACAGGGGCACAGCATACAGGGGCACAAAATACACAACATACAGGGACACAACATACAGGGGCACAACATACAGGGACACAACATACAGAGACACAACATACAGGGTCACAACAAACAGGGACACAATATACAGGGACACAACATACAGGGGCACAACATACAGGGACACAACATACAGGGACACAAGATACATGGGCACAAAATACAGGGACACAACATACAGGGACACAACATACAGGAACACAACATACAGGGACACAACATACAGGGACACAACATACAGAGGTACAACATAGTGGAACACAACATACAGGGGTACAACATACAGGGACACAACATACAGGGACACAACATACAGAGGTACAACATAGTGGAACACAACATACAGGGGTACAACATACAGGGACACAACGTACAGGGACACAACATACAGGGACACAACATACAGGGGTACAACATACAGGGACACAACATACAGGAACACAACATACAGGGACACAACATACAGGGGTGCAACATACAGGGACACAACATTCAGGGACAAAACATACAGGGGCACAACATACAGGGGTACAACATACAGGGACACAACACACAGGGACACAGCATACAGGGGCACAACGTACAAGGACACAACATACAGGGGCACAATATACAGGGACACAACATACAGGGGTACAACATATAGCGACACAATATAAAGGAGTACAACATACAGGGACACAACATACAGGAACACTACATACAGAGACACAACATACAGGGGTACAACATATAGGGACACACCATACACGGTTACAACATACAGGGACAAAACATACAGGGGTACAACATACAGGGACACAACATACAGGGTACAACATACAGGGACACAACAACCGAGACACAACATGCAGGGACACAACATACAGAGGCATAACACACAGGGACACAACATACAGGGACACAACGTACAGGGACACAACATACAGGGACACAACATACAGGGGCATAACACACAGGGGCACAACATACAGGGACACAACGTACAGGGACACAACATACAGGGACACAACATACAGAGGCATAACACACAGGGACACAACATACAGGGACACAACGTACAGGGACACAACATGCAGGGACACAACATACAGAGGCATAACACACAGGGACACAACATACAGGGACACAACGTACAGGGACACAACATACAGGGACACAACATACAGGGGCATAACACACAGGGGCACAACATACAGGGACACAACATACAGAGGCATAACACACAGGGACACAACATACAGGGACACAACGTACAGGGACACAACATACAGGGACACAACATACAGGGGCATAACACACAGGGGCACAACATACAGGGACAAAATGTACAGGGGCACAACGTACAGGGGTACAACATACAGGGGCACAACATACAGGGACACAACATACAGGGACGCAACATACAGGGGTACAACATACAGGGACACAACATACAGGGTCACAACATACAGGGACACAACTTACAGGGACACGACATACAGGAGTACAACATACAGGGACACAACATTCAAGGACACAGCATACAAGAACACAACATACAGGGGTGCAACATACAGGGACGCAACATACAGGAGTACAACATACAAGGACACAACATACAGGGTACAACATACAGGGACACAACATACCGGGTCACAACATACAGGGACACAACATGCAGGGGCACAACATACAGGGGCACAACATACAGGGACACAACATACAGGGCACAACATGCAGAGGTACAACATACAGGGGCACAACATACAGGCTTACAACATACAGAGGCACAACATACAGAGCCACAACATACCAGGACACAACATACAGGAGTACAACATACAGGGACACAACATACAGGGGCACAACACACAGGGACACAAAATACAAGGACACAACATACAGGGGCACAACACACAGGGACACAACATACAAGGACACAACATACAGGGACACAACATACAGGGGTACAACGTACAGGGTTACAATATACAGGGACACAACATACAGGGGCACAACATACAGGGGTACAACGTACAGGGGTACAATATACAGGGACATAACATACAGGGGCGTAACATAATGGGACACAACATACAGGGGTGTAACATACAGGGATACAACATACAGGGGTACAATACACAGGAACCACACTAAACATGGGCACAAAAGCGATAATCCGATAACATTTAATTTTTGTTATCGGATGATCATATGAAGATAACTTCCATTATCGTTATCGGACTGGTTAACTTCCCATAACTTGATTTTCTAGTAACATAACGTCCGTTGATTTTTTTTTCCGTTAAATTCTTTATTACTTTCATTTTCATTTCTTCAATTCAATTGTTATTCTTTTCTGTTCAGTCTATATCTTGAAATAAAAGTTTAGAATATAATTGGTTATATAACTTATATACATTCTTGTTAATTCTATTTGTTGTCATTTACATATATATATACAATAGTATATAACGTGTTATATAAATAAAATACATAGCTCAGATATATTGTTTATTTACATTGTAAGTCCACCTATCTTTCTTCGAAGTTTTTTTACACGACAGAACATCTGCTTTCACGATGGCTGCTGCATCAAACGTAATCTCGGACACATTTGTCCAAGAGAATAGGATGACGCAAGGCAGCGTTCTTAGCTCAACATTATTTAATATTATGATTAATAATATTCTGTCTCCAGCTTCCGTCCCGCGAGATCTTACATACTCACTTTATGTTGATGATTGTGCACTGTGGCACATCCTCACCTGGTGTACAACTGTCGGCTGTGCGGGTTCAAGTTACACTTGAGTCCGTCCAACGTTGGACGCTACACTGGGAGATGGAAGTTCTCACCAGCTAAAAGTGGCGCGCTGGTTCTTACCCATACAAATAAGACCCCGAATTTGCAGCTGAAATTAGACAATAACCCACCTACAACCTTACATCACATACCATACCCACCTACAACCTTACATCACATACCATACCCACCTACAACCTTACATCACATACCATACCCACCTACAACCTTACATCACATACCATACCCACCTACAACCTTACATCACATACCATACCCACCTACAACCTTACATCACATACCATACCCACCTACAACCTTACACCACATACCATACCCACCTACAACCTTACATCACATACCATACCCACCTACAACCTTACATCACATACCATACCCACCTACAACCTTACATCACATACCATACCCACCTACAACCTTACATCACATACCATACCCACCTACAACCGTACATCACATACAACACCCACCTACAACCTTACATCACATACCATACCCACCTACAACCTTACATCACATACCATACCCACCTACAACCTTACACCACATACCATACCCACCTACAACCTTACATCACATACCATACCCACCTACAACCTTACATCACATACCATACCCACCTACAACCTTACATCACATACAACACCCACCTACAACCTTACATCACATACAACACCCACCTACAACCGTACATCACATACACACACCACCTACAACCGTACATCTCACACAACACCCACCTACAACCGTACATCACATACAACACCCACCTACAACTGTATATCACACACAAACACCCACTTACAACCGTATATCACATACAACACCCACCTACAACCGTACATCACATGCAACACCCACCTACAACCGTATATCACACACAACACCCACCTACAACCGTATATCACATAAAACACCCACCTACAACCGTACATCACATACAACACCCACCTACAACCATACATCACATACAACACCCACCTACAACCGTATATCACATACAACACCCACCTACAACCGTACATCACACACAACACCCACCTACAACCGTACATCTCATACAACACCCACCTACAACTGTATATCACACACAACACCCACTTACAACCGTATATCACATACAAACCCACCTACAACCGTGCATCACACACAACACCCACCTACAACCGTACATCACACACAACACCCACCTACAACTGTACATCACACACAACACCCACCTACAACCGTGCATCACACACAACACCCACCTACAACCGTACATCACACAACACCCACCTACAACCGTATATCACATACAACACCCACCTACAACCGTACATCACACACAACACCCACCTACAACCGTACATCACATACAACACCCACCTACAACTGTATATCACACACAACACCCACTTACAACCGTATATCACATACAACACCCACCTACAACCGTGCATCACACACAACACCCACCTACAACCGTACATCACACACAACACCCACCTACAACTGTACATCACACACAACACCCACCTACAACCGTGCATCACACACAACACCCACCTACAACCGTACATCACACACAACACCCACCTACAACCGTGCATCACACACAACACACACCTACAACCATACATCACACACAACACCCACCTACAACCGTACATCACACACAACACCCACCTACAACCGTACATCACACAGCACCCACCTACAACCGTACATCACACACAACCCCACCTACAACCGTACATCACACAGAACACCCACCTACAACCGTACATCACATACAACACTCACCTACAACCATACATTACACACAACACCCACCTACAACCTTACATCACATACAACACCCACCTACAACCGTACATCACACACAACACCCACCTACAACCGTACATCACACACAACACCCATCTACAACCGTACATCACACACAACACCCACCTACAACCGTACATCACACACAACACCCACCTACAATCGCACGTCACACACAACACCCACCTACAACCGTACATCACATACCATACCCACCTACAACCGTACATCACGCACAACACCCACCTACAACCTGATATCAACAAAATTTTTCAACCAAGATGTGAATCATGACAAATAAATGTGACCACAGAACACCTTCTCATGCCATGCAGCGAAGAGACGAAGCTAGGACGCCATTTAGTAAACATGCGATTGTCCAAGACAGACAACGAGCGTTCATAAGCTTATTATGTGGACAAGAAGGTGAATTGTTTACAAATTTGATCAACAATAAAGCAATCCAATTTGGCGTCCTAGCTACGTCTCTTCGTTGTATATCAAATGACTCTTATATTTCTCTCTTGTGTCTCCCCTGAAGATGTGATTATTACACGAAAGTGCACTTGGGAACTTATCGTGTTTCATTTTCCCCGGGGACTCATAGGAATATACTTGATCACGCGCAAAATTGTGATCCTTTCCAACATGGATTCGACACGGCTCTTCTATTACTTCTCTATAAGCTGTCCTGGACTTTCTTCTCTCGTTACTGCTTTCTCCAAATCGTTAATCAAGTCCCACCAACTGAAGTTTCGATTTGGATTCCTTAGATATTCCTTGATGAACAAGTGATGCCAACATCTGTCCTGCCCCAGCGATTGCTGCAGCTGAGAAAAGAAACGTGCCTTTCAAATGGCTATACCGACATATTGGAAGAACCGGATGTTGGACTATTGCTATAATAGATTAAGGAATGAACACAATGGGTTACAAATGACACTGAATTGTAAGTTGGGCCATCTTATTAATAAACAGCGACTAGACTAAGAACACAAACCTTTCTTTTGTGATAAACCTGTCCAATAAACAACTAAATAAGGATTCCTTGTGTGCATTAGGCTATGGTTTAAGTTTTGTTTGCTCTAACAGGGAAGCCAGCTGTGTTGATGTCACATGGCCTTTTTGCAATTTAGAGAAATACAGTAATTTGAATAATGATAAAATTTATATCAGTAAGGGTTCAGTGTATGCCAATTTGTCAAAACCAGTGGATCCTAATTGCCCTAAAAGATTTGTAAGAACTATTAACACCTTAAAAAAGACGATGATATGCATCTTACTAAAGCAGATAAGGATAACACTGTTGTGATTATGGACAAAAGTAATTGTCTATCTAAAATGAATGATCTTTTAGGTGATGACACAACATATTCTAAACTCAGTAAGAATCCCCTAGAACCAGTTAATTCCCATTTCAATAAAGAAATGAAGTTGTTGTTGAAAGGTAATGGTTCTCTTATCAAAAGTTTGTCATCTATGTCCCCTTCATTGCCATATATGTATGGACTTATCAAAACACATAAACAGAATTTTCCAGCAAGACCTATAGTGAGTTCAGTAGGCTCTATCACATATAAATTGTCAAAATAGTTAGTTTCTTTATTAAGCCCTTTAGTGGGTAAGATATCAAATTCTAATATCATGAACAATGTAGATTTAGTCAACAAGCTTAACAATATCAATGTTAATCTTGATTTCAAAGTTGTTAGCTTTGATGTTCCCTCACTGTTCACAAAAGTTCCAGTTGATGACCTTTCAGAATATCTATTTGATGTCTTGGATGATATTCATTTACCTGTTTCAAAGTCTGTTTTCAGTGAAGTGATAAAATTGTGTATAAAAGACTTTGTATTTGAATTCAATGGAGATTATCATAATCAAAGACTTGGTATGGCAATGGGTAGCCCCCTTTCACTTGAACTAAGTAATCTTTATTATGGAATTTTTTGAAACAAAATTACTAAGGGATATCTTACATTCTAATGCAATTTGGTTTAGGTATGTAGATGATGTTCTTTGAGTTTGGCCAACAAGTGAAAATCTACAAATATTTCTCCCCCTTACTTAACAATTTAGTACCTTCCGTCAAATTTACTGTTGAAAATGAAGAAAATAATGGTATGTTACCATTTTTAGATTACATGATCCATAAGCAAGGAAACAAGTTTAGCGCATAGAGAAAACCTACCAATGTATGCTCATATATCCTTTATTACTCATCGCTGCATTACAGAGTTAGATTATCATCATTTCAATCTACGTTCCTTAGGGCATTACGTATTTGCAGTCCAGAGTTTATTGATGATGAGTTTGAGAAGATATATTCTATTGGATCAAAGTTAAAGTACCCTACATCTATCATTGATAAATCCCTTAAGTTAGCAAAGAAATCATTTTATAGAGTTGAGCCCAAACCTCCCACTAACACCAAGTATCTTTTAGTTCTTCCTTTTGATAAAAATTCTACTTTGCTTCCCATGTTGCTTAAACACTTTTATGTTAATGTTGCCTTCAGCAGCAAGAATACTATAAAGAATGTCTTAATCAGGAACTCACCAGAAAATTCTCCTGGGTGCATCTATAAAGTGCCATGTAGAAATTGTGATAAGTCTTATGTTGGGCAGACTAGTAAGGATCTTTCTGTTAGACTTAAGCAACATGAGTATAGTATAAGAACGGGACAAGAATCAAATGCCTTGTTTAATCACGTTAAAAACTATGCTCATTGTATTGACTGGAGTAAAGCCATCTCAGTTATTAACTCTAACTCTGTCACCAAGAAAGATATTATTGAATATTCTATTATCAAATGCACAAAGAAGTATAATCTTGATATTAGTGATGGTCTTTACAAATTGGATAACTTTATTGTTGATAAAATTTGCAAGCAATTCACCTTCTTGTCCACATAATAAGTTTATGATAAGCTTGTTGTCTATTTTGGACAATCACATCTTTACCAAATGGCGTCATAGCTACGTCTCTTCCTTGTGTATCAATTGACTGTTATATTTCTTGTGTCTCCCCTGTTGATGTGATTATTACACGAAACTGCACTTGGGAACTTATCGTGTTTCATTTTCCCCGTGGACTCATAGGAATATATATATATATATATATATATATATATATATATATATATATATATATATATATATATATATATATATATATATATATATATATATATATATATATATATATATATATATATATATATATATATATATATATATATATATATATATATATATATATATATATATATATATATATATATAATATATATATATATATATATATATATATATATATATATATATATATATATATATATATATATATATATATATATATATATATATAAACGGCACGGGAGCGGGAGGCCAGAAACCCTCCCCTCCTTGTACTTTTACTTTTCTAAAAGGGGAAACAGAAGAAGGAGTCACGCGGGGAGTGCTCATCCTCCTCGAAGGCTCAGATTGGGGTGTCTAAATGTGTGTGGATGTAACCAAGATGAGAAAAAAGGAGAGATAGGTAGTATGTTTGAGGAAAGGAATCTGGACGTTTTGGCTCTGAGTGAAACGAAGCTCAAGGGTAAAGGGGAAGAGTGGTTTGGGAATGTCTTGGGAGTAAAGTTAGGGGTTAGTGAGAGGACTAGAGCAAGGGAAGGAGTAGCACTAAACCTGAAACAGGAGACTGGTGGAATTATGTGATAGAGTGTAAGAAAGTAAATTCTAGATTGATATGGGTAAAACTGAAAGTTGATGGAGAGAGATGGGTGATTATCGGTGCATATGCACCTGGGCATGAGAAGAAAGATCATGAGAGGCAAGTGTTTTGGGAGCAGCTGAGTGAGTGTGTTAGTAGTTTTCATGCACGAGACCGGGTTATAATGATGGGTGATTGGAATGCAAAGGTGAGTAAAGTGGCAGTTGAGGGAATAATTGGTATACATGGGGTGTTCAGTGTTGTAAATGGAAATGGTGAAGAGCTTGTAGATTTATGTGCTGAAAAAGGACTGACGATTGGGAATACCTGGTTTAAAAAGAGAGATATACATAAGTATACGTATGTAAGTAGGAGAGATGGCCAGAGAGCGTTATTGGATTCCATGTTAATTGATAGGCGCGCGAAAGAGAGATTTTTTGGATGTTAATGTGCTGAGAGGTGCAACTGGAGGCATGTCTGATCATTATCTTGTGGAGGCGAAGGTGAAGATTTGTACAGGTTTTCAGAAAAGAAGAGAGAATGTTGGGGTGAAGAGGGTGGTGAGAGTAAGTGAGCTAGGGAAGGAGACTTGTGTGAGGAAGTACCAGGAGAGACTGAGTACAGAATGGAAAAAGGTGAGAACAAAGGAGGTAAGGGGAGTGGGGGAGGAATGGGATGTATTTAGGGAAGCAGTGATGGCTTGCGCAAAAGATGCTTGTGGCATGAGAAGTGTGGGAGGTGGGCAGATTAGAAAGGTTAGTGAGTGGTGGGATGAAGAAGTAAGATTATGAGTGAAAGAGAAGAGAGAGCCATTTGTATAAAAGAAAGAGGCAGGAGGTCAAGAGAAAGGTGCAAGAGGTGAAAAAGAGGGCGAATGAGAGTTGGGATGAGACAGTATCATTAAAATTTAAGGAGAATAAAAAGATGTTTTGGAAGGAGGTAAATAAGTGCGTAAGACAAGGAAACAAATGGGAACTTCAGTGAAGGGGGCTAATGGGGAGATGATAACAAGTAGTGGTGATGTGAGAAGGAGATGAAGTGAGCATTTTGAAGGTTTGTTGAATGTGTTTGATGATAAAGTGGCAGATATAGGGTGTTTTGGTCGAGGTGGTGTGCAAAGTGAGAGGGCTAGGGAGAATGATTTGGTAAACAGAGAACAGGTAGTAAAAGCTTTGCGGAAGATGAATTCGGCAAGATAGCAGGTTTGGGTGGTATTGCAGAGGAATGTATCAAAAAATGGGGTGACTGTATAGTTGACTGGTTGGTAAGGTTATTTAATGTATGTATGACTCATGGTGAGGATTGGCGGAATGCGTGCATAGTGCCATTGTACAAAGGCAAAGGGGATAAAAGTGAGTGCTCAAATTACAGAGGTATGATTTTGTTGAGCATTCCTGGGAATTTATATAGAAGGGTATTGATTGAGAGGGAGAAGGCATGTTTAGAGCATCAGATTGGGGAAGAGCAGTGTGGTTTCAGAAGTGATACTGGATGTGTGGATCAGGAGTTTGCTTTGAAGAATGTATGTGAGAAATACTTAGAAAAGCAAATGGATTTGTATCTAGCATTCATGGATCTGGAGAAGACATATGATAGAGTTGATAGAGATGCTCTGTGGAAGGTATTAAGAATATATTGTGTGGGATGTAAGTTGTTAGAAGCAGTGAAAAGCTTATATCGAGGATGTAAGGCATGTGTACGTGCAGGAAAAGAGGAAAGTGATTGGTTCTCAGTAAATGTAGGTTTTCGCCAGGGGTGTATGGTGTTTCCATGGTTGTTTAATTTGTTTATGGATGGGTTGTTAGGGAGGTAAATGCAAGAGTTTTGAAAAGAGGGGCAATCATGCACTCTGTTGTGGATGATAGAGCTTGGGAAGTGACGCAGTTGTTGTTCGCTGATGATACAGAGCTGGTAGCTGATTCATGTGAGAAACTGCAGAAGCTGGTGACTGAGTTTGGTAAAGTGTGTGAAAGAAGAAAGCTGAGAGTAAATGTGAATAAGAACAAGGTTATTAGGTACAGCAGGGTTGAGGGACAAGTCATTTGGGAGGTAAGTTTGAATGGAGAAAAACTGGAGGAAGTGAAGTGTTTTAGATATCTGGGAGTGGATTTGGCAGTGGATGGAACCATGGAAGCGGAAGCGAATCATATGGTGGGGGAGGGGGCGAAAGTTTTGGGAGTGTTGAAAAATGTGTGGAAGTTGATAACTTTATCTTGGAAAGGAAAAGTGGGTATATTTGAAGGAATAGTGGTTCCAACAATGCTATATGGTTGCGAGGCGTTGGCTATAGATAGTTTTGTGCAGAGGAGGGTGGATGTGCTGAAATGAGATGTTTGAGGATAATGTGTGGTGTGAGGTGCTTTGATCGAGTAACTAATGATAGGGTAAGAGAGATGTGTGGTGATTAAAACAGTGTGGTTGAGAGAGCAGAAGAGGGTGTTTTGAAATGGTTTGGCCACATGGAGAGAATGTGTGAGGAAAGATTGACCAAGAGGAAATATGTGTCAGAGGTGGAGGGAACGAGAAGTGGGAGAACAAATTGGAGGTGGAAAGATGGAGTGAAAAAGATTTTGAGTGATCGGGGCCTGATCATGCTGGAGGGTGAAAGGCGTGCAAGGAATAGAGTGAATTAGAACGATGTGGTATACCGGGGTCGACGTGCTGTCAATGGATTGAACCAGGACATGTGAAGCGCCTGGGGTAAACCATGGAAAGTTCTGTGAGGCCTGGATGTGGAAAGGGAGCTGTGGTTTCGGTGCATTATTACATGACAGCTAGAGACTGAGTGTCAACGAATGTGGCCCATGTTGTCTTTTCCTAGCGCTACTTCGCGCACATGAGGGGGGAGGGGGTTGTTATTTCATGTGTGGCGGGATGGCGATAGGAATGAATAAGGGCAGGCAGTATGAATTATGTACATGTGTATATATGTATATGTCTGTGTGTGTATATATATGTATACGTTGAAATGTATAGGTATGTATATTTGTGTGTGTGGACGTGTATGTATATACATGTGTATGTTGGTGGGTTGGGCCATTCTTTCGTCTGTTTCCTTGAGCTATCTCGCTAACGCGGGAGACAGCGATAAAGCAAAATATATGAATACATATATATATATAATATATATATATATATATATATATATATATATATATATATATATATATATATATATATGTATTCTTTTTTCCTCTTTTTCTTTTCATACTCTTCGCCATTTCCCTTATTAGGGAGGTAGCGTTAAGAACAGAGGACTGAGCCTTTGAGGGAATACCCTCACTTAGTCTCCTTCTCTGTTCCTTCTTTAAGAAAACTAAAAACGAGAGGGGAGGATTTCCCCCCCCCTCCTCCCCCCACTCCTTTCCCTTTCAGTCGCCTTCTACGACACGCAGGGAATACGTGGGAAGTATTCTTTCTCCTCTATCCCCAGGGATGATAGATAGATAGATAGATAGATAGATAGATAGAGAGAGAGAGAGAGAGAGAGAGAGAGAGAGAGAGAGAGAGAGAGAGAGAGAGAGAGAGAGAGAGAGAGATAGAGAGAGAGAGAGAGAGAGAGAGAGAGAGAGAGAGAGAGAGAGAGAGAGAGAGAGAGAGAGAGAGAGAGAGAGAGAGAGAGAGAGAGAGAGAGAGAGAGATTATTTTGTACGTGGCTTCTTTATTGCTGATAATTGTTCTTGCATATTACAAGGTAAACAACACTAAAAATTCGTTAAGCAATGGACGCGTTCGTTATGAAATGTACGAACACGCAAAAACACAACGAAATTGGTTGATTAGACTGTAAAGATCTTGTAACATGTAATGTGAAATTCCTTTGAAATCTTGATAATATGTTTAATATCGGAAATAGTACGGGGCTGTTCTGAAAAATCACACCAAATTGAATATAGGCATCAATCAATACCAAGGTTAGACTGAAAGACGTTGTTGTATATTCTACATTATAATGTATGGTAAAGAAGATGGTGCTAATATCTGTATATCACAATCTTGCTATAGCTTTGTATAGCTGATGTTCTTAGTGATATCAGATTTCCAGATGGACATTCCATTTCCACTCGTAACTAATCTGTCAGAATAAGTTTCTCAAAGATGAAGGAGATGACACCAGAGAGCCAGCCAAAGCAGGTGATGAAGAAGAGACCCTGCATGTGGTCTATGCTGAGTGGGATGACCCCGTCTGCTTCAGCCACGTCCTCCTGGCTGCTCCCACTGCCCTCTACACCACCGTCAGCCTTCTGCAGAAGAGAGACACGAGGGATATATATATATATATATATATATATATATATATATATATATATATATATATATATATATATATATATATATATATATATATATATATATTTAATTTGCTTTGTCGCTCTCTCCCGCGTTTGCGAGGTAGCGCAAGGAAACAGACGAAGGAAATGGCCCAACCCACCCCCATACACATGTATATACATACGTCCACACACGCAAATATACATACCTACACAGCTTTCCATGGTTTACCCCAGACGCTTCACATGCCCTGATTCAATCCACTGACAGCACGTCAACCCCGATATACCACATCGATCCAATTCACTCTATTCCTTGCCCTCCTTTCACCCTCCTGCATGTTCAGGCCCCGATCACACAAAATCTTTTTCACTCCATCTTTCCACCTCCAATTTGGTCTCCCACTTCTCCTCGTTCCCTCCAACTCCGACACATATATCCTCTTGGTCAATCTTTCCTCACTCATTCTCTCCTTGTGCCCAAACCATTTCAAAACACCCTCTTCTGCTCTCTCAACCACGCTCTTCTTATTTCCACACATCTCTCTTACCCTTACGTTACTTACTCGATCAAACCACCTCACACCACACATTGTCCACAAACATCTCATTTCCAGCACATCCACCCTCCTGCGCACAACTCTATCCATAGCCTTGCAACCATACAACATTGTTGGAACCACTATTCCTTCAAACATAGCCATTTTTGCTTTCCGAGATAATGTTCTCGACTTCCACACATTCTTCAAGGCTTCCAGAATTTTCGCCCCCTCCCCACCCTATGATCCACTTCCACTTCCATGGTTCCATCCGCTGCCAGATCCACTCCCATATATCTAAAACACTTTACTTCCTCCAGTTTTTCTCCATTCAAACTTACCTCCCAATTGACTTGACCCTCAACCCAACTGTACCTAATAACCTTGCTCTTATTCACATTTACTCTTAACTTTCTTCTTTCACACACTTTACCAAACTCAGTCACCAGCTTCTGCAGTTTCTCACATGAATCAGCCACCAGCGCTGTATCATCAGCGAACAACAACTGACTCACTTCCCAAGCTCTCTCATCCCCAAAAGACTTCATACTTGCCCCTCTTTCCAAAACTCTTGCATTCACCTCCCTAAGAACCCCATCCATAAACAAATTAAACAACCATGGAGACATCACACACCCCTGCCGTAAACCTACATTCACTGAGAACCAATCACTTTCCTCTCTTCCTACACGTACACATGCCTTACATCCTCGATAAAAACTTTTCACTGCTTCTAACAACTTGCCTCCCACACCATATATTCTTAATACCTTCCACAGAGTATCTCTGTCAACTCTATCATATGCCTTCTCCAGATCCATAAATGATACATACAAATCCATTTGCTTTTCTAAGTATTTCTCACATACATTCTTCAAAGCAAACACCTGATCCACACATCCTCTACCACTTCTGAAACCACACTCCTCTTCCCCAATCTGATGCTCTGTACATGCCCTCACCCTCTCAGTCAATACCCTCCCATATAATTTACCAGGAATACTCAACAAACTTATACCTCTGTAATTTGAGCACTCACTCTTATCCCCTTTGTCTTTGTACAATGGCACTATGCACGCATTCCGCCAATCCTCAGGCACCTCACCATGAGTCATACATACATTAAATAACCTTACCAACCAGTCAATAATACAGTCACCCCCTTTTTTAATAAATTCCACTGCAATACCATCCAAACCTGCTGCCTTTCCGGCTTTCATCTTCCGCAAAGCTTTTACTACCTCTTTTCTGTTTACCAAATCATTTTCCCTAACCCTCTCACTTTGCACACCACCTCGACCAAAACACCCTATTTCTGCCACTCTATCATCAAACACATTCAACAAACCTTCAAAATACTCACTCCATCTCCTTCTCACATCACCACTACTTGTTATCACCTCCCCATTTGCGCCCTTCACTGAAGTTCCCATTTGCTCCCTTGTCTTACGCACTTTATTTACCTCCTTCCAGAACATCTTTTTATTCTCCCTAAAATTTAATGATACTCTCACCCAACTCTCATTTGCCCTCTTTTTCACCTCTTGTACGTTTCTCTTGACCTCCTGTCTCTTTCTTTTATACATCTCCCACTCAATTGCATTTTTTCCCTGCAAAAATAGTCCAAATGCCTCTCTCTTCTCTTTCACTAATAATCTTACTTCTTCATCCCACCACTCACTACCCTTTCTAATCAACCCACCTCCCACTCTTCTCATGCAGCAAGCATCTTTTGCGCAATCCATCACTGATTCCCTAAATACATCCCATTCCTCCCTCACTCCCCTTACTTCCATTGTTCTCACCTTTTTCCATTCTGTACTCAGTCTCTCATAGTACTTCCTCACACAAGTCTCCTTCCCAAGCTCACTTACTCTCACCACCCTCTTCACCCCAACATTCACTCTTCTGAAAACCCATACAAATCTTCACCTTAGCCTCCACAAGATAATGATCAGACATCCCTCCAGTTGCACCTCTCAGCACATTAACATCCAAAAGTCTCTCTTTCGCGCGCCTGTCAATTAACACGTAATCCAATAACGCTCTCTGGCCATCTCTCCTACTTACATGCGTATACTTATGTATATCTCGCTTTTTAAACCAGGTATTCCCAATCATCAGTCCTTTTTCAGCACATAAATCCACAAGCTCTTCACCATTTCCATTTACAACACTGAACACCATATGTATACCAATTATTCCCTAAACTGCCACATTACTCACCTTTGCATTCAAATCACCCATCACTATAACCCGGTCTCGTGCATCAAAACCACTAACACACTCATTCAGCTGCTCCCAAGACACTTGCCTCTCATGATCTTTCTTCTCATGCCCAGGTGCATATGCACCAATAATCACCCATCTCTCTCCATCAACTTTCAGTTTTACC
This sequence comes from Panulirus ornatus, assembly GCF_036320965.1. Lineage (NCBI taxonomy): Eukaryota > Metazoa > Arthropoda > Malacostraca > Decapoda > Palinuridae > Panulirus > Panulirus ornatus. The sequence goes on along the minus strand of NC_092228.1, from coordinate 30,511,746 downwards.
CATATTAATCGAGAATTTACTTTCTTACATTCTATCACATACTCCCACAACTCCTGTTTCAGGAGTACTGCTACTCCTTCCCTTGCTCTTGTTTTCTCACTAACCTCTGACTTTACTCCCAAGACATTCCCAAACCACTCTTCCCCTTTACCCTTGAGCTTCGTTTCACTCAGAGCCAAAACATCCAGGTTCCTTTCCTCAAACATACTACCTATCTCTCCTTTTTTTCACATCTTGGTTACATCCACACACATTTAGACACCCCAGTCTGAGCCTTCGAGGAGGATGAGCACTCCCCGCGTGACTCCTTCTTCTGTTTCCCATTTTAGAAAGTTAAAAAAATACAAGGAGGGGAGGATTTCTGGCCCCCCGCTCCCGTCCCCTCTAGTCGCCTTCTACGACACGCGAGGAATGCGTGGGAAGAATTCTTTCACCCCTATCCCCAGGGATAATATATATATATATATATATATATATATATATATATATATATAATATATATATATATATATATATATATATATATATATATATATATATATATATAATATATATATCCCTGGGGATAGGGGAGAAAGAATACTTCCCACGTATTCCCTGCGTGTCGTAGAAGGCGACTAAAAGGGAAGGGAGCGGGGGGCTGGAAATCCTCCCCTCTCAATTTTTTTTTCTTTTTTATTTTCCAAAAGAAGGAACAGAGAAGGGGGCCTGGTGAGGATATTCCCTAAAAGGCCCAGTCCTCTGTTCTTAACCGCTACCTCGCTAATGCGGGAAATGGCGAATAGTATGAAAGAAAGAATATATATATATATATATATATATATATATATATATGTATATATATACATACACATACATACGCACATATACACACACACACACATATACATATATATACATATGAAAAATGTAGAGAAATAATTTAGAAAACTGAAACTTCTAGCTTGAAATGATATGAAAAAATAAATGTCACATAATGGTTCAACCTCTGGCTATGGAAAAGGGAAATGTATAATTTATTTACACAAACGTCAATAGTAGTTCTCATATATATATATATATATATATATATATATATATATATATATATATATATATATATATATATATATATATATATATATATATATATATATATATATATATATATATATATATATAATATATATATATATATATATATATATATATTTATATATATATATATATATATTTATATATATATATATATATATATATATATATATATATATATATATATATTTTTTATACTATTTGCCATTTCCCGCATTAGCGAGGTAGCGCTAAGAACAGAGGACTGGGCCTTTGAGGGAATATCATCACCTGGCCCCCTTCTCTGTTCCTTCTTTTGGAGAGAGAAAAAAAAAAAATGAGAGTGGAGGATTTCCAGCTCCCCGCTCCCTTCCCTTTTAGTCGCCTTCTACGACACGCAGGGAATACGTGGGAAGTATTCTTTCTCCCCTATCCCCAGGGATATATATACATATACATATATATACATATATATATATATATATATATATATATATATATATATATATATATATGTATATATATATATATATATATACGAATAAAGTGTATATGAACGCGCACCTTCATAGAACATACAAAGCTCCAACATCCAGGATCCAACCTGGGACCCCTTGTGCAAGAGGCAGGCATGCTAACCGCTAGTTTAAGGGACTGTCTGACGCTCAAGTAATTAGCAAAATTATGCATCAAAGATGTCTTTTATTTAATGGGAGAGACTTGGGAAGGTAAAGAGTTCCAAAGCCTCCAGGTGTAGTGATAGGAACAACTATCAAAACGGCCTACCCTTGAGCTGGCAACAGCCACACAGTAATCATATGACGCAGCAGCTTGCCGAGTATCGTGTGGTCTAGCTAGTGATGTGGGCACACAAGCAGCCAGCTCTTGGGAGCAAAAGCCAAAGTAATAATTTAAGAAAAAGTAAACAGAACCAACATTGCGGCATAGGGTAAGCGGGTCAAGTTTTGAAGTTGGGTTAGGGGAGTTGATAAGATGTGAAAGCAATAGGACGATATGTTGAGGGGTCGAAACGGTCACCCTTGTTTGTGATGGAATCATCAACGTATGCTTTTCAGCATGTTACAACTTTATCCAAGAAAAAAGAAAAAAAAATGTTTTCCACACTGTACATGAAATCTCTTACACTGGGATTTTACTAGTTGATGCAAATGACATGCAAAACACATTCCAGTGTGGAGTACTGCGTTCGTCATGAGAAGCTACAGAACTGAATACTGAAGGGAAGGGTCTAATCCACCTGCATAATGACAAATGAATACTTACCACTAGAAGCTTCTTCGATCGTTCATGCGCATTCAAGACACTTTGGTCGATGTTATATTCTAGTTTTCCGAGGCGTTGATTCTCCTTGTCCTACGTATGGTTGTGGAACTTAGTGAGACTGCTGACTTGACTATAAGACTAACGATCTATTGTACTGATGTTCCGCTGAGACTAAGATGTATTGTCTAGTGTTCAGACGGAACCTGCCTTAGTGTGGATAACTGCACTGATCACCAGATACTGATCCTCTCTGTAGAGTTGCCTCAGAGAAGATTATTAAGTTGGATTATTAAAGAGACAATTACGGAGCTACTTTGCGGCAAGTATGGTCATCTTATTAAGAGATCTCGTACATGAAGGTCCTCTCCAAATCTCAGCTCTGGCATCAAAATGAGAAGGGTTGGAACACGTTGATACAGCTTATGTTCTGGACGTGAAGGGTTGGAACACGTTAATGCAGCTTATGTTCTGGACATGAAGGGTTGGAACACGTTGATACAGCTTATGTTCTGGACGTGAAGGGTTGGAACACGTTGATACGGTTTATGTTCTGGACGTGAAGGGTTGGAACACGTTGATACGGCTTATGTTCTGGACGTGAATGTAAGTAATCCTTTTAAGTATTTTATTCTTCACGGCCGAAGAATAAGATGTAGTCACTTTAGACTCTTAAGTAAATTTTCGCACGTTGGCCTTGAAGGCCATTTGAAGCCATCAAAGGCCGCTTTTCAAAAGCCTCATAGCACACGGAAAGCATCCAACATAGGCGACCTATCAACTCCAGAGAAGGTATATCAGAAATGAAGGCAGGATCCATGAGCATCAGATACCAGCCCTCACAACCACTGAAGACGAATTATCTAAATTTAAACGAAAAAGAAAATACCAAGGCCGTGGTTGGCCTAGCACCTCCTGGTGCTCAATTGTATGGAACCGAGTGATCAAAGCTGTGTACAGCAACATGTAATGTAAGGTTATCACACCTGGAGTCACAATAATAGAAATTATATTGAGGTTTCTAGGAACCCAGACACACTGTCCAATACTACATCACAGTGATAAATCTTGTGTCTCCTCAGTGTTGCATATAGTAGCATATAACATATATAATGCACATAACATATAGTAGCATATAACATATATAATATATATAACATATAGTGGCATATAACATATAGTAGCATATAACATATATAATACATATAACATATAGTAGCATATAACATATATGATACATATAACATATAGTGGCATATAACATATATAATACATATAACATATATAATACATATAACATATATAATACATATAACATATATAATACATATCTTTCCTTGTATTAGACTGTCTAATCCATCTTGTTTTTGACATTTGCAGTGACTGTAGAGAGAAAGTGGAAGTCAGTCTTGCAAAGGATTTCCTTTTTGCTATGAGTTTTGATATGTCTGGCAGACCTTCATAGGTCATCAGGAAGACAGAGAAGGAGTCAAAATATGTGATGGCAGTTTCTTCTGCAACTATTAATGACAATGCATTGGCCCAACAGCACACTGGTTGAGAGAGCAGAAGAGGGTGTGTTGAAATGGTTTGGTCACTTGGAGAGAATGAGTGAGGAAAGATTGATAAAAGGGATATATGTGTGTCAGAGGCGAAGGGAACGAGAAGTGGAAAACGAAATTGGAGGTGGAAGGATACAGTGAAAAAGATTTTGAGCGATCGGGGTCTGAACATACAGGAGGGTGAGAGGCGTGCAAGGAAAAGAGTGAATTGGAACGATGTGGTATACTGGGGTCGACATGCTGTCAATGGTCTGAACCAGGGCATGTGAAATGTCTGGGGTAAACCATGGAAAGGTCTGTGGGGCCTGGATGTAGAAAGGGAGCTGTGGATTCGGTGCATTACATGTGACAGCTACAGACCGAGTGTGAACGAGTGTTGCCAATTTTTGTCTGTTTTCCTGGCGCAACCTCGCTGAGGTAGGGGTTAGCGATGCTGTTTCTTGCGGGGTGGGGTAGCACCAGTAATGGATGAAGGCAAGCAAATATGAATATGTACATGTGTATGTATGTATGTCTCTTTACATGCGTATGTATATGTATGTTTATGTGTATACATGCGTGTATGGGAGTTTATGTATATGTATGTGTATATGAGCGTATGGGCCATTCTTCGTCTGCTTTCTGGCGCTACCATGCTAATGCGGGAAACGGCAATCAAGGTTGATAAAATATACAAATACATATAAATTCTAACGTATACATACATATACATACACAAACATATACATATATACACATGTACATTTTGATACTTGCTGCCCTCATCCAATCTCGTCGCCACCCCGCCACACACGAAATAGCATCCCCCCCTCCAGCAAAGCAGCGGCAGGAACAAACTAAAAAGGCCACGTTCGTTCACACTCAGTCTCTAGCTGTCATGTATAATGTACCGAAACCACGGCTCCCTTTCCACATCCAGGCCCCACACACCTTTCCATGGTTTACCCTAGATGCTTCACTTGTCCTGGTTCAATCCATTGACAGCACGTCAACCCCGAATACCACATCGTTCCAATTCATTCTATTCCTTGCACGCCTTTCATCCTCCTGTATGTTCAGGCCCCGATTGCTGAAAATCTTTTTCATTCCATCTTTCCACCTCAAATTTGGTCTCCCGATTCCCCTTGTTCCATCCACCTCTGACACACATATATCATCTTTGTCAATCTTTCCTCACTCATTCTCTCCATATGTCCAAACCATTTCAACACACTTTCTTCTGCTCTTTCAACCACACTCTTTCTATTGCCACACATCTCTCTAACCCTTTCATTGCTTACTCGATCAAACCACCTCACACCGCATATTGTTTTCATTTCCAACACATTCACCCTCCTCCGTACAACCCTATCTATAGCCCACGCCTCACAGCCATATAACATTGATGGACCACTATTCCTTCAAACATACCCATTTTTGCCCTCCAAGATAACGGTCTCGACTTCCACACATTCTTCAACGCTACCAGAACTTTCGACTCCTCCCCCGTCCTATGATTCACTTCCGCTTCCATACTTCCATCCGCTGCCAAATCCACTCCCACATATCTAAAACACTTCACTTCCTCCAGTTTTTCTCCATTCAAACTTACCTCCCAATTAACTTTTCCCTCAGCATTACTGAACCTAATAACCTTGTTCTTATTCACATTTACTCTCAGCTTTCTTCTTTCACACACTTTACCAAACTCAGTCACTAACTTCTGCAGTTTCTCACCCGAATCAGCCACCAGTATTGTATCATAAGCGAACAACTGACTCTCTTCCCAAGCCCTCTCATCCACAACAGACCGCATACTTGCCCCTCTTTCCAAAACTCTTGCCTTCAGCTTCCTAACCATCCCATTCACAAACAAATTATACAAACATGGAGACATCACACACCCCTGCCGTAAGCCGACATTCACTGGAAACCAATCACTTTCCATTCTTCCTACTCGTACACATGCCTTACATCCTTTGTAAAAACTTTTCACAGCTTCTAGCAACTTACCTGCTACACCATATACTCTTAAAACCTTCCACAATGTGTCTCTATCCAGCCCATCATATGCCAGCTCCAGATCCATAAACGCTACATACAAATTCATATGCTTTTCTAAGTATTTCTCAAATACATTCTTCAAAGCAAACACCTGATCCACACATCCTGTACCACTTTTGAAACCTCACTGCTCTTCCCCAACCAGATGCTCTGTACATACCTTGACCCTCTCAATCAATACCCCACCCATATAATTTCCCAGGAATACTCAACAAACTTATACCTCTGTAATTTGAACACTCACTTTCATCCCCTTCGCCTTTGTACAGTGGCACTATGCACGCATTCCGCCAATTGTTAGGCACTTCACCATGATCCATGCAGACATTAAATATCCCTACCAACCAATCAAAAACTCAGCTACCCCTTATTTCATAAAATACACTGCAATACCATCCAAACCCGCCGCCTTCCCGGCTTTCATTTTCCGCAAAGCTTTCACTACCTCTTCTCTGTTCACGAAACCATTCTCCTTGACCCTCTCACTTCAACCACCACCCCAGACCAAAACACCCTATATAGGCCAATCTATCATCAAACTTATTCAACAAACCTTGAAAATGCCCACTCCATCTGCTGACTTCATCACTACTTGATATTACCTATCCATCTGGCCCCTCCACCGATGCCCCCTTATATATATATATATATATATATATATATATATATATATATATATATATATATATATATATATATATATATATATGTATGTATATATATATATATATATATATATATATATATATATATATATATATATATATATATATATATATATATATATATATATATATATATATATATATATATATATATATATGTATATATATGGGTTTTCAGAAAAGAAGAGTGAATGTTGGGGTGAAGAGGGTGGTGAGAGTAAGTGAGCTGCGGAAGGGGACTTGTGTGAGGAATTACCAGGAGAGACTGAGTACAGAATGGAAAAAGGTGAGAACAATGGAAGTAAGGGGAGTGGGGGAGGAATGGGATGTATTTAGGGAATCAGTGATGGATTGCGCAAAAGATGCTTGTGGCATGAGAAGAGTGGGAGGTGGGTTGATTAGAAAGGGTAGTGAGTGGTGGGATGAAGAAGTAAGAGTATTAGTGAAAGAGAAGAGAGAGGCATTTGGACGATTTTTGCAGGGAAAAAATGCAATTGAGTGGGAGACGTACAAAAGAAAGAGACAGGAGGTCAAGAGAAAGGTGCAAGAGGTGAAAAAAAGGGCAAATGAGAGTTGGGGTGAGAGAGTATCATTAAATTTTAGGGAGAATAAAAAGGTGTTCTGGAAGGAGGTAAATAAAGTGCGTACGACAAGGGAGCAAATGGGAACTTCAGTGAAGGGCGCAAATGGGGAGGTGATAACAAGTAGTGGTGATGTGAGAAGGAGATGGAGTGAGTATTTTCAAGGTCTGTTGAATGTTTGATGATAGAGTGGCAGATATAGGGTGTTTTGGTCGAGGTGGTGTGCAAAGTCCGAGGGTTAGGGAAAATGATTTGGTAAACAGAGAAGAGGTAGTAAAAGCTTTGCGGAAGATGAAAACCAGCAAGGCAGCTCGTTTGGATGGTATTGCAGTGGAATTTATTAAAAAAGGGGGTGACTGTATTGTTGACTGGTTGGTAAGGTTATTTAATGTATGTATGACTCATGGTGAGGTGCCTGATGATTGGCGGAATGCTTGCATAGTGCCATTGTACAAAGGCAAAGGGGATAAGAGTGAGTGCTCAAATTACAGAGGTATAAGTTTGTTGAGTATTCCTGGCAAATTATATGGGAGGGTATTGATTGAGAGGGTGAAGGCATGTACAGAGCATCAGATTAGGGAAGAGCAGTGTGGTTTCAGAAGTGGTAGAGGATGTGTGGATCAGGTGTTTGCTTTGAAGAATGTATGTGAGAAATACTTAGAAAAGCAAATGGATTTGTATGTAGCATTTATGGATCTGGAGAAGGCATATGATAGAATTGATAGAGATGCTCTGTGGAAGGTATTAAGAATATATGGTGTGGGAGGCAAGTTGTCAGAAGCAGTGAAAAGTTTTTATCGAGGATGTAAGGCATGTGTACGTGTAGGAAGAGAGGAAAGTGATTGGTTCTCAGTGAATGTAGGTTTGCGGCAGGGCTGTGTGAAGCTCCATTGTTGTTTAATTTGTTTATGGATGGGGTTGTTAGGGAGGTGAATGCAAGAGTTTTGGAAAGAGGGGCAAGAATGAAGTCTGTTGGGGATGAGAGAGCTTGGGAAGTGAGTCAGTTGTTGTTCGCTGATGATACAGCGCTGGTGGCTGATTGATGTGAGAAACTGCAGAAGCTGGTGACTGAGTTTGGGTAAGTGTGTGAAAGAAGAAAGTTAAGAGTAAATGTGAATAAGAGCAAGGTTATTAGGTACAGTAGGGTTGAGGGTCAAGTCAATTGGGAGGTGAGTTTGAATGGAGAAAAACTGGAGGAAGTGAAGTGTTTTAGATATCTGGGAGTGGATCTGGCAGCGGATGGAACCATGGAAGCGGAAGTGGATCATTGGGTGGGGGAGGGGGCGAAAATTCTGGGAGCCTTGAAGAATGTGTGGAAGTCGAGAACATTACCTCGGAAAGCAAAAATGGGTATGTTTGAAGGAATAGTGGTTCCAGCAATGTTGTATGGGTGCGAGGCGTGGACTATGGATAGAGTTTTGCGCAGGAGGATGGACGTGCTGGAAATGAGATGTTTGAGGACAATATGTGGTGTGAGGTGGTTTGATCGAGTAAGTAACGTAAGGGTAAGAGAGATGTGTGGATATAAAAAGAGCGTGGTTGAGAGAGCAGAAGAGGGTGTTTTGAAATGGTTTGGTCACATGGAGAGAATGAGTGAGGAAAGATTGACCAAGAGGATATATGTGTCGGAGGAGGAGGGAACGAGCAGAAGAGGGAGACCAAATTGGAGGTGGAAAGATGTAGTGAAAAAGATTTTGTGTGATCGGGGCCTGAACATGCAGGAGGGTGAAAGGAGGGCAAGGAATAGAGTGAATTGGAGCGATGTGGTATACCGGGGTTGACGTGCTGTCAGTGGATTGAATCAAGGCATGTGAAGCGTCTGGGGTAAACCATGGAAAGCTGTGTAGGTATGTATATTTGCGTGTGTGGACGTATGTATATACATGTGTATGGGGGTGGGTTGGGCCATTTCTTTCGTCTGTTTCCTTGCGCTACCTCGCAAACGCGGGAGACAGCGACAAAGCAAAAAAAAAAAAAAAAATATATATGTATATATATATACATATATATATATATATATAGGGGTGAAAGAATACTTCCCACGTATTCCTCGCGTGTCGTAGAAAGCGACTAGAGGGGACGGGAGCGGGGGGCCGGAAATCCTCCCCTCCTTGTATTAACTTTCTAAAATGGGAAACAGAAGAAGGAGTCACGCGGGGAGTGATCATCCTCCTCGAAGGCTCAGAGTGGGGTGCCTAAATGTGTGTGGATGTAACCAAGATGTGAAAAAAGGAGAGATAGGTAGTATGTTTGAGGAAAGGAACCTGGATGTTTTGGCTCTGAGTGAAACGAAGCTCAAGGGTAAAGGGGAAGAGTGGTTTGGAAATGTCTGGGGAGTGAAGTCAGGGGTTAGTGAGAGGACAAGAGCAAGGGAAGGAGTAGCAATACTCCTGAAACAGGAGTTGTGGGAGTATGTGATAGAATGTAAGAAAGTAAATTCTCGATTAATATGGGTAAAATTGAAAGTTGATGGAGAGAGGTGGGTGATTATTGGTGCATATGCACCTGGGCATGAGAAGAAAGATCATGAGAGGCAAGTGTTTTGGGAGCAGCTGAATGAGTGTGTTAGCGGTTTTGATGCACGAGACCGGGTTATAGTGATGGGTGATTTGAATGCAAAGGTGAGTAATGTGGCAGTTGAGGGAATAATTGGTATGCATGGGGTGTTCAGTGTTGTAAATGGAAATGGTGAAGAGCTTGTAGATTTATGTGCTGAAAAAGGACTGATGATTGGGAATACCTGGTTTAAAAAGCGAGATATACATAAGTATACTTATGTAAGCAGGAGAGATGGCCAGAGAGCGTTATTGGATTACGTGTTAATTGACAGGCGTGCGAAAGAGAGACTTTTGGATGTTAATGTGCTGAGAGGTGCAACTGGAGGGATGTCTGATCATTATCTTGTGGAGGCTAAGGTGAAGATTAGTATGGGTTTTCAGAAAAGAGGAGTGAATGTTGGGGTGAAGAAGGTGGTGAGAGTAAGTGAGCTTGGGAAGGAGACCTGTGTGGGGAAGTACCAGGAGAGACTGTGTACAGAATGGAAAAAGGTGAGAACAATGGAAGTAAGGGGAGTGGGGGAGGAATGGGATGTATTTAGGGAATCAGTGATGGATTGCGCAAAAGATGCTTGTGGCATGAGAAGAGTGGGAGGTGGGCTGTTTAGAAAGGGTAGTGAGTGGTGGGATGAAGAAGTAAGAGTATTAGTGAAAGAGAAGAGAGAGGCATTTGGACGATTTTTGCAGGGAAAAAATGCAATTGAGTGGGAGAAGTATAAAAGAAAGAGACAGGAGGTCAAGAGAAAGGTGCAAGAGGTGAAAAAAAGGGCAAATGAGAGTTGGGGTGAGAGACTATCAGTAAATTTTAGGGAGAATAAAAAGATGTTCTGGAAGGAGGTAAATAGGGTGCGTAAGACAAGGGAGCAAATGGGAACTTCAGTGAAGGGCGTAAATGGGGAGGTGATAACAAGTAGTGGTGATGTGAGAAGGAGATGGAATGAGTATTTTGAAGGTTTGTTGAATGTGTCTGATGACAGAGTGGCAGATATAGGGTGTTTTGGTCGAGGTGGTGTGCAAAGTGAGAGGGTTAGGGAAAATGATTTGGTAAACAGAGAAGAGGTAGTAAAAGCTTTGCGGAAGATGAAAGCCGGCAAGGCAGCAGGTTTGGATGGTATTGCAGTGGAATTTATTAAAAAAGGGGGTGACTGTATTGTTGACTGGTTGGTAAGGTTATTTAATATATGTATGACTCATGGTGAGGTGCCTGAGGATTGGCGGAATGCGTGCATAGTGCCATTGTACAAAGGCAAAGGGGATAAGAGTGAGTGCTCAAATTACAGAGGTATAAGTTTGTTGAGTATTCCTGGTAAACTATATGGGAGGGTATTGATTGAGAGGGTGAAGGCATGTACAGAGCATCAGATTGGGGAAGAGCAGTGCGGTTTCAGAAGTGGTAGAGGATGTGTGGATCAGGTGTTTGCTTTGAAGAATGTATGTGAGAAATACTTAGAAAAGCAAATGGATTTGTATGTAGCATTTATGGATCTGGAGAAGGCATATGATAGAGTTGATAGAGATGCTCTGTGGAAGGTATTAAGAATATATGGTGTGGGAGGCAAGTTGTTAGAAGCAGTGAAAAGTTTTTATCGAGGATGTAAGGCATGTGTACGTGTAGGAAGAGAGGAAAGTGATTGGTTCTCAGTGAATGTAGGTTTGCGGCAGGGGTGTGTGATGTCTCCATGGTTGTTTAATTTGTTTATGGATGGGGTTGTTAGGGAGGTAAATGCAAGAGTTTTGGAAAGAGGGGCAAGTATGAAGTCTGTTGGGGATGAGAGAGCCTGGGAAGTGAGTCAGTTGTTGTTCGCTGATGATACAGCGCTGGTGGCTGATTCATGTGAGAAACTGCAGAAGCTGGTGACTGAGTTTGGTAAAGTGTGTGGAAGAAGAAAGTTAAGAGTAAATGTGAATAAGAGCAAGGTTATTAGGTACAGTAGGGTTGAGGGTCAAGTCAATTGGGAGGTGAGTTTGAATGGAGAAAAACTGGAGGAAGTGAAGTGTTTTAGATATCTGGGAGTGGATCTGTCAGCGGATGGAACCATGGAAGCGGAAGTGGATCATAGGGTGGGGGAGGGGGCGAAAATTTTGGGAGCCTTGAAAAATGTGTGGAAGTCGAGAACATTATCTCGGAAAGCAAAAATGGGTATGTTTGAAGGAATAGTGGTTCCAACAATGTTGTATGGTTGCGAGGCGTGGGCTATGGATAGAGTTGTGCGTAGGAGGATGGATGTGCTGGAAATGAGATGTTTGAGGACAATGTGTGGTGTGAGGTGGTTTGATCGAGTAAGTAACGTAAGGGTAAGAGAGATGTGTGGAAATAAAAAGAGCGTGGTTGAGAGAGCAGAAGAGGGTGTTTTGAAATGGTTTGGGCACATGGAGAGAATGAGTGAGGAAAGATTGACCAAGAGGATATATGTGTCGGAGGTGGAGGGAACGAGGAGAAGAGGGAGACCAAATTGGAGGTGGAAAGATGGAGTGAAAAAGATTTTGTGTGATCGGGGCCTGAACATGCAGGAGGGTGAAAGGAGGGCAAGGAATAGAGTGAATTGGAGCGATGTGGTATACAGGGGTTGACGTGCTGTCAGTGGATTGAATCAAGGCATGTGAAGCGTCTGGGGTAAACCATGGAAAGCTGTGTAGGTATGTATATTTGCGTGTGTGGACGTGTGTATGTACGTGTGTATGGGGGTTGGGCCATTTCTTTCGTCTGTTTCCTCGCGCTACCTCGCAAACGCGGGAGACAGCGACAAAGTATAAAAAAAAAAAAAAAAAAAAAAAAATATATATATATATATATATATATATATATATATATATATATATATATATATATATATATATATATATATATATATATATATATATATATATATATATATATGTATATATATATGTATATTTATTTTGCTTTGTCGCTGTCTCCCGCGTTTGTGAGGTAGCGCAGGGAAACAGACGAAAAAAATGGCCCAACCCACCCCCATACACAATGTATATACATACACATCCATATACGCAAATATACATACCTATACATCTCAATGTACAGATATATGTACACACACAGACACATACATATATACCCATGCACACAATTCACACTGTCTGCTTTTATTCATTCCCATCGCCACCTCGCCACACATGGAATACCATCCCCCTCCCCGCTCATGTGTGCGAGGTAGCACTAGGAAAAGACAACAAAGGCCCCATTCGTTCACACTCGGTCTCTAGCTGTCATGCAATAATGCCCGAAACCACAGCTCCCTTTCCACATCCAGGCCCCAAACAACTTTCCATGGTTTACCCCAGACGCTTCACATGCCCTGATTCAATCCACTGCCAGCACGTCAACCCCGGTATACCACATCGATCTAATTCACTCTATTCCTTGCCCTCCTTTCACCCTCCTGCATGTTCAGGCCCCGATCACACAAAATCTTTTTCACTCCATCTTTCCACCTCCAATTTGGTCTCCCTCTTCTCGTTCCCTCCACCTCCGACATATATATCCTCTTGGTCAATCTTTCCTCACTCATTCTCTCCATGTGCCCAAGCCATTTCAAAACACCCTCTTCTGCTCTCTCAAACATGCTCTTTTTATTTCCACACATCTCTCTTACCCTTCTATTACTTACTCGATCAAACCACCTCACACCACACATTGTCCTCAAACATCTCATTACCAGCACATCCACCCTCCTGCGCACAACTCTATCCATAGCCCACGCCTCGCAACCATACAACATTGTTGGAACCACTATTCCTTCAAACATACCCATTTCTGCTTTCTGAGATAATGTTCTCGACTTCCAAACATTCTTCAAGGCTCCCAGGATTTTCGCCCCCTCCCCAACCCTATGATTCACTTCCGCTTCCATGGTTCCATCCGCTGCCAGATCCACTCCCAGATATCTAAAACATTTTACTTCCTCCAGTTTTTCTCCATTCAAACTTACCTCCCAATTGACTTGACCCTCAACCCTACTGTACCTAATAACCTTGCTCTTATTCACATTTACTCTCAACTTTCTTCTTTCACACACTTTACCAAACTCAGTCACCAGCTTCTGCAGTTTCTCACATGAATCAGCCACCAGCGCTGTATCATCAGCGAACAACAACTGACTCACTTCCCAAGCTCTCTCATCCACAACAGACTTCATACTTGCCCCTCTTTCCAAAACTCTTGCATTCACCTCCCTAACAACTTCATCCATAAACAAATCAAACAACCATGGAGACGTCACACACCCCTGCCGCAAACCTACATTCACTGAGATCCAATCACTTTCCTCTCCTCCTACACGTACATATGCCTTACATCCTCGATTAAAATTTTCACTGCTTCTAATAACTTGCCTCCCGAACCATATATTCTTAATACCTTCCACAGAGAATCTCTATCAACTCTATCATATACCTTCTACAGATCCATAAATGCTACATACAAATCCATTTGCTTTTCTAAGTATTTCTCACATACATTCTTCAAAGCAAACACCTGATACACACATCCTCTACCACTTCTGAAACCACACTGCTCTTCCCCAATCTGACGCTCTGTACATGCCTTCACCCTCTCAATCAATACCCTCCCATATAATTAACCAGGAATACTCAACAAACTTATACCTCTGTAATTTGAGCACTCACTCTTATCCCCTTTGCCTTTGTACAATGGCAATATGCACGCATTCCGCCAATCCTCAGGCACCTCACCATGAGTCATACATACATTAAATAACCTTACCAACCAGTCAACAATACGGTCACCCCCTTTTTTAATAATATATATATATATATATATATATATATATATATATATATATATATATATATATATATATATGTATATATATATAATGGTTGTTTAATTTGTTTATGGATAGGGTTCTTAGGGAGGTGAATGCAAGAGTTTTGGAAAGAGGGGCAAGTGTGAAGTCTGTTGGGGATGAGAGAGCTTGGGAAGTGAGTCAGTTGTTGTTCGCTGATGATACAGCGCTGGTGGCCGATTCATGTGAAAAACTGCAGAAGCTTGTGACTGAGTTTGGTAAAGTGTGTGAAAGAAGAAAGTTAAGAGTAAATATGAATAAGAGTAAGGTAATTAGGTACAGTAGGGTTGAAGGTCAAGTCAATTGGGAGGTAAGTTTGAATGGAGAAAAACTGGAGGAAATAAAGTGTTTTAGATATGTGGGAGTGGATCTGGCAGTGGATGGAACCATGGAAGCGGAAGTGGATCATAGGGTGGGGGAGGGGGCGAAAATCCTGGGAGCCTTGAAGAATGTGTGTAAGTCGAGAACATTATCTCGGAAAGCAAAAATGGGTATGTCTGAAGGAATAGTGATTCCAACAATGTTATATGGTTGCGAGGCGTGGGCTATGGATAGAGTTGTGCGCAGGAGGATGGATGTGCTGGAAATGAGATGTTTGAGGACAATGTGTGGTGTGAGATGGTTTGATCGAGTAAGTAACGTAAGGGTAAGAGAGACGTGTGGAAATAAAAGAGCGTGGTTGAGAGAGCAGAAGAGGGTGTTTTGAAATAGTTTGGGCACATGGAGAGAATGAGTGAGGAAAGATTGACCAAGAGGATATATGTGTCGGAGGTGGAGGGAACGAGGAGAAGTGGGAGACCGAATTGGTAGTGGAAAGATGGAGTGAAAAACATTTTGTGTGATCGGGGCCTGAACATGCAGGAGGGTGAAAGGAGGGCAAGGAATAGAGTGAATTAGATCGATGTGGTATACCGGGGTTGACGTGCTGTCAGTGGATTGAATCAGGGTTATATGAAGCGTCTGGGGTAAACTATGGAAAGCTGTGTAGGTATGTATATTTGCGTGTGTGGACGTGTATGTATATACATGTGTATGGGGGTGGGTTGGGCCATTTCTTTCGTCTGTTTTTTTGCGCTACCTCGCAAACGCGGGAGACAGTGACAAAGCAAAAAAAAAAAAAAAAAAAAAAAAATTTATTTATATATATATATATATATATATATATATATATATATATACATATAATTAATTTATATATATATATATATATATATAATTAATTTATATATATATATATATATATATATATATATATATATATATATATTTATATATATATATATATATATATATATATATATATTTATATATATATATATATATATGTATATATATATATATATATATATATATATATATATATATATATATGTTTATATATATAAATCCCTGGGGATAGGGGATTAAGAATACTTTCCACGTATTCCCTAACGCTACCTCACTAAAGCGGGAAATGGCGAATAGTTTAAAAGAAGGGATGAAGAATACTTCCCACGTATTCCCTGCGTGTCGTAAAAGGCGACTAAAAGGGAAGGGAGCGGGAGGCTGGAAATCCTCCCCTCTCTTTTTTTTTTTTTTTTTTTTTTTAAAAGAAGGAACAGAGGGGGGCCACGTGAGGATATTCCACAAAGGCCTAGTCCTCTGTTCTTAACGCTACCTCGCTAATGCGGGAAATGGCGGATAGTTTAAAAGAAAGAAGAAAAAAGATATATATATATATATATATATATATATATATATATATATATATATATATATATATGTATTATATATATATATATATATATATATATATATATATATATATATATATATATATATATATATATATATATATATATATATATTATATATATTATTATTATTTTCCTTTGTCGCTGTCTCCCGCGTTTGCGAGGTAGCGCAAGGAAACAGACGAAAGAAATGGCCCAACCCACCCCCATACACATGTATATACATACACGTCCACACACGCAAATATACATCCCATACATCTTAATGTACACATATATTTACACACACAGACACATACATATATACACATGCACACAGTTCACACTGTCTGCATTTATTCATTCCCATCGCCACCTCGCCGCACATGGAATAACATCCCCCTCCCCTCTCATGTGTGCGAGGTAGCGCTAGGAAAAGACAACAAAGGCCCATTCGTTCACACTCAGTCTCTAGCTGTCATGCAATAATGCCCAAAACCACAGCTCCCTTTACACATCCAGGACACACAGAACTTTCCATGGTTTACCCCAGACTCTTCACATGCCCTGATTCAATCCATTGACAGTACGTCGAACCCGGTTACCACATCGATCCAATTCACTCTATTCCTTGCCCGCCTTTCACCCTCTTGCATGTTCAGGCCCCGATCACTCAAAATCTTTTTCACTCATCTTTCCACCTAAAATTTGGTCTCCCATTTCTCCTCGTTCCCTCCAACTCTGACGCATATATCCTCTTGGTCAATCTTTCCTCACTCATTCTCTCCATGTGACCAAACCATTTCAAAACACCTTCTTCTTCTCTCTCAACCAAACTCTTTTTATTTCCACACATCTCTCTTACCCTTACATTACTTACTCGATCAAACCACCTCACACCACATATTGTCCTCAAACATCTAATTTCTAGCACATCC
Source organism: Panulirus ornatus (assembly GCF_036320965.1). Lineage (NCBI taxonomy): Eukaryota > Metazoa > Arthropoda > Malacostraca > Decapoda > Palinuridae > Panulirus > Panulirus ornatus. The sequence goes on along the minus strand of NC_092228.1, from coordinate 30,494,530 downwards.
ACCCTCCTGCGCACAACTCTATCCATAGCCCACGCCTCGCAACCATACAACATTGTTGGAACATCTATTCCTTCAAACATACCCTATTTTTGCTTTCCGAGATAATGTTCTCGACTTCCACACATTTTTCAAGGCTCCCAGGATTTTCGCCCCCTCCCCAACCCTATGATTCACTTCCTCTTCCATGGTTCCATCCGCAGCCAGATCCACTCCCAGATATCTAAAACACTTTACTTCCTCCAGTTTTTCTCCATTCAAACTTACCTCCCAATTGACTTGACCCTCAACCCTACTGTACCTAATAACCTTGCTCTTATTCACATTTACTCTTAACTTTCTTCTTTCACACACTTTACCAAACTCAGTCACCAGCTTCTGCAGTTTCTCACATGAATCAGCCACCAGCGCTGTATCATCAGCGAACAACAACTGACTCACTTTCCAAGCTCTCTCATCCACAACAGACTTCATACTTGCCCCTCTTTCCAACACTCTTGCATTCATCACCTAACAACCCCATCCATAAACAAATTAAACAACCATGGAGACATCACACAACCCTGCCGCAAACCTACATTCACTGAGAACCAATCACTTTCCTCTCTTCCTACACGTACACATGCCTTACATCCTCGATAAAAACTTTTCACTGCTTCTAATAACTTGCATCCCAAACCATATATTCTTAATACCTTCCACAGAGCATCTCTATCAACTCTATCATATGCCTTCTCTAGATCCATAAATAATGCATACAAATCCATTTACTTTTCTAGGTATTTCTCACATACATTCTTGAAAGCAGACACCTGATCCACACATCCTCTACCACTTCTGAAACCACACTGCTCTTCCCCAATCTGACGCTCTGTACATGCCTTCACCCTCTCAGTCAATACCCTCACGTATAATTAACCAGGAATACTTAACAAACTTATACCTCTGTGATTTGAGCACTCACTCTTATCCCCTTTGCCTTTGTACAATGGCACTATGCACGCATTCCGCCAATCCTCAGGCACCTCACCATGAGTCATATATACATTAAATAACCTTACCAGCCAGTCAACAATACTGTCACTCCCTATTTTAATAATATATAAATTTTTTTTTTTTTTTTCCAAAAGAAGAAACAGAGAAAGGGGCCAGGTGAGGATATTCCCTCAAAGGCCCAGTCCTCATCCTCCGTTCGTAACGCTACCTCGCTAATGCGGGAAATGGCGATTAGTATAAAAAATATATATATATATATATATATATATATATATATATATATATATATATATATATATATATATATATATATATATATATATATATATATATGTGTATAAATATATATATATATATATATATATATATATATATATATATATATATATATATATATATATATATATATATATATATATATATATATATATATATATATATATATATATATATATATATATATATACATATATATGTATATATATATATATATATATATATTTATATAAATATATATATATATATATATATATATATATATATATATATATATATATATATATATATATATATATATATATATATATATATATATATATATATATATATATTTATATAAATATATATATATATATATGTATATATATACATATTTATATATATACATTTATATATACATTTTTATTATCATTATTTTCCTTTGTCGCTGTCTCCCGCGTTTGCGAGGTAGCGCAATTAAACAGACGAAAGAAATGGCCCAACCCACCCTCATACACAATGTATACACAGACGAGTGCACACTCGCAAATATACATACCTATACATCTCAATGTACACATATATATACATACACAGACACATACATATATACCCATGCACACAATTCACACTGTTCGCCCCCATTCACTCCCATCGCCACCTCGCCAAACATGGAATACCTACCCTTCATTTGTGCGAGGTAGCACTAGGAAAAGACAACAAAGGCCCAATTCGTTCACACTCATTCTCTAGCTGCCATGCAATAATGCCCGAAACCACAGCTCCCTTTCCACATCCAGGCCCCACACAACTTTCCATGGTTTACCCAAGACGCTTCATATGCCCTGATTCAATCCACTGACAGCACGTCAAAAAAACAAAAAAAAAAAAAAAAATAAAAATAAAAAAAAAAAAAATAAAAAAAAAAAAAAAAAAAAATAAAAAAAAAAAAAAAAAATATAAAAATAAAAAAAAAAAAAAAAAAAATAAAAAAAAAAAAAAAAAAATAAAAAAAAAAACAAAAAAAAAAAAAAAAAAAAAAAAAAAAAAAAAAAAAAAAAAAAAAAAAAAAAAAAAAAAAAAAATTTATTTATATATATATAATAAATATATATATATAATATATAATATATATAAATTTTTTTTTTTTTTAAATTTCCACACATCTCTCTTACCCTTACATTACTTACTCGATCAAACCACCTCACACCACACATTGTCCTCAAACATCTCATTTCCAGCACATCCACCCTCCTGCGCACAACTCTATCCATAGCCCACGCCTCGCAACCATACAACATTGTTGGAACCACTATTCCTTCAAACATACCCATTTTTGCTTTCCGAGATAATGTTCTCGACTTCCACACATTCTTCAAGGCTATCAGGATTTTCGCCCCCTCCCCAACCCTATGATTCACTTCCGCTTCATACTTCCATCCGCTGCCAGATCCACTCCCAGATATCTAAAACACTTCACTTCCTCCAGTTTTTCTCCATTCAAACTTACCTCCCAATTGACTTGACCCTCAACCCTACTGTACCTAATAACCTTGCTCTTATTCACATTTACTCTCAACTTTCTTCTTTCACACACTTTACCAAACTCAGTCACCAGCTTCTGCAGTTTCTCACATGAATCAGCCACCAGCGCTGTATCATCAGCGAACAACAACTGACTCACTCCCAAGCTCTCTCATCCACAACAGACTTCATACTTGCCCCTCTTTCCAAAACTCTTGCATTCACCTCCCTAACAACCCCATCCATAAACAAATTAAACAACCATGGAGACATCACACACCCCTGCCGCAAACCTACATTCACTGAGAACCAATCACTTTCCTCTCTTCCTACACGTACACATGCCTTACATCCTCGATAAAAACTTTTCACTGCTTCTAATAACTTGCATCCCAAACCATATATTCTTAATACCTTCCACAGAGCATCTCTATCAACTCTATCATATGCCTTCTCCAGATCCATAAATGATACATACAAATCCATTTGCTTTTTAAGTAATTTCTCACATACATTCTTCAAAGCAAACACCTGATCCACACATCCTCTACCACTTCTGAAACCACACTGCTCTTCCCCAATCTGATGCTCTGTACATGCCTTCACCCTCTCAAATCAAAAAAAAAAAAAAAAAATATATATATATAATATATATAACATATAGTGGCATATAACATATAGTGGCATATAACATATATAATATATATATATTATTATTATTTTCCTTTGTCGCAAGGAAACAGACGAAAGAAATGGCCCAACCCACCCCCATACACATGTATATACATACACGTCCACACACGCAAATATACATACCCATACATCTTAATGTACACACATATATATACACACACAGACACATACATATATACACATGCATACAATTCACACTGTCTTCCTTTATTCATTCCCATCGCCACCTCGCCACACATGGAATAACATCACCCTCCCCTCTCATGTGTGCGAGGTAGCGCTACGAAAAGACAACAAACGCCCATTTGTTCACACTCAGTCTCTAGCTGTCATATAATAATGCACCGAAACCACAGCTCCCTTTCCACATCCAGGACACACAGAACTTCCCATGGTTCACCCCAGACTCTTCACATGCCCTGACTCAATCCATTGACAGTACGTCGAACCCGGTATACCACATGGATCCAATTTACTCTATTCCTTGCACGCCTTTCACCCTCTTGCATGTTCAGTCCCCGATCACTCAAAATCTTTTTCACTCCATCTTTCCACCTAAAATTTGGTCTCCCATTTCTCCTCGTTCCCTCCACCTCTGACGCATATATCCTCTTGGTCAATCTTTCCTCACTCATTCTCTCCATGTGACCAAACCATTTCAAAACACCTTCTTCTGCTCTCTGAACCACACTCTTTTTATTTCCACACATCTCTCTTACCCGTACATTACTTACTCGATCAAACCACCCCACACCACATATTGTCCTCAAACATCTCATTTCCAGCACATCCACCCTCCTGCGCACAACTCTATCCATAGCCCACGCCTCGCAACCATACAACATTGTTGGAACCACTATTCCTTCAAACATACCCATTTTTGCTTTCCGAGATAATGTTCTCGACTTCCACACATTCTTTAAGGCTTCCAGAATTTTCGCCCCCTTCCCCACCCTATGATTCACTTCCGCTTCCATGGTTCCATCCTCTGCCAGATTCACTCCCAGATATCTAAAACACTTTACTTCCTCCAGTTTTTCTCCATTCAAATTTACCTCCCAATTCACTTGACCCTCAACCCTACTGTACCTAATAACCTTGCTCTTATTCACATTTACTCTTAACTTTTTTCTTTCACACACTTTACCAAACTCAGTCACCAGCTTCTGCAGTTTCTCACATGAATCAGCCACCAGCGCTGTATCATCAGCGAACAACAACTGACTCACTTTCCAAGCTCTCTCATCCACAACAGACTGCATACGTGCCCCTCTTTCCAAAACTCTTTCATTCACCTCCCTAACAACCCCAATCCATAAACAAATTAAACAACCATGGAGACATCACACACCCCTGCCGCAAACCTACATTCACGAAGAACCAATCACTTTCCTCTCTTCCTACACGTACACATGCCTTACATCCTCGATAAAAACTTTTCACTGCTTCTAACAACATGCCTCCCACACCATATGTTCTTAATACCTTCCACAGAGCATCTCTATCAACTCTATCATATGCCTTCTCCAGATCCATAAATGATACATACAAATCCATTTGCTTTTCTAAGTATTTCTCACATACATTCTTCAAAGCAAACACCTGATCCACACATCCTCTACCACTTCTGAAACCACACTGCTCTTCCCCAATCTGATGCTCTGTACATGCCTTCACCCTCTCAATCAATACCCTCCCATATAATTTACCAGGAATACTCAACAAACTTATACCTCTGTAATTTGAGCACTCACTCTTATCCCCTTTGCCTTTGTACAGTGGCACTATGCAAGCATTCCGCCAATCCTCATGCACCTCACCATGAATCATACATACACTAAATAACCTTACCAACCAGTCAACAATACAGTCACCCCCTTTTTTAATAAATTCCACTGCAATACCATCCAAACCTGCTGCCTTTCCGGCCTTCATCTTCCGCAAAGCTTTTACTACCTCTTCTCTGTTTACCAAATAATTTTCCCTAACCCTCTCACTTTGCACACCACCTCGACCAAAACACCCTATATCTGCCACTCTGTCATCAAACACATTCAACAAACCTTCAAAATACTCACTCCATCACCTTCTCACATCACCACTACTTGTTATCACCTCCCCATTAGCCGCCTTCACTGAAGTTCCCATTTGCTCCCTTGTCTTACGCACTTTATTTACCTCCTTCCAAAACATCTCTTTATTCTCCCTAAAATTTAATGATACTCTCTCACCCCAACTCTCATTTGCCCTCTTTTTCACCTCTTGCACCTTTCTCTTGACATCCTGCCTCTTTCTTTTATACATCTCCCACTCATTTGCATTTTTTCCCTGCAAAAATCGTCCAAATGCCTCTCTCTTCTCTTTCACTACTAATCTTACTTCTTCATCCCACCACTCACTACCCTTTCTAATCAACCCACCTCCCACGCTTCTCATGCTACAAGCATCTTTTGCGCAAGCTATCACTGCTTCCCTAAATACATCCCATTCTTCCCCCACTCCCCTTCCCTCCTTTGTTCTCATCTTTTTCCACTCTGTACTCAGTCTCTCCTGGTACTTCCTCACACAAGTCTCCTTCCCAAGCTCACTTACTCTCACCACTCTCTTCATCCCAACATTCTCTCCTTTTTTCTGAAACCCCTACAAATCTTCACCTTCGCCTCCACAAGATAATAATCAGACATCCCTCCAGTTGCACCTCTCAGCACATTAACATCCAAAAGTCTCTTTTTCGTGCGCCTATCAATTAACACGTAATCCAATAACACTCTCTGGCCATCTCTCCCATTACATACGTATACTTATGTATATCTCGCTTTTTAAACCAGGTATTCCCATTTTACCAGTCCTTTTTCAGCACATAAATCTACAAGCTCTTCACCATTTTCATTTACAACACTGAACACCCCATGTATACCAATTATTCCCTCAACTGCCACATTACTCACCTTTGCATTCAAATCACCCATCACTATAACCCGGTCTTTTGCATCAAAACCACTAACACATTCATTCCGCTGCTCCCAAACACTTGCCTCTCATGATCTTTCTTCTCATGCCCAGGTGCATTTGCACCAATAATCACCCATCTCTCTCCATCACCTTTCTGTTTTACCCATATCAATCTAGAATTTACTTTCTTGCACTCTATCACATACTCCCACAACTCCTGTTTCAGGAGTAGTGCTACTCCTTCCAATGCTCTTGTCCTCTCACTAACCCCTGACTTTACTCCCAAAACATTCCCAAAGCACTCTTCCCCTTTACCCTTGATCTTCGTTTCACTCAGAGCCAAAACATCCAGGTTCCTTTCCTCAAACATACTACCTATCTCTCCTTTTTTCTCTTCTTGGTTACATCCACACACATTTACACACCCCAATCTGAGCCTTCGAGGAGGATGAGCACTCCCCGCGTGACTCCTTCTTGTTTCCCCTTTCAGAAAGTTAAAATACAAGGAGGGGAGGGTTTCTGGCCCCCCGCTCCCGTCCCCTTTAGTCGCCTTCTACGACACGTGAGGAATGCGTGGGAAGTATTCTTTCTCCCCTATCCCCAGGGATATGGATTATTATCACTACTACCTTTATCACTATTTTCTTTTAAGTACTTCATTTTACCCTCTCAAAGATGAATATCAACGAATTTGCACTAACAGTACTTACTTATCTTTATACCTGATTTACCCCCTACCTGATTTACCCCTACCTGATTTACCTCCTTTCTAATTTGCCCCCTACCTGATTTACCTACTATCTGATTTACCCTCTGCCTGATTTACCACCTGCCTGATTTACACCTGCCTGATTTACCCCTACCTGATTTACCCTCTACCTGATTTATCCCCTGCCTGATTTACCCCCTACTGGTTTACCCCTACCTGATATACCCCTGCCTGACTCACGCCTGCCTGATTTACCCCCTGCCTGATTACCCCTTCCTGATTTACGCGCTGCCTGATTTACCCCTTACCTGATTTTCCCTTGCCTAATTTACCCCTTGCCTGATGTACCCCCTGCCTGATTTACCACCTGCCATCACCTATGTACAGCGTCTCACCTTCAGCGACGCTTCCAGTTGTAGGGACTGCAGGAGGAACTTGTTGACCAGTCCACTCTGCTGTATCCAGCCCATGATCTCGTCGAACTTCGTCTTGAGCGGCGAGTGACGCTGCAACCCCATACCGACGCTGTACGTCATGTAATGTTCCTGCAAGACATGATCTGGTCTTACTCGGAAGACAATGTTCCTGCAAGACATGATCTGGCCTTACTCGGCAGACAATGTTCCTGCAAGACATGATCTGGTCTTACTCGGAAGACAATGAACACAGTAAACAGGAAAGGAAAACAAAAATATCAACATTTACGGATGTAGAAGTGTATACACAATCTCACGTGGACTGGAGCCACGTCTACAGATCTACAGGAGATCTGTGTGTTGCTACTTAACTGTGATGTTGTGGAGGATATGGTCGCTACACTCCTCTACTGGTGAATGTTGTGAGGCACAAGAGACGTGTGGAGAGGAGCGTCTACCATGTGACTTGCTCTCTTGAAAATACTTTACCGTAATTCGTTCAATTTTAAAAACAGTTTCTGGATACTTTTTCATATGTCCCGTCGTAATACAATCATAAATGATTATAGAAAGTCGCATTATTTCTTAAGGTTGATAAATAGTCGCAATTGCAAATGATAGTTTTAAATTTTCTCTTCTTAGCTGGAGAGGTTCAGCGTTGAAACCAAAGTAAGTTTCAGAATGATGTTAGATTATAATCAGTGATTTATGAATTTGAAGCTTTTTCGGTTATTATTCCCTGATTAACATTATCAGTTATATTCAACAGCCACTCATAACCTTCGTGGTGTAGCGGTTAGCGTTCCCGACCGTCATGCATACACAGGTCGCCTGAGATCAAACCCTCATGGGTTCGATTTCTGTTCGCAGTGGCCGGTCCACAGTCCACACAGCTGTTCATCCTTCCATAGAAGTTGGTCGACAAGATTGGTACCTGGCATAGGCTAAGGTGTGTTTGTGCGTATATGCATATATACATAGGAATAAATACTTGACCCATATATACAAAATTAAGAAAGGGAATGAAACGAGTACCAAACTCTTCCTGTAACACAAATAGCAATCACATCACTGACCTTCATGAGCCTGACGCGAGAGACACCTCTCTTGGTAAACCTGTTCTTGATCAAGTAGTCCCAAGTGAACTGGTTCACAAGGTAAACACACTTCCCCTCCAGCAGTGACGGGAATACTTTCTCTTGGTTGTCGTAATACTTGAAGACCTTCGTCAGGCCCTGTGAAGATGAGGTCATAACTGCACTCCAATATTGATATTAGCAAGTTTTGCTTCGTGAAATGTCTAACATGTAGATATATAAACACAAAAAGATAAAGAGACTCTAACATACACAGAATTACATTCAACTACACATACATACACATAAATGCACATATGTAAACACGAAAATACATATAAATGCACATATGTAAATACGGAAATATACATATATGCACATATGTGAACACGAAAATTAGTTATACATTTAAACGATTCATACAAAATGAACTAGAATAGTTTCTTCGGAAACGTAAATTGAAATTTGGAATTGTGAAGCAATGATACATAGCTACAAACACAGAAGGAAGGTTAAAGAAGAAAATCTGGTTCAGTAAAAGAAGTTACATCGCAAAAGACTTAAAGAAATACACTATACAACAGTCAACCGAGATCTGAAACATATAAGAGAACCAGGAAGAATTATAGTGGGATAAAAAGAAGGGACAGAAAAAATCTGACAAGCTTATTATGGACAAACCAAGAGATAGTATACGTAGTTTCCATGAATGTGCCTGGAGTAGCTGATTAAGATATGGAGTTAAGATGAATGAGTTGCAGTGGACAGATGAAATTATGCAACGAGCTGAGCGACAGGTTCAAGAATCTTTCCAAAGTGGAAGACAACGTAGCCACAACACCAACAAGATAAAGTGGTGAGGAAAATTGATAAAGTATAGAATTCTCTTTGAATAGTTGAGCAGTGTGCTAAAACCCTTGACATACTGGGCTCACAATGCTGAGGATGGTTCTCTATATGTCCTTAAAGCGTGTGTAGATAAAGTTGATAGATCTCTTGAATCATGGTTCAGTATGTGGCTAAAGGAAGGTAATGTGGCAGAAGGGTGTTTTGAAAAACGAGACTCACTGACCCACAGACCAGTTTCTCTAATGATGAGTATAGTCTTCAAAACACAGAGAAAAACAATAAAAAAAAGCAAATGGTTGACTACTTGTAAGTGTAGTTCTAACGAGAGACAACAGAGATTCATGGCAAGTAGTCAGGAGTGATAAAGTTCTTCAACTTTTTTGAGAATGTTGGCTTTGTTCTTCACAGAACAATAAAATGGTTGGATTGCACATACGGAGTGCCAGAAAGCATTTGACACTGTGCCAGAAAGGAAGTTGGTTAAGAAGTTAGAACTTCATACAAGAGCAAAGGGGAAATACCTTCGACGGCCAGAAATTATCCCCCTGGACGGGAACAGTGGACGGTGTCAGAGCGGCCCTTTCAAAATGGGTTTTGCTTACCATCGGTGACTAACTTTGGAATGGAAATATGAGCTACGTAGAATATGCAAGTCCTCACAAAGTGGTGATAAACATCGTACGCAAGTATCATTATTGCTTTTGGTGTTAATAGTTCTTAGTGGCGCCGTCTTCTTCATGAAGAGGGATAGTGAATAAGAATGAACAGTACACTACAGTACAGTAACATTTCCATGTTACATCAAAAATCATCTTATAAGCTTTGTGATGGTAACTATAGCTCCCCCAGACGAAGACCCTCACATCTACCAGCGATGAAAAGGATTATATAAATGGCATTGATTAAGTTGTAAATACTGCTTGTTAGTCAGATGTATATTAACACTATCAAGACAAAACCAAACACAACAATTGCTAATCATTTTAACAGGAATAAAGATGACTGAATTCTGGGACGTTGAAGTGATCGTCACCAAAAGTGAGCGTCACCAGAAGTGATCGTCACCAAAAGTGATCGTCACCAGAAGTGATCGTCACCAAAAGTGAGCGTCACCAGAAGTGATCGTCACCAAAAGTGATCGTCACCAAAAGTGATCGTCATCAAGTGTGGCAGAGGCAGCGTTACATCGTCAGTGGAGTTTCCTCCAGGAGGCAGAGCAGCAAGCTCTCTCGTCATTTCTGATGGCACAACCCCCAAAAGTCTGCTGCTGTGCAACTCTACACTGTTACACATGATCTCTCTCTCTCTCTCTCTCTCTCTCTCTCTCTCTCTCTCTCTCTCTCTCTCTCTCTCTCTCTCTCTCTCTCTCTCTCTCTCCTTCCCTTCTGGGGTATTCCAGCTTCATGCTGAACATTTCTTCAAGTTCTCGTCGTTACGTTAAGTTGCTGGTCTTTTATAGCGACATCTTTGAGGAATGGATAAGCTTAACAGCTTCTCGTACTGTCTGGATGTATGGATAAGCTTAACAGCTTCTCGTACTGTCTGGATGTATGGATAAGCTTAACAGCTTCTCGTACTGTCTGGATGTATGGATAAGCTTAACAGCTTCTCGCACTCCGGATGGACTCCGGATGGACGAAGAAGACTCACAAACAAGTAAATGAATATCATCCAAAACATCAAATAGATATCATAAAAGGTCATCAACTGGTAAATGAATATCTTCCAAACCTTTATAAAACATTCTAAGAGGTCAACTGGAACTTTTGTGAACAGTGAGGAAACATCAAAGCTAACTAGTTTGAAATCAAAATTTACATTGATATTGTTTAGCTTGTTGACTAAATCTACATTGTTCATGATATTAGAATTTGATATCTTTCCCACTAAAGGACTTAATAAAGAAACTAATCATTGTGACAATTTATATGTGATGGAGCCTACTGAACTCACTATAGGTCTTGCTGGAAAATTCTGTTTATGTGTTTTGATAAGTCCGTACATATATGGCAATGAAGGGGACAAAGATGACACACTTTTGATAAGATGAACAGATAAATAGATAAATAATCACAAAAGTAATTATCTACCTGAAATGAATGATCTTTTAGGTGATGACACAACATATTCTAAACATAGTAAGAATCCACTGGAACCAGTTAATTCCCATTTCAATAAAGAAATGAAGTTGTTGTTGAATGGTAATGGTTCTCTTATCAAAAGTTTGTCATCACTGTCCCCATCATTGCCATATATGTATGAACTTAAAACATAAACAAATTTTCTAGCAAGACCAATAGTGAGTTCAGTAGGCTCCATCACATATAAATTGTCAAAAGGGTTAGTTTCTTTATTAAGCCCTTTAGTGGGAAAGATATCAAATTCTAATATCATGAACAATGTAGATTTAGTTAACAAGCTTAACAATATCAGTGTTAATTTTGATTGAAACTTGTCATCTTTGATGTTTCATCTCTGTTCACAAAAGTTCGAGTTGACCTCTTTAGAGGTTTTATAATGTTTTGGAAGACATTCATTTACCTATTTCTAAGATTGTTTTTATTGAATTGATAAGATTGTGTGTAAAAGACTGTGTATTTCAATTCAATAGAGATTCTTTATTTCAAAAATTTGGTGTGGTAATGGGTAACTCTCTTTCACCTGTATTAAGTTTATAAGGTATTCTTTGAAACAAAATAACTAAAGGATAGCTAACCCTCTAATGCAATTTAGTTTAGGTATGTGTTTGGCCAACAAATGAAAATTTACAAACATTTCTCACTTTACTTCACAATTTACTACTTTCCATCAGATTTACTGTAGAAAATGAAATAATTGTATGTTACCATTTTTACATTGTATGATCCGTAGGCAAGGAAACAAGTTTAAGTTTAGCATATACAGGAAACCTAACAATGTATGCTCATATATCCATTATTAATCATCTCAACAAGACAGTTAAATTATCATTTCAGTTTATGTTCCTTAGGGCAGTGCGTATTTGCTGTCAAGAGTTTATTGATGATGAGTTTGAGAAGATACATTCTGTTGGATTCAAGTTGAAATATCCTAAATCTTTCATTGGTAAGTCCCTTAAGTTGACAAAGAAATCATTTTATAGAGTTGAACCAAAACCTCCACTTCACACCAAGAACCTTTTAGTTCTCCCTTTTGATTATAATTTTACTTTATTCCCATTTTGCTTAAATCTTTTGATGCAAATGTTGCCATCAGCAACAAAAATACTTTAAAGAATATCTTAATCAGAAAATCACCAGAAAGTTCTGCTGGATGCATCTATAAAGTGCCATGTAGAAATTGTGATAAGTTTTATGTTGGGCAGACTGGTAAGGATCTTTATGCAAGACTTAAGCAACATGAATCAAATGCCTTGTTTAATCATGCTAAAAATCATGATCATCATATTGAGTGGAGTAATGCCATTTCTGTTATCAACTCTAACTACAGTACCACGAGAAATATCATTGAATCTTCTATTATCAAATACATAAAGAACTGTAACCTTGACATTAGTGAAGGTCTGTACAAATTGGATAGCTTTATTGTTGATAAAATTTGTAAACAGTTCCCCTTCTTGTCCATATGATATGATCATGATACGCTTGTTGTCAGTCTTGGACGCACCTGACCTCCATTCGAGTAGTCACTTGTTTACCAAATTGTCGTCCTAGCTTCGTCTCTTCGTTGTATATCAACTGATTGTTATATTTCTGTCTTGTGTCTCCCCTGATGATGTGATCATTACACGAAACTGCACTTAGGAACTTATCGTGTTTCATTTCAATTGTCAATTAACTGATGTTAGGAGGAAAAATAAATATATCTGCATGTTGTCCTAAGAGCTCTATCGGGAATGGTTGTATTTATGAAAGTGTTTGGCATTCAAAGGTCTAGTGAACATAACTTATAGATCCGAAGCTGCGTTATGAGGCTTAGAATATACTGTATATATCTTGTGGAATCTCCTTAGTGCTATATTTCTTTTGTAGGTAACGTTGGTCACTTACCTGTAAGTGGGGATTACTTGATAAAGCAAATTCGTATTTATACCGCTCTACCACACCCGCCACTTCCAGGCCAGATTCATGCAGGTCCTGAAATGTATCCATCATGGCCGGCTGTTTCTTGACTAACAAGAAAGCTTTCAAGCTGGCGGAGTAGCTGATGGTCAGTAACATTGTGTACAGCCAGAGGAACAGGACGAAGATCTGAGTGCTGGTGCTCCGGGGGAGGGACTTGTGAGCCTCACAGAAGTGCATACCGAAGGCATAGTACCAGGCGAAAGTGAGGTCCTGCAGGATTGGTACCTCACCAACACTGTTGGAGGAGAACATATCATAACCACTCATGATTCTTTACTACCAACACTATGACAAAATGTACTCTAAATTAGAGTTGATATACCGTATTACGTCTCAGGGAAATAAGAAGTTGGAACTTTGTGAATAACTGCATCAAGAAGTGTGATGGTATGATGGAAAGGTTTTGGATGGATCAATATGCGCTCCTACAGCCATATAGATCTGTGTTTGCAGGTACGTTCTTCTACATCCATTAAGATATAATCATAGAAAAAAATCTCCATCAAGAATGTCTATATGTATTTATATATAGACATACACATGTATATACATAAACACCCACACACCCACATATACATACCTATACATTTCAACGTATACATATATATATATATATATATATATATATATATATATATATATATATATATATATATATATATATATATATATATATATATATCTTTCTTTTCTTTTAAACTATTCGCCATTTCCCACGTTAGCGAGGTAGCGCTAAGAACAGAGGACTGGGCCTTTTATAGAATATCCTCAACTGGCCCCCTCTGTTCCTTCTTTTGGAAAATTTAAAAAAGAAAAAAAAAAAAAAAAAAACGAGAGGGGAGGATTTCCAGCCCCCCGCTCCCTCCCCTTTTAGTCGCCTTCTACAACACGCAGGGAATACGTGGGAAGTATTCTTAATCCCCTATCCCCAGGGATAATATATATATATATATATACATATATATATATATATATATATATATATATATATATATATATATATATATATATATATATATATATATATATATATATGTATATATATCCCTGGGGATAGGGGAGAAAGAGTACTTCTCACGTATTCCCTCCGTGTCGTAGAAGGCGACTAAAAGGGGAGGGAGCGGGGGGCTGGAAATCTTCCCCTCTTGTTTTTTTTTTCAATTTTCCAAAAGAAGGAACAAAAAAAGGGGCTAGGTGAGGATATTCCCTCAGAAGCCCAGTCCTCTGTTCTTAACGCTACCTTGCTAATGCGGGAAATGGCGAATAGTTTGAAAGAAAAGAATATGTATATATATGTATGTCTATATATATATATATATATATATATATATATATATATATATATATATATATATATATATATATATATATATATATATATATATAAACCATGGAAAGCTGTGTAGGTATGTATATTTGCGTGTGTGGACGTGTGTATGTACATGTGTATGGGGGGGAGGGTTGGGCCATTTCTTTCGTCTGTTTCCTTGCGCTACCTCGCAGACGCGGGAGACAGCGACAAGGTATAAAAAAAAAAAAAAAAAAAAAAAAAAAATATATATATATATATATATATATATATATATATATATATATATATATATATATATATATATATATATATATATATATATCGAGGATGTAAGGCATGTGTACGTGTAGGAAGAGAGGAAAGTGATTGGTTCTCAGTGAATGTAGGTTTGCGGCAGGGGTGTGTGATGTCTCCATGGTTGTTTCATTTGTTTATGGATGGGGTTGTTAGGGAGGTAAATGCAAGAGTTTTGGAAAGAGGGGCAAGTATGAAGTCTGTTGGGGATGAGAGAGCTTGGGAAGTGAGTCAGTTGTTGTTCGCTGATGATACAGCGCTGGTGGCTGATTCATGTGAGAAACTGCAGAAGCTGGTGACTGAGTTTGGTAAAGTGTGTGGAAGAAGAAAGTTAAGAGTAAATGTGAATAAGAGCAAGGTTATTAGGTACAGTAGGGTTGAGGGTCAAGTCAATTGGGAGGTGAGTTTGAATGGAGAAAAACTGGAGGAAGTGAAGTGTTTTAGATATCTGGGAGTGGATCTGGCAGCGGATGGAACCATGGAAGCGGAAGTGGATCATAGGGTGGGGGAGGGGGCGAAAATCCTGGGGGCCTTGAAGAATTTGTGGAAGTCGAGAACATTATCTCGGAAAGCAAAAATGGGTATGTTTGAAGGAATAGTGGTTCCAACAATGTTGTATGGTTGCGAGGCGTGGGCTATGGATAGAGTTGTGCGCAGGAGGATGGATGTGCTGGAAATGAGATGTTTGAGGACAATGTGTGGTGTGAGGTGGTTTGATCGAGTGAGTAACGTAAGGGTAAGAGAGATGTGTGGAAATAAAAAGAGCGTGGTTGAGAGAGCAGAAGAGGGTGTTTTGAAGTGGTTTGGGCACATGGAGAGCATGAGTGAGGAAAGATTGACCAAGAGGATATATGTGTCGGAGGTGGAGGGAACAAGGAGAAGAGGGAGACCAAATTGGAGGTGGAAAGATGGAGTGAAAAAGATTTTGTGTGATCGGGGCCTGAACATGAAGGAGGGTGAAAGGAGGGCAAGGAATAGAGTGAATTGGAGCGATGTGGTATACCGGGTTTGACGTGCTGTCAGTGGATTGAATCAAGGCATGTGAAGCGTCTGGGGTAAACCATGGAAGCTGTGTAGGTATGTATATTTGCGTTTGTGGACGTATGTATATACATGTGTATGGGGGGGGGGGGTTTGGGCCATTTCTTTCGTCTGTTTCCTTGCGCTACCTCGCAAACGCGGGAGACAGCGACAAAGTATAAAAAAAAAATATATATATATATATATATAGACATACACATATATACACATGCACATAATTCATACTTGCTGCTTTTATTCATTACCGTCGTCACCTCGCCTCACATGAAATGACACCCCCCCCCCCTCCCACCACACGCGCGCGAGGTAGCGTTAGGAAAATACAAGAAAGGCCACATTCGTTCACACTCAGTCTCTAGCTGTCATGTATAATGCACCGAAACCACAGCTCCTTTTCCACATCCAGGCCCCACATAACGTTCCATGGTTTACCCTAGACACCCTGGTTCAATACATTGACAGCACGTCGACCCCGGTATATCACATCATTCCAATTCACTCTATTCTTTGCACGCCTTTCACCCTACTGAATGTTCGGGTCCCGATTGCCCAAAATCTTTTTTACTCCATCTTTCCACCTCCAATTTGGTCTCCCACTTCTCCTCGTTCCCTCCATCTCTGACACATATATCCTCTTGGTCAATCTTTCCTCACTCATTCCCTCCATGTGACCAAGCCATTTTAATGCACCCTCTTCTGCTCTCTCAACCACACTCTTTTTATTACCACACATCTCTCTTACCCTTTCATTACTTACTCGATCAAACCACCTCACACCACATGTTGTCCTCATACATCTAATTTCCAGCACACCCACCTCACACCACATGTTGTCCTCATACATCTAATTTCCAGCACATCCACCCTCCTCCGCACAACCCTATCTATAGCCCACGTCTCGCAACCATATAACATTGTTGGAACCACTATTCCTTCAAACGTACCCATTTTTGCTCTCCGAGATGATCTTCTCGCCTTCCACACATTTTTCAACGCTCCCAGAACCTTTGCCTGCTCCCCCATCCTGTGACTCACTTCCACTTCCATGGTTCCATCCGCTGCAAATCCACTCCCAGATATCTAAAACACTTCACTTCCTCCAGTTTTTCTTCATTTAAACTTACCTCCCAGTTGATTTGTCCCTCAGCTCTACTGTACCTAATAACCTTGCTCTTATTCACATTTACTCTCAGCTATCTTCTTTCACACACTTTACCAAACTCAGTCACCAGCTTCTGCAGTCTCTCACCCAAATCAGCCACCAGCTCTGTATCATCAGCGAACAACAACTGACACTTCCCAAGCTCTCTCATCCACAACAGACTGCATACTTGCCCCTCTATCCAAAACTCTTGCATTTATCTCCCTTACAAACCCATCCATAAACAAATCAAACAGCTATGGAGACATCACGCATCCCTGCCGCAAACTGACATTCACTGGGAACCAATTACTTTCCTCTCTTTCTACTCGTACACATGCCTTACATCCTCGATAAAAACTTTTCACTACTTCTAGTAACTTGCCTCCCACAAAATATACTTTTAATACCTTCCACAGAGCATCTCTATCAACTCTATCATATGCCTTCTCCAGATCCATAAATGCTACATACAACATCCATTTGTTTTTCTAGGTATTTCTCACGCGCATTCTTCAAAGCAAACACCTTATCCACACATCCTCTACCACTTCTGAAACCGCACTGCTCTTCCTCAATCTGATGCTCTGTACATGCCTTGACCCTCCCGATCAATAACCTCCCACATAATTTCCCAGGAATACTCAACAAACTTATACCTCCGTAATTTGAACACTCACCTTTATCCCCTTTGCCTTTGTGTAATGGCACTATGCATGCATTCCGCCATACATTCATTGAATATCCTCACCAACCAGTCAGAAACACAGGCACCACCTTTTTTAATAAATTCCACTGCAATACCATCCAAACCCGCTGCCTTGCCGGCTTTCATCTTCCGCAAAGCTTTCACTACCTCTTCTCTGTTTACCAAACCATTTTCCCTGACCCTCTCACTTCGCACACCACCTCGACCAAAGCACTATATTTGCCACTCTATCATCTAACACATTTAATAAACCTTCAAAATACTCACTCCATCTCCCTCTCACATCACCACTACTTGTTATTACCTCCACATTAGTCCCCTTTACCGATGTTCCCATTTGCTCTCATGCCTTACGCATTTTATTGACCTTCCAAAACATCTTTTTATTCTCCCTAAAATTTAATGATACTCTCTCACCCCAACTCTCATTTCCCCTCTTTTTTTACCGCTTGCACATTTCTCTTGACCTCTTGCCTCTTTCTTTTATACGTATCTCAGTCATTTCCCTGTAAAACTCGTCGAAATGCCTCTCTCTCCTCTTTCAATGATAATCTTACTTCTTCATCCCACCACTCACTTCCCTTTCTAATTTCCCCACCTCCCACGATTTTCATGCCACAAGCATCTTTTGCGAAAACCATCACTGTTTCTCTAAATACATACCATTCCTCCCCCACTCCCTTTACGTCCTTTGCTGTCACCCTTTTCCATTCTGCACTCCGTGTCTCCTGATACTTTCTCACAAAAGTCTCCTCCCCAATCTCACATACTCTCACCACTCTCTTCATCCCAACATTTTCTCTTCTTTTCTGAAAACCCCTATAAATCTTCACCTTCGTCTACACAAGGTAATGATCAGACATCCTATATATATATATATATATATATATATATATATATATATATATATATATATATATATATATATATATATATATATATATATATATATATATATATATATATATATATATATATATATATATATATATATATATATGTATATATATATATATATATATATAGGATGTCTGATCATTATATATATATATATATATATATATATATATATATATATATATATATATATATATATATATATATATATATATATATATATATATATATATTCCCATATTAAATTCTCGATCAATATGGGTAAAACTGAAAGTTGATGGAGAGAGATGGGTGATTATTGGTGCATATGCACCTGGGCATGAGAAGAAAGATCATGAGAGGCAAGTGTTTTGGGAGCAGCTGAATGAGTGTGTTAGTGGTTTTGATGCACGAGACCGGGTTATAGTGATGGGTGATTTGAATGCAAAGGTGAGTAATGTGGCAGTTGAGGGAATAATTGGTATACATGGGGTGTTCAGTGTTGTAAATGGAAATGGTGAAGAGCTTGTAGATTTATGTGCTGAAAAAGGACTGATGATTGGGAATACCTGGTTTAAAAAGCGAGATATACATAAGTATACTTATGTAAGTAGGAGAGATGGCCAGAGAGCGTTATTGGATTACGTGTTAATTGACAGGCGCGCGAAAGAGAGACTTTTAGATGTTAATGTGCTGAGAGGTGCAACTGGAGGGATGTCTGATCATTATCTTGTGGAGGCTAAGGTGAAGATTTGTAGAGGTTTTCAGAAAAGAAGAGTGAATGTTGGGGTGAAGAGGGTGGTGAGAGTAAGTGAGCTTGGGAAGGAGACTTATGTGAGGAAGTAACAGGAGAGACTGAGTACAGAATGGAAAAAGGTGAGAACAATGGAAGTAAGGGGAGTGGGGGAGGAATGGGATGTATTTAGGGAATCGGTGATGGATTGCGCAAAAGATGCTTGTGGCATGAGAAGACTGGGAGGTGGGTTGATTAGAAAGGTTAGTGAGTGGTGGGATGAAGAAGTAAGAGTATTAGTGAAAGAGAAGAGAGAGGCATTTGGACGATTTTTGCAGGGAAAAAATGCAATTGAGTGGGAGACGTATAAAAGAAAGAGACAGGAGGTCAAGAGAAAGGTGCAAGAGGTGAAAAAAAGGGCAAATGAGAGTTGGGGTGAGAGAGTATCATTAGATTTTAGGGAGAATAAAAAGATGTTCTGGAAGGAGTTAAATAAAGTGCGTAAGACAAGGGAGCAAATGGGAACTTCAGTGAATGGCGCAAATGGGGAGATGATAACAAGTAGTACTGATGTGAGAAGGAGATGGAGTGAGTATTTTGAAGGTTTGTTGAATGTGTTTGATGATAGAGTGGCAGATATAGGGTGTTTTGGTCGAGGTGGTGTGCAAAGTGAGAGGGTTAGGGAAAATGATTTGGTAAACAGAGAAGAGGTAGTAAAATCTTTGCGGAAGATGAAAGCCGGCAAGGCAGCAGGTTCGGATGGTATTGCAGTGGAATTTATTAAAAAAGGGGGTGACTGTATTGTTGACTGGTTGGTAAGGTTATTTAATGTATGTATGACTCATGGTGAGGTGCCTGAGGATTGGCGGAATGCGTGCATAGTGCCATTGTACAAAGGCAAAGGGGATAAGAGTGAGTGCTCAAATTACAGAGGTATAAGTTTGTTGAGTATTCCTGGTAAATTATATGGGAGGGTATTGATTGAGAGGGTGAAGGCATGTACAGAGCATCAGATTGGGGAAGAGCAGTGTGGTTTCAGAAGTGGTAGAGGATGTGTGGATCAGGTGTTTGCTTTGAAGAATGTATGTGGGAAATACTTAGAAAAGCAAATGGATTTGTATGTAGCATTAATGGATCTGGAGAAGGCATATGATAGAGTTGATAGAGATGCTCTGTGGAAGGTATTAAGAGTATATGGTGTGGGAGGCAAGTTGTCCTCAAACATCTCATTTCCAGCACATCCACCCTCCTCCGCACAACTCTATCCATAGCCCACGCCTCGCAACCATAAAACATTGTTGGAACCACTATTCCTTCAAACATACCCATTTTTGCTTTCCGAGATAATGTTCTCGACTTCCACACATTCTTCAAGGCTCCCAGGATTTTCGTCCCCTCCCCCACCCTATGATTCACTTCCGCTTCCATGGTTCCATCCGCTGCCAGATCCACTCCCAGATATCTACAACACTTTACTTCCTCCAGTTTTTCTCCATTCAAACTTACCTCCCACTTGACTTGACCTTCAACCCTACTGTACCTAATAACCTTGCTCTTATTCACATTTACTCTTAGCTTTCTTCTTTCACACACTTTACCAAACTCAGTCACCAGCTTCTACAGTTTCTCACATGAATCAGCCACCAGCGCTGTATCATCAGCGAACAACAACTGACTCACTTCCCAAGCTCTCTCATCCACAACAGACTGCATACTTGCCCCTCTTTCCAAAACTCTTGCATTCACCTCCCAAACAACCCCATCCATAAACAAATTAAACAACCATGGAGACATCACACACCCCTGCCGCAAACCTACATTCACTGAGAACCAATCACTTTCCTCTCATCCTACACGTACACATGCCTTACATCCTTGATAAAAACTTTTCACTGCTTCTAACAACTTGCCTCCCACACCATATATTCTTAATACCTTCCACAGAGCATCTCTATCAACTCTATCATATGCCTTCTCCAGATCCATAAATGCTACATACAGATCCATTTGCTTTTCTAAGTATTTCTCACATACATTCTTCAAAGCAAACACCTGATCCACACATCCTCTACCACTTCTGAAACCACACTGCTCTCCCCATGTACATAATTCATACTGTCTGCCTTTATTCATTCCCATCGCCAATTCGCCACACATGAAATAACAACTTCCTACCCCTTCATGTGTGCGAGGTAGCGTTAGGAGGACAACAAAGGCCCCATTCGTTCACACTCAGTCTCTAGCAGTCATGTAACAATGCACCGAAACCACAACTCCCTTTCCACATCCAGGATCCACAAAACTTTCCATGGTTTACCCGAGACGCTTCATATGCCCTGTTTCAATCCATTGACAGCACGTCGACCCCGGTATACCACTCCGTTCCAATTCACTCTATTCCTTGCACGCCTTTCACCCTCCTGCATGTTCAGGCCCCGATCACTCAAAATCTTTTTCACTCCATCTTTCCACCTAAAATTTGGTCTCCCACTTCTCCTCGTTCCCTCCACCTCTGACACATATATCCTCTTGGTCAATCTTTCCTCACTCATTCTCTCCATGTGACCAAACCATTTCAAAACACCCTCTTCTGCTCTGTCAACTACACTATTTTTATTACCACACATCTCTCTTACCCTTACATTACTTACTTGATCAAACCACCTCACACGACATATTGTCCTCAAACATCTCATCTCCAGCACATCCACCCTCCTGCGCACAACTCTATCCATAGCCCACGCCTCGTAACCATACAACATTGTTGGAACCACTATTCCTTCAAACGTACACATTTTTGCTTTCCGAGATAATGTTCTCGACTTCCACACATTCTTCAACACTCCCAGAACTTTCGCCCCCTCCCCCACCCTAAGATTCACTTCCGCTTCCATGGTTCCATCCGCCACCAAATCCACTCCCAGATATCTACAACACTTCACTTCCTCCAGTTTTTCTCCATTCAAACTTACTTCCCAATTGACTTGACCCTCAACCCTACTGTACCTAATAACCTTGCACTTATTCACATTTACTCTCAACTTTCTTCTTTCACACACTTTACCAAACACAGCCACCAGCTTCTGCAGTTTCTCACATGAATCATCCACCAGCGCTGTATCATCAGCGAACAACAACTGACTCACTTCCCAAGTTCTCTCATCCACAACAGACTGCATACTTGCCCCTCTTTCCAAAACCCTTGCATTCATCTCCCTAACAACCCCATCCATCAACAAATTAAACAACCATGGAGACATAACACACCCCTGCCGCAAACCTACATTCACTGAGAACCAATCACTCTCCTCTCTTCCTACACGTACATATGCTTTACATCCTCAATAAAAACTTTTCACTGCTTCTAACAACTTGCCTCCCACACCATATATTCTTAATACCTTCCAAAGAGCATTTCTAACAACTCTATCATATGCCTTCTCCAGATCCATAAATGCTACATACAAATCCATTTGCTTTTCTAAGTATTTCTCACATCCATTCTTAAAAGCAAACACCTGATCTACACATCCTCTACCACTTACGAAACCACACTGCCCTTCCCCAATCTGAAGCTCTGTACATGCCTTCACCCTCTCAATCAATACCCTCCCATATAATTTACCAGGAATACTCAACAAACTTATAACTCTGCAATTTGAGCACTCACCTTTGTCCCCTTTGCCTTTGTACAATGGCACTATGCAAGTATTCCGCCAATCCTCAGGCACCTCACCATGAAATATACATACATTGAATAACCTTACCAACCAGTCAACAATACAGTCACCCCCTTTTTTAATAAATTCCACTGTAATGCCATCCAAACACGCTGCCTTGCCGGCTTTCATCTTCCGCAAAGCTTTTACTACCTCTTCTCTGTTAACCAAATCATCCTCCCTAACCCTCTCACTTTGCACACCACCTCGACCAAAACACCCTATATCTGCCACTCTATCATCAAACACATTCAACAAACCTTCAAAATACTCATTCCATCACCTTCTCACATCACCACTACTTGTTATCACCTCCCCATTAACCCCTTCACTGAAGTTTCCACTTGTTCCCTTGTCTTACGCACTTTATTTACCTCCTTCCAAAACATATTTTTATTCTCTCTAAGATTTAATGATACTCTCTCACCCCAACTCTCATTTGCCCTCTTTTTCACCTCTTGCACCTTTCTCCTGACCTCCTGCCTCTGACTTTTATACATCTCCCACTCATTTGCATTATTTCCCTGCAAAAATCGTCCAAATGCCTCTCTATTCTCTTTCACAAATAATCTTACTTCTTCATCCCACCACTCACTACCCTTTCTAATCTCCCCACTTCCCACGCTTCTTATGCCACATGTATCTTTTGCGCAAGCCATCACTGCTTCCCTAAATACATCCCATTCCTCCCCCACTCCTCTTACCTCCTTTGTTTTCACCTTTTTCCATTCTGTACTCAGTCTCTCCTGGTACTTCCTCACATAAGTCTCCTTCCCAAGCTCACTTACTCTCGCCACTCTCTTCACCCGAACATTCTCTCTTCTATTCTGAAAACCTCTACAAATCTTCACCTTCGCCTCCACAAGATAATGATCAGACATCCCTCCAGTTGCACCTCTCAGCACATTAACATCCAAAAGTCTCTATTTCGCGAGCCTATCAATTAACACGTAATCCAATAACGCTCTCTGGCCATCTCTCCTACTTACATACGTATACTTATGTATATCTCTCTTTTTAAACCAGGTAATCCCAATCACCAGTCCTTTTTCAGCACATAAATCTACAAGCTCTTCACCATTTCCATTTACAACACTGTACACCCAATGTATACCAATTATTCTCTCAACTACCACATTCAAATCACCCATCACTATATGTATATATATATATATATATATATATATATATATATATATATATATATATATATATATATATATATATATATATATATATATATATATATATATATATATACATACACGAATAAAGTGCATATGAACGCGCACCTTCATAGAAACAACCAGTATAGACCCCGTTGCTCACCATTGTGAGACGAAGGGTATTCGAGTACTTAGTATTTCGAATAGTTGTTTCCTATTATACAGTCTCATAGCCTAGCGGTTAGCATGCCTGCCTCTTACACTGGGGTCCCGGGTTCGATCCTGGCTGTTGGAGGTTTGTATGATATATATATATAAATATATATATATATATATATATATATATATATATATATATATATATATATATATATATATTTGTTAGCCCTCATCCTTTCTCGCCGCCACCCCGCCCTATATGAAACAGCATCTCTACCCCCTGCATCAGCGAGGAGGTATCAGGAAACAGATGAAAAAGGCCACATTCGTTCACACTCAGTCTCTAGCTGTCATGTATAATGCATCGAAACCACAGTTCCCTTTCCACATCCAGACCCGACACACATTTTTTCAGTGCTTTACCTTGGACCTTTGTCATGCCCTTTTTCAATCTATTGACATTACATCAACCCTAGTATACTACATCGTTTAAATTCACTCTATTTTCCTGCACGCCTTTCACCCTCCTGCCTTTTCAGTCCACAATCGGTCAAAATCTTTTTCACATCTTCCTTCCACCTCCAATCTAGTCCCCCACTTTTCCGTGTTCCTTCCACCTCTGACACATATATCCTCTTTGTCAATCTTTCCTCACTCATTCTCTACATGTGACCAAACCGTTTCAAAACATCCTCTTCTGCTCTCTCAACCACACTCTTTTCATTGCCACACATCTCTCTTACCCTTTCATCACATACTCGATCAAACCACCTCACACTAGATATTGTCCTCAAACATCTTATTTCCAACACATCCAACCTTCTCCTTACAATCCTGTCCATATACCAT
Organism: Panulirus ornatus; assembly: GCF_036320965.1. NCBI lineage: Eukaryota > Metazoa > Arthropoda > Malacostraca > Decapoda > Palinuridae > Panulirus > Panulirus ornatus. Next base: position 30,468,958 of record NC_092228.1, on the reverse strand, counting down.
GCCTCGCAACCATATGATATTGTTGGAACTAATATTCCATCAAGCATATCCACTTTTGCTCTTCGAGATAATGTTCTATCCACACATTCTTCATCGCTTGCAGAACCTTTTGCTCCTACCCAACCCTAAGACTCACATTCGCTTTAATGGTTCCATTCGCTTCCATTGTTCCACTCGCTTACATGTCCACCCACAAGATATCTAAAACACATTACTTCCTTCAATTTTCTCTTGAAACTTACGTCCCAATTAACTTGTCTCTCAATCTTGTTGAGCCTAATAACCTTGCTTTTGATTCACATCTACTCTCAACTTTCTCCTTTCACAAGCTTTTCGAAACTCAGTCACCAACGTCAACAGGTTCTCACTCGAAACAGCCACCAACGCTGTATCATCGGCTAATAGGAATTGAATCACTTCCTAGGCCTTGTCATCCACAAGACTGAATACTCGAACCTCTCTCCAAAACTCTTGCATTTACATCTCTAACCATCCCATCCATTAACAAATTAAATAATTATGGTGACATCACACAACCCTGCCGCAACCCAACCTTCACTGGGAACCGCATCACCCTTGTCTCATCCTACACCCTTTACAAAAGCTTCTCACAGCTCTCAGGAACATACCTCCGACACCATGCATTCTTAAGACCTTTCTGAAAGTATTTCTGTCAACCCTATTATTTGCTCTCTCAAGATCCATAAATGTTACATACAAATCCATCTTTTTTTTTTCCTTTTTGAAGTATTTCCCATACACATTCTCCAAACTAAACACCTGATTTTCACATCCTCTACCACTTCTAAAACTACTCTGCTTCTCCCCTGTCTCATGTTCTGCATATGCATTCACTCGCTCAATCAACACGCTCCCATACAACTTGCCAGGAATACTCAACAAACTTATGCCTCTGTAGTTTGAAAGTTCACCTCTATCCCCTTTGCTTTTGTTCAACGGCAGTATACATGTATTCTGCCAATCCTCAGGCACTTTACCATGATTCCACACATACACTGAATATCCTTACCAACCAATGAACAACACAGTCACCCCCTTTCTTGACTTATATAAATTCAACTGCAATACTATCTAATCCCGCCGCCTTGCCGGATTTCACCTTAGGCAAGGCTTTCACCACCTGTTTTCTCTTCACATAACCACTCTCTGACTCTCTCACTTCGTACACCACCCTCACCAAAGCAACCTACATCTGTCACACTGTCATCAGACACATTGAACAACCCTTCAAAATACTCACTTCATCTCCTTCTCACTCCATTACTTCCTGATATCACTTCCCCCTTGCTCTCTTTACCGATGTTCCCATTTATTCTCTTGTCTTACGCACGTTATTTACCTATTTCAAAGCATCTATTCTCCCTAATGTATAATGATTCTCTCTCACACCAACTCTAATTTGACCTCTTTTCAACCCTTGCACCTTCCTCTTGACCTTCTGGTGTTTTCTCTTATACTTCTAGTTATTTGCACTCCTTCCTTTTAAGTATGGTCCAAGCGTCTCTCTTTTCTCTTTCACAAACAACTTTACTTCTTTATCCCACCACTCTGCAGCCTTCCTAATCTGCCCACCTCCCATCTTTCTCATGCGACATCCATCTCTTGCATATGTCATCACTGCTCCACTAAAATGCATCCCATTACACACCCACTCCTCTCACATCATTTTGTTCTCACCTCTTGCCATTTGACAAAAAATCTCATTGTATTTCTTCACAAATGCGTCCTTTTCAAGCTCAGTTACTCTCACCACTCTCTTCTCCACTACATTTTCTCTTCTTTGTTTGAAAACCTCTACAAATCTTCACCTTCGCCTCCACATGGTAGTAATCAAACATCTCACCAGTTGCCCTTTTCAGAATAATTACATCCAATAGTCTCTCTTTTGCACGCCTATCAATCTATCAATTAGCACGTAATCCAGTAATGACCTTTGACCATCTCTTCTACTCACATACGTATATTTGTGTATATCTTTCTTTTTTAACCAGGTATTCCTAGTCACCAATCTTTTTCCAGCACACAAGTCCACAAGTTTTTCACCATTTCCATTCACAGCACAGAATTCCCCATGCCAACCAAGTATATCCTTAATTGCTACATTACTCACCTTATTTTTTCAAATCACCCATCACTAAAAGCCAGTCTCGTGCACGAAAATTGCTGACACACACTCACCCAGCTGCTCCCAAAACACTTGCCTTTGAAGATCTTTCTACCAATGGCCCGGTGCATAAGCATAAATAATCACTCATCTCTCTCTATCCACTTTCAATTTTACCCATATCAATCTAGAATTTACTCTCTTACGATCTGCTGCACACTCCCACAACTCCTGCTTCAGGAGTAGTGCTACTTCTTCCTTAGCTCTTGTCCTCTCACCAATCTCTGGCGTTATTCCCATAAAGTTCCAATCCATTCTTCGCCTTTACCCTTAAGCTACGTTTCACTCAGCCAGAACAACCTGGTTTCTTTACTCGAACATATTACCCATTTCTCCTTTCCTCTCATCTTGGTTACATCCACACACATTCAGACACCCCAATCTGAGCCTTCTAGGAGGATGAGCACTCTTAGCTTGACTCCTTCTTCTATTTCCTCCTTTCGAAAATGAATTACAAGCAGGGGATAGTTTCCAGTCCCTCGCTCCTTCTTCTTTTAGTCGTCTTATACCACACGTAAGGAATACGAGGGAAGTATTCTTTCTTCCCTATATATATATATATATATATATATATATATATATATATATATATATATATATATATATATATATATATATATATATATATATATATATATATATATATATATATATATATATATATATATATATATATATATATATATATATATTTAGACCTCCAAGGTATACATATCAGCGTTGCTGACCGTAACGCATTCGTAGTTTCCAGCTAAGATAAGCTTAAATCATCGTTATATTCCGACATCAAGTAGGCATGAATATTGCTGCGTCATCAGGAAAGGAAAATTGATGACCTTGTAAAGTGTAAACCAAGCGGGTGAGGTTATAACAAAGTGGCGTGTACAGGATTGCTCGCGACGGATGTCAACACATCTATGTATGGAGACACTGGGTGGTGGCTGAAGAAGATAATCGTAGACTAAATGTTTGACTTGAAGGATCATAGACATCCAGTGTTGTCAGGGTGTATGTAGAGGAATACGAGCGCTAACGGACACCTGGGTCAAAGGAAAAAGTCTGCAGAAGGAGTGAGTAAGCATATGAGAAAAGCGCTAGAAACCGCCTACAATAGCATGGAAACCTCCGGTAATATACGATTTAGCGGCAGAGATTACAGCGAGCGAAGGTACACTAGAGGAACAATATGTGGTCAGCAGACACAACTACTACGTCTTGTATAGATGGCGTCGGTGTCTCCCTTTCTCTTAGGTTCTGAGGAAACTTCTGTCAACTCGAAACGTTTTAGGGAATCTCAGTTCAAACCAATTTGTTCCAACACAACTCTGTTTTTTCGACATTGGATGAACAACAGCTGCATGATAAGTACTACATATAAACTAGGCACAAGATAATGTATACATAACGAACGGGATACAGACGCTGCATCACCACACGATGATCTTCACTGTCTAGCCTGACTCACCATCGGCCGCTGCTCCAGGCCAGGAGGAAGAGAAGTGGTCCTGAGATAATGAGGCCAACCAGGACGGCCAGCCAGGTCCACTGGTGGAAGGGGAAGGCCAGGGCCTGCCAGTGGGGCAACGGAGGCTCCGTCCGGGTCATGAAAAGCATCGCCTGTGTTCAGTTAAAGATTTAGACTGATGGCTAAGTCTACAAGTGACGGGTATAGACAACATTCATAGATTCATGAATCTAAAAACAAACACACAAAGACAATAAGGAAGAAACTGTATCTCCAAGGGAAGTTGAAAGTACATCATCAGCATTTCATGTGGGTATGAAGGTAGTATTGAAGAGAACATATCATGATTCATGTGACCAACAGGGTCTACCAGTGTCTTCCCGATGTTTCTCTGTCCTTAACCTTATACTTATCTTTCCTTATACTTTCACCTCACTTATAGTCTGCCTCTTTTGCGTCGTCTTCTCTTCACATCAGTCAAAACTCTTACCCTCAAAGAGATTCTTTCCTCATTCACCTTCAATATTGCCTCACCATCTTCTCTTGTTATCCAGAAGGAAATGAAAGAGAGAATGTTACTCTGGAAAGTTACCTATAAGGAAAGCGAAAGGGATACTAGAAACTGTTTCCCTGCTGTATCATTCACTTTGTATCAGCAAACACAGAGGAAGAAGGAAAATGACTCTTCCTGGAAAGCTCTGCAGCTGATGTTAATTGGCTGAGTTGGGAACGTGGAGCAAATGGAAAGATAGATCATGATTACATGAACACTCTTGGTCTTACAATACATATAACTCCATCCAGCACCTTCATGTGTCATGTGTTCTGTCTCTCGTCCCAAGCTTTAGTTACATGTTGAACAATCCAGACCACAGCTTTCACTCTAGTGTTATCATGTCGTTACACACCCGATTACCACAATCATGCACTGCACAAGACCCCACCACACCTCCTCCCAACAGACTTAGTCACAGTTGAACCGTTGTGGCAATTGATCGGACCTGACTCTCACATCCGATCTTATATTCGTGGTTTGTTTGGCTCAAGTTAAAGTGAATCAGTTCATTGTCTTTAGGATCTTTCTACTTCGTGATGAACATCCTCGTCCAGAACCCTCACTGTCAGTCTTGTATACTTACAGAAGGTTTCAGTGATGAGCCTCGAGCTTATTATGATCCATCTGTCCAGAAAGAAATAGTGAAGGTATGCCAGATGGCAGAGCTTCCTATTGATGATCAATGGTTTTCATTTGTTCCCCTATCTCTCTCATCCTCCTTTTGTATCTATAGATTCAATAAACTTTCTATTTTACTCAGTTTTATTTACTCACGTGTTATCTACGTGTGTGATTACTCTTATGGGAATTGAGTTGTGCACGTGCGTTATCTCTTTATCAACCTTATATATGTGTACTATATCTTTACTCTTGCTTTTATACACACACACACACACACACACACACACACACACACACACACACACATACACAAAACTGCTTAAGCCACATAACGGTGTGTGTGTGTGTGTCTGAGTGTGTGTGTGTGTGTGTGTGTGTGTGTGTGTGTGTGTGTGTGTGTGTGTGTGTGTTTGTGTTATTGCAGTTACAAAATCATCAGTATCCCGGTTATCAAATACTGTCGTAATGTACAATAATATAATCAGTATATGAACGAAGAATCTCTACAAACATATAATTCTTTCTGCCATCACAACCACTTGGGTGGCGCCAAGATCTGTATGGGGCTGTCAAGTCTGCAACCTGCAACATTACCTCACTTCTGTATGGGGCTGTCAAGTCTGCAACCTGTAACATTACCTCACTTCTGTATGGGGCTGTCAAGTCTGCAACCTGTAACATTACCTCACTTCTGTATGGGGCTGTCAAGTCTGCAACCTGTAACATTACCTCACTTCTGTATGGGGCTGTCAAGTCTACAACCTGCAACATTACCTCACTTCTGTATGGGGCTGTCAAGTCTGCAACCTGCAACCAATGGCTGGTGATGAAAAGGTTGGCCAGTCCAATGTCCACTTCTTGCCTCTGGAGCTGACCCATTACTCCGTACCATGACCCATTCCCCATCTTCTCACCCCACGTCTCATCTGGAATGGGTAAACAGTTCGTGCATACATCATTTGCCCTCGAACTCCATAAACCAAGAAGCAAGGTAAGAGGCATATCAAAGTCCATGAGACATTGTGTTCATGGTATGTCATATTTCATCTGTATATCTAAATGTTAGTTTGGCGGAATAGTATATTGTTAGCCTAGTTAAATTCTTTGATAAGATAAACCACATAGCTTGCGATAACCACAAAAATATCACCTTGTTTAAGATGCCACAAAGTATATCTTAGATTTCAGGCCTGTCTATAAGTCCACATCACAACTGCAACACATAATAAGTTATCACTGGACAAACGTATCGAACTTCATTATTACTATTATCATTATTATTATCATTATGATTATTATCATTATTACTCTTAATACTATTATTGTTATCATTATCATTATTATTATTACTATCATTCTCATTATCATCATCATTATTATCATTATTATTATCATTATTATTATCATTATTATTATTATCATTATTATTATTATTATTATTATTATTACTATTATTATTATTATTATTATTATTATTATTATTATTATTATTATCATCATTATTATCAATATTATTATTATTATCAATACTACCATTATTATTACGACAGCTAGAGACTTGGTGTGAACGAATGTGGCCTTTATTGTCTTTCCCTAGCGCTACCTCGCGCACATGCAGGGGGAAGGGGTTTTCATTTCATGTGTGGCTGGGTGGCGATGGGAATGAATAAAGGCAGGCAGTATGAATTATGTACATGTATATATATGTATATGTCTGTGTATATATATGTATGTATACGTTGAGATATATAGATATGTACATGTGCGTGTGTGGACATGTATGTATATACATGTGTATGTGGGTGGGTTAGGCAATTCTTTCGTCGTTTCCTTGCGCTACCTCGCTAACGCGGGAGACAGCGACAAAGTATAATAAACAGAAAATTATTTCATTATTATAATTATTGATATTATTATTGTTATTATTATCATTATTATTATTATTATTATTATTATTATCATTATTATTATTATTATTATTATTGTCATTATTATCATTAGTAAGATTTGTATGGGTTTTCAGAAAAGAAGAGAGAATGTTGGGGTGAAGAGGGTGGTGAGAGTAAGTGAGCTTGGGAAGGAGACTTGTGTGAGGAAGTACCAGGAGAGACTGAGTACAGAATGGAAAAAGGTGAGAACAATGGAAGTAAGGGGAGTGGGGGAGGAATGGGATGTATTTAGGGAAGCAGTGATGGATTGCGCAAAAGATGCTTGTGGCATGAGAAGCGTGGGAGGTGGGTTCATTAGAAAGGGTAGTGAGTGGTGGGATGAAGAAGTAAGATTATTAGTGAAAGAGAAGAGAGAGGCATTTGGACGATTTTTGCAGGGAAAAAATGCAAATGAGTGGGAGATGTATAAAAGAAAGAGGCAGGAGGTCAAGAGAAAGGTGCAAGAGGTGAAAAAGAGGGCAAATGAGAGTTGGGGTGAGAGAGTATCATTAAATTTTAGGGAGAATAAAAAGATATTCTAGAAGGAGGTAAATAAAATGCGTAAGACAAGGGAGCAAATGGGAACTTCGGTGAAGGGGGCTAATGGGGAGGTGATAACAAGTGGTGATGTGAGAAGGAGATGGAGTGAGCATTTTGAAGGTTTGTTGAATGTGTTTGATGATAGAGTGGCAGATATAGGGTGTTTTGGTCGAGGTGGTGTGCAAAGTGAGAGGGCTAGGGAAAATGATTTGGTAAATAGAGAAGAGGTAGTAAAAGCTTTGCGGAAGATGAAAGCCGGCAAGGCAGCAGGTTTGGATGGTACTGCAGTGGAATTTATTAAAAAAAGGGGGTGACTGTATTCTTGACTGGTTGGTAAGGTTATTCACTGTATGTATGATTCATGGTGAGGTGCCTGAGGATTGGCGGAATGCTTACATAGTGCCATTGCACAAAGGCAAAGGGGATAAGAGTGAGTGCTCAAATTACAGAGGTATAAGTTTATTGAGTATTCCTGGCAAATTATATGGGAGGGTATTGATTGAGAGGGTGAAGGCATGTACAGAACATCAGATTGGGGAAGAGCTGTGTGGTTTCAGAAGTGGTAGAGGATGTGTGGATCAGGTGTTTGCTTTGAAGAATGTATGTGAGAAATACTTAGAAAAGCAAATGGATTTGTATGTAGCATTTATGGATCTGGAGAAGGCATATGATAGAGTTGATATAGATGCTCTGTGGAAGGTACTAAGAATATATGGTGTGGGAGGCAAGTTGTTAGAAGCAGTGAAAAGTTTTTATCGAAGATATAATGCATGTGTACGTGTAAGAAGAGAGGAAAGTGATTGGTTCTCAGTGAATGTAGGTTTGCGGCAGGGGTGTGTGATGTCTCCATGGTTGTTTAATTTGTTTATGGATGGGGTTGTTAGGGAAGTGAATGCAAGAGTTTTGGAAAGAGGGGCAAGTATGAAGTATGTTGTGGATGAGAGAGCCTGGGAAGTGAGTCAGTTGTTGTTCGCTGATGATACAGCGCTGGTGGCTGATTCATGTGAGAAACTGCAGAAGCTGGTGACTGAGTTTGGTAAAGTGTGTGAAAGAAGAAAGCTAAGAGTAAATGTGAAGAAGAGCAAGGTTATTAGGTACAGTAGGGTTGAGGGTCAAGTCAATTGAGAGGTGAGTTTGAATGGAGAAAAACTGGAGGAAGTGAAGTGTTTTAGATATCTGGGAGTGGATCTGGCAGCGGATGGAACCATGGAAGCGGAAGTGAATCATAGGGTGGGGGAGGGGGCGAAAATCCTGGGAGCCTTGAAGAATGTGTGAAAGTCGAGAACATTATCTCGGAAAGCAAAAATGGGTATGTTTGAAGGAATAGTGGTTCCAACAAGGTTGTATGGTTGCGAGGCGTGGGCTATGGATAGAGTTGTGCGCAGGAGGGTGGATGTGCTGGAAATGAGATGTTTGAGGACAATGTGTGGTGTGAGGTGGTTTGATCGAGTAAGTAACGTAAGGGTAAGAGAGATGTGGGGAAATAAAAAGAGCGTGGTTGAGAGAGCAGAGGAGGGTGTTTTGAAATGGTTTGGGCACATGGAGAGAATGAGTGAGGAAAGATTGACCAAGAGGATATATGTGTCGGAGGTGGAGGGAACGAGGAGAAGTGGGAGACCAAATTGGAGGTGGAAAGATGAAATGAAAAAGATTTTGTGTGATCGGGGCCTGAACATGCAGGAGGGTGAAAGGCGGGCAAGGAATAGAGTGAATTGGATCGATGTGGTATACCGGGGTTGACGTGCTGTCAGTGGATTGAATCAGGGCATGTGAAGCGTCTGGGGTAAACCATGGAAAGCTGTGTGGGCCTGGATGTGGAAAGGGAGCTGTGGTTTCGGGCATTATTGCATGACAGCTTGAGACTGAGTGTGAACGAATGAGACCTTTATTGTCTTTTCCTAGCGCTACCCCGCACACATGAGCGGGGAGGGGGATGTTATTCCACGTGTGGCGAGGTGGCGATGGGAATAAAGGCAGTATGAATTATGTACATGTGTATATATGTATATACATTGAGATGTATAGGTATGTATATTTGCGTGTATGGACGTGTATGTATATACATGTGTGTGGGGGTGGGTTGGGCCATTTCTTTCGTTCTGTTTCCTTGCGCTACCTCGCAAACGCGGGAGACAGCGACAAGGGAAAATAAATAATAAGATATAAATACTTATTATCATTATCATTATTATCATTATTATTATTATTATTATTATTATTATTATTATTATTATTATCATTATTATTATTATTATCATTATTATCATTATTATTATTATCATTGTTAATAATTGTTATTGTCATTATCATTATCATGATCATAATCATTATCATTATTACCATTATTTTTGTCATTATTGTTGTTATTATCATTACCATTATTATCATTATTATTGTCGTTATCATTATCATTATCATTATTATCATTATTGTTGTCATTATCATTATTATCACTATTGTTGTCATTATTGTTGTTATTATCATTACCATTATTATCATTATTATTGTCGTTATCATTATCATTATCATTATTATCATTATTGTTGTCATTATCATTATTACCATTATTTTTGTCATTATTGTTGTTATTATCATTACCATTATTATCATTATTATTGTCGTTATCATTATCATTATCATTATTATCATTATTGTTGTCATTATCATTATTATCACTATTGTTGTCATTATCACTATTATCATTATCATCATTATCACCCCGGGACATAATGTTGCTCACGTTTCTCAAGGACCTTAATTCCAGGAGTTCCTGCAGCTCCAGGGTTGCGCTACATTCAGCAGCAGGAACAGGATGAACTTCTTTGAAGGGAAAAGTTCTTTGACGAGAAAACGGAAAATACCAAGTGTTGGTCGCTTTCTTATGACTCCATGTTCAGGACGGAGTACAGATTAACAGAACCAGAATACAACATACAAGCCCTCACTGGGCTATGTTCTGGAAAATGTGTATATTCTTTTCTCACTTATAAAGTTATCAGATTTATATAAAGCAATGTTTGAGTTATAGTAACATCTGTACTATCTTTGATGAGAGATGAATCAACGATATTTCTCTCCGTTACTAAATTATTGTATGTAATTACCTTAAACATTGTTCTGGTCAATTAGTTGGCCGAAGCTTTTGAGATGGACAAATAACCTCAATTAGTAACAATCCAAAAAAATCTGGCTAAGATACGGTGATGATTGTGTGTGGAAAAAGTTTGTAAATTGGCGTTTCTTGATGTGTTGATAGCTTGAGAATCTGATCAGTTGTCCTTTAAGATCCACAGGAAGCCTACCAACGCTGAGAGATATATAAACAATTTCTTCGTACATGATCCTTCTGTAAAAATGTCTGTAGTTATGTCTGTGTGCCTCAGAGCATCAAGGATATGTGATCCCATGAATCTAGTAGAAGAATATTGCCATGTGAGATGTTTCTTTTGGCTGTTATGTTATCCTATGTGGTTTATTGACAGTATTTGCTGGAAAGCCTGCAAGAAATAAAATGCATCTAGTAACAAAAATGTAGAAAATGATGATTGATCTAAATGTCTGGTGTTGCCCTATCCTCTTAACTTAGCTAGTATAAGACAAGTACTTGAAAAACATTGCTTTTAATGTTGCCTTCCAGTACAATAACACTACCAGTAAGACCTTAATTAAAAGCACGACCAATAATCAAAATATTGGTAATGTTTTGGTGTCAAATGTAAGGCATGTAAAGATGTATATGTTGTCCAGGCCGGTGAAAACAGTAACTGAGAGAGGTTATTAGCACAGATATCCTGTACTCACCGTTGACCACAATAATGTTATCGCTAAACACTAGCAAGAAAACGATCATCCTGTACACCTTAACCACCCAGTCACATTGTTCCCCTAGTCTGGTCATGTTAACCGTAACGTCATGGAATCTGTCTTAATTGTTAACACAAAGAACTTTATCTTCACATGATATTAAAACATATCCCATGGCTAACCCAATCATTATGAAAGAATTATTATCAACAAACTATAACATAAAAGTAGTTGACCACATCTTGTTAACCAGACCAGCCTTCCCCACACAGCCACCCCACCCAACCCTACACCCACCAACCCCTACACCCACCCACCCCTACACCCACCCACCCCTACACCCACCCACCTTAACTCTCCCCCCCCCCCCCCTTCCTCCATTCCTCGAACGTTCGGGCCAGTGGTACATACCTCGGCATGGTGATGACAAGACAGTCTACATGTTTATGTGGGAAAGACAGACAACAGGAGGCCCGATTGGCCACGAATGGGTTGTCTGATTTAGAAAAAAAAGAGAAAAAGAAAAAATGACATTAGCCTTTTACTGTCCCCGTTACCGCTGTCGTTTATACAGTTTATTTCTGCCCTTTTCTCAGAGTATACCTGAATCTATAAGATGTTTGAAGGTATATATAGTTTTAGCATTCACTACGTCTGACGATAACTTATTCCTACAGGAAAAGAAGCTTTTTCCCACGTCCGTACTACATCATTTCGCTTTGAGTTTTATTCCATTTGTCCTGGTAACCGTACTTTCTTGTATTTTGAAAAGATGTTCATGGTTTACTTTATCAAACTTGTTCAGAATTTTGAACACTTGGATTAAGTCGCCGCGGAGTCTATGTTTTTCAAGGGAGAAGAGATACAATCATTTTAGCCTCTCTTCGTATGCCAGATTTCTAAGAGATGGGATCAAATATAATTTTCTAAGCGTAATTTGTGAGTAGGAATGAATAGAGAATAATGTTAGTGAACACGTATCATACACATCCAAACTTAGCTAAGACTTGTAGAACAAACATAACAATTATTGTTCTTCTCACTCTGTTCTGACCTGTTCTTTCCAGTCACAATGCTTGGTTAAGATAACAACGGTCAAGATCAAATGTCATCTGCTTAATATTGACCACTGCTTGATGACTGAGTGATCCAATCATCAAATTCTTGTGGAGTTTATTGCCTGCGTGGTTGGTGCAAGCAGATAAGATGAGGTCAGTTCAAGTCATATTTGGGAGAGCATAAAGTCCACCATAGTCCAGTCATACTGGCACTGCTTGTGACATAACTACATGTCAACATGGCAGTGATTTTACAGTGATGTGGTGAGTGAGAATAATATCCTCCTCCAGACCACTCGACAACCAGCAGGTTCAGACTACGGTCTTAAACTGAAAGAAATAATAATTAAATCTGTCACATTTGATGTATAGTAATAGTCATGAACTAATGTTTGATGCCATGTAACAACTACAGATTATCACAACAGCAGTAATCAAGAACGTGGAAGGTCTATGGTATCAGGAAAGCTTGCATTCTTTATCTACTCAAACATCACAATAATGAGATCTTTATCAAGCAAATTCTGTCTTGGTTATTGATAATGGCCCACGGTGGTAATCGCATGGTGTAATAAAGAAAACGTCTAGTGATTAGAATCAGTGAAAATAAGGCAATTTCATCATCATGTTGTAAGTAGGCAATTATGACACACCAACCCGAGGTGTTGGCACACCTTCACGGCTTCAGGTGGATCACTGCTTCTCTCGTGCTCACAACAACAACAACAACAACAACAACAACAACAACAACAACAGCTAATTAAGCCCAACCATATCATCGCCCATCCACTAGGCTTCCACGGTGGCCAAGTGGATGAGAGGAAACGAGGGAACTGGTGATCATCAGACCTTGAACATAGTTTGAATGTAAACATCACTGTGAATATAGTGCGATAATTCTGGTCACCAATAGAGGCGTTATCTCCTATATTTTATCATGAGTTATGACCATCCGCCCGCCAGGAAGACGAGAACAGTATTTGTAAAGTTTTCATATGTAAAGAAAAACATGGATGACGAGAGAGAGAGAGAGAGAGAGAGAGAGAGAGAGAGAGAGAGAGAGAGAGAGAGAGAAGAGAGACAAGAGAGAGAGAGAGAGAGAGAGAGAGAGAGAGAGAGAGAGAGAGAGAGAGAGAGAGAGAGAGAGAGAGAGAGAGAGAGAGAATTTTGGAAGAGGAATTTGATGTTGATGTGTCAAAGTATTTCTAAGCTGTTGATAACAACAATGTACGAATAATAATGACTAATACTTGCCACAATTGCAATAAATTACGTATAATAATTGATACTTATCACAACTACAACAAATTACGTGCAATAATGATTAACATTTATCGCAATTATAATAAATTACGTGTAAAGATAATTAACATTTATCACAATTACAATAAATTACGTGTAAAGATAATTAACATTATAACAATTACAATAGATTACGTGTAATGATAATTAACATTTATCACAATTACAATGAATTACGTATGATAGTTATACTTGTCACAATTAAACAAACTGTATATTATAATTGATATTTATCACAATTACAGCAAATTACGTATAACAATTAACATTTGTCACAATTCATTATTGTTTTGATCTTGTAATTATTACTTACAACCTTCGGTTAGCACTACGTTGAAGACATGATGTAAATATTATTTACAACCTTATTTAGTAATACGTTGTAAACATAACGTAATCGTAATTATTATTTACAACCTTCATTTAGTAATATGTTGTAAACATGATGTAATCGTAAGCAGGTATCGTAATCATTGGAACTGATTCCATGTTTTTTGAGGAATCGTAATCACAATCAGTTCCATCACTGGAATCGTAATTGTAATCATAATCACAGTCTTTCTAAGTAATCGTGATCGTAATTGATTCCACGGTTGATGGCATGGTAACATGCCTACTGTAATATCACCTCTCCCTCTCCTGATCCCCCCCCCCCTCCCTTGCCCCCTCCCTTGTGAATGGTTCGTATCCAGGAGTCGATCCAGGGTTCACACTTGCCACACTCTTGACAACACTGACTGTACCAGCCAGCAGTGTGGTCAACTGTACATAGCTAGTTCCCCCACACTGCTCACACATCACATAAGCATGGCTCCTCCCAGGCAGAATTCTAAAGTGCACACACAGAAGTGATGGCAATGGTGGATATAAGTGAACACTTATCCACTCCTCCCTGGTGTTAGAGATTTGTTAAAAAAAAGATATAAAAAGTTAATGGACAGTGAACAAGTCAATGAAGTATATCATTAGTCTTGATTCAGATGTTCTGATGAAAAATGTAGGAGGCGATGTGTTCATGGTGCTGGGTTGGTCCGTATAATACACTAGAATAACATTAGTAAATGCTCAAATATGACCTAAGTTGCAGTAAGAGTGTGGAGGTCACAAGAGGATTAACTGGTTAAGTTAGCTATGATATGGAAGAACTGTCACGAAGCTAAGGTTTTACCTGGAAAGGGATAAATAAAAGGTTAAAGAACACATAGGAAAAAGTATCCAGATAAACACACCCACACACACACACACACACACACACAAGACAATAGTGAGGTAGTTTGAGAATATCATTCACTTCTGTGATGAATGTGTTTGTATGAACGAAAGTTGTGGTCAGGTGAAGTAGATAGCAGTGATGACTTTAAGATACCGTTGGGTGTTTCAATGATCTTGAGGGAGATGTTCAGCACACGAGCGATGGCCTGGACTACCTCAATAACCACACCGTAGCGAAGCAACACCGTTCCGTTCTCTGCCCGGTGGAGGAAGGTAACTGGTTCATAGTTGAAGGATGAAGCCTGGGGATGAGAGAGCACACCTCACTAACTACGCATACCTCCCTCATCAGTATACTCACACACTCACACTGTTCATACCACATAGTTATGCACACCTCACTAGCTACGTGCACTTCCCTCACCAGTACACAAACACACTCACACTGTTCATACCACATAGTTATGCGGGATGTAAGCGGCTGTTGTGGTGAGATGTATTGCGATGATAAAGGGTTGTTGCTTCACCTTAACTACCAGGTTCAACTCCTCCAGAACCTCGTCTGCTCCCTCCAGCGGAGGGTTGCCTCACCTTCCCTCACCAAAACAACACCCTCCTCCCTCATAACAAGTACTCCCTCCCTCCCTTACTATCACATATACACCCTCACAACCCTCAAGCCTTCCCTCTCTGGTGTCCACACCTTACCTCACTACCACTACTCCAATCCGCCCTGCTACCCACACCGCTGGACACCACTACGCTCTCCTAGCTTGGCCAAGACACCCTCCCCACCCACCTCCTGGCCATTACATCTCCCTCACCACTACCATTTCCTCTCTCCCTGGCCACATCATACCCTCCCTCATCACCACCATTTCCTCCCTCTCTGGTTCATACCCTCCTTTATTGTAACCATTTCTACCCCCTTGGCTACCACTCCGTCTTTTAACCACCATATTCCTACTCACCACCCCTAGCCCTTCCCTTCCTGGTCACCGCACCCTAAACGGTGGAATGGCATTGTTTGTTGGTATGATTACTCACCCCCGCCATTTGCCCTCTTCATATTCCTTATATTGACGGTTCAGCCATAAGATATTTTCCCGAAAATATATCATTACTGCAGCCAACAATTGCCATTCTGCTAAGGAACTGTGTATAGGGTTACATCGTGCGTCTGGCAACTTCCTCGTCGTTTCTCAAGACAAGGGACGGACAGAGAGGACAATGTTTATCGTAAAGATTATTACAGCATTATGATTGTTTGCATCAAAGGGTCATTTGTAACCCTAGAGAAACTTAAGTATTGGGAATCATATGATGATATAATTAAAAACCTTTTCTCCCTCCTCAGTTTATCCTGACTGATACAATCAACATCAATGTCCTTTGAAAATGTCGTTTCTGGGTCAGTTACCTTGATCATGATCACCCAAATCTTATCCTCAAAAGAACCATTGTCAGCTTACCTTCAACACAGCGCCTTGGAAGTCCGCCAGTTTATCAGGGAAGAGTTCCACCTGGCGGGTGAACCTGTGGTGGTACCAGGTGTTGATCCGCCTGGCTCCAGGACCCCAGTACAGCTGGTTCATGTACAGCACCCACTCCCCCTCGGTGTCAGACTGTGGGATAGATCATAAGCTATTGTACAGCTGGTTCATGTACAGCACCCACTCCGCCTCGGTGCTAGACTGTGGGATAGATCATAAGCTATTGTACAGCTGGTTCATATGTACAGCAGCACCATTGGCCGGTTCTATGTAAGACAGCTCACGGTGCAGCTGAATCAAATATATTCATACTCTGACACATTAAAACAAATGATAGACTGAAAATCATCTTAAATATATTTGATTATATAACCACAGGACACTTCTACAGGGCATCTGCAGTCACTACTGCGCTACACTCATTAGCAGGGAATGGATGGTGTATTTGGAGTGAGATGGTCGTGCGTCAGATGATATTCCTGCTAGACCATTAATGATGATGATGATGAGACAACCTTATTAATGGACACTTTGGTGCTGAAGCCACACTCAGGCTATCATCGTCGTGTTTGTTTTATTTTCATCTTGATGATATTTTCAAAATTCCATTTATATTTCTATCAATCAAAATTTTATTGGAAATATAGAGAAGATGTTTTGGTATGATCTATAATGTTTAGGCCAGACGCATCCTCACATTTCCTTTGACCCTGGTCTACCAAATTGTTCCAAATCACTCTATTCCTTGCACGCCTCTCACCCTACTGTATGTTTAGGCCCCGATCGCTCAGAATCTTTTACACTTCATCCTTCTATCTATAATTTGGGCTCCCAATTCTCGTTCCCTCCACCTCTGACACATATATCCCCTTTGTCAATCTTTCCTCACTCATTCTCTCCATATGTCCAAACCATTTCAATACGCCCTTTTCTGCTCTCGCAACCACACTCTTTGTATTACCAACTTCTCTCTTACCCTTACACCACAAATTTTCCTCAAAACATCTAATTTCCAACACATCTACCCTCCTATCTGTAGCCCACGCCTCGCAACCAAATAACATTGTTGGAACTACTCTTCCTTCAAACGTACCCATTTTTGGTCTCCAAGATAACGTTTTCCCCTTCCACACATTCTTCAACGCTCCCATAACCTTCGTTCCCTCCCCCACCCTGTGACTCACTTCCTATTCCATGGTTCCATCCGCTGCCAAATCCACTCCCACATATCTAAAACACTTCACTTCCTCCAGTTTTTCTCCATTCAAACTTACCTCCCAATTGACTTGTTCCTCAAACCTACTGTACCTAATAACTTTGCTCTTATTCACATTTACTCTCAGCTTTCTTCTTTCACACACTTTACCAAACTCAGTCACCAGCTTCTGCAGTTTCTCACCCGAATCAGCCACTAGCGCTGTATCATCAGCGAACAACTGACTCACTTTAATCCCATTTGCCTTTGTACAATGGCACTATTCAAGCATTCCGTCAATCCTCAGGCACCTCACCATGAGTCATACATACATTAAATAACCTTACCAACCAGTCAGCAATACAGTCTAAAGGGGACGGGAGCGGGAGCGAGAGACCCCCCACCCCCCCCATCTCCTTGTATCTTAACTTTCCAAAAGGGGAAACAGGAGAAGGAGTCACACGGAGAGGCTCAGATTAGGGTTTCTAAATGTGTGTGGATGTAACCAAGATGAGAAAAAAGGAGAGATAGGTAGTATATTTGAGGAAAGGAACGTAGATATTTCGGCTCTAAGTGAAACGAAGCTCAAGGATGAAGGAGAAGTGTGGTTTGGGAATGTCTTGGGAGTAAAGTCAGGGGTTAATGAGAGGACAAGAGCAAGGGATGGAGTAGCACTACTCTTGAAACAGAAATGGTGAGAGTATGTGATAGAGTGTAAGAAAGTAAACTCTAGATTGATATGGGTAAAACTGAAAGTGGATGGAGAGAGATGGGTGATTATTGGTGGATATGCACCTGGGCATGAGAAGAGAGATCATGAGAGGCAAGTGTTTTGGGAGCAGCTGAGTGCGTGTGTTAGTAGTTTTGATGCACGAGACCAGGTTATACTGATGGGTGATTTGAATGCAATGGTGGGTAAAGTGGCAGTTGAAGGAATAATTGGTATAAATGAGGTGCTCAGCGTTGTAAATTGAAATGGTGAAGAGCTTGTAGATTTATGTGCTGAAAAAGGACTGGTGATTGGGAATACCTGGTTTAAAAAGAGAGATATAAGTAAGTATACGTATGTGAGTAGGAGAGATGGCCAGAGAGCGTTATTGGATTACGTGTTAATTGATAGGCGCGCGAAAGATAGACTTTTGGATGTTAATGTGCTGAGAGGTGCAACTGGAAGGATGTCTGATCATTATCTTGTGGGGGCAAAGGTGAAGATTTGTAGAGGTTTTCAGAAAAGAAGAGAGAATGTTGGGGTGAAGAGAGCAGTGAGAGTCAGTGAGCTTGGGAAGGAGACTTGTGTGAGGAAGTACCAGAAGAGACTGAGTACAGAATAAAAAAGGTGAGAACAAAGGATGTAAGGGGAGTGGGGGAGGAATGGGATGTATTTTGGGGAAGCAGTGATGGCCTGCGCAAAACATGTTTGTGGCATGAGAAGCGTGGAAGGTGGGCAGATTAGAAAGGGTAGTGAGTGGTGGAATGAAGAAGTAAAATTACCAGTGAAAGAGAAGAGTGAGGCCTTTGGGTGATGCAAATGAGTGGGATATGTATAAAAGAATGAGGCAGGAGGTCAAGAGAAAGGGGAACAAATGGGAACATCAGTGAAGGGGGCTAATGGGGAGGTAATAACAAGTAGTGATGATGTGAGGAGATGGAGTGAGTATTTTGAAGGTTTGGTAAATATGTTTGATGATAGAGTGGCAGATATAGGGTGTTTTGGTATATACATACACGTCCACACACGCATATATACATATACATACCCATACATTTCAATGTATACATATATATATACACACACAGACATATACATATATACACATGCACATAATTCATACTGTCTGCCCATATTCATTCCCGTCGATACCCCGCCACACATGAAATGATAACCCCCTCCCCCCGCATGTGCGTGAGGTAGCGCTAGGAAAAGACAACAAGGCCACATTCGTTCACACTCACTCTCTAGCTGTCATGTATAATGAACCGAAACCACAGCTCCCTCTCCATTTCCAGGGCCCACAAAACTTTCCATGGTTTACCACACTCGCTTCACATGCCCTGGTTCAATCCTTTGACAGCACGTCGACCTCGGTACACCAAATCGTTCCAATTCTCTCTGTTCCTTGCACGCCTTTCACGTTTCTGCATGTTCAGGCCCCGATCACTCAAAATCTTTTTCACCTCATCTTTCCACCTTCAATTTGGTCTCCCACTTCTCCTCGTTCCCTCCACCTCTGACGCATATATCCTCTTTGTCGATCTTTCCTCACTCATTCTCTCCATGTGACCAAACCATTTCAAAACACCCTCTTCTGCTCTCTCAAACACTCTTTTTATTACCACACATCTCTCTTACCCTCTCATTACTTACTTGATCAAAACACCTCACACCACATATTGTCCTCAAACATCTCATTTCCAGCACATCCACCCTCCTCCGCACAACTCTATCTATAGCCCACGCCTCGCAACAATAGAACATTGTTGGAACCACTGTTCCTTCAAACGTACCCATTTTTACTTTCCAAGATAACGTTCTGGACTTCCACTCATTTTTCAACGCTTTCAGAACTTTCGCCCCCTCCCCCACCCTATGATTCACTTCCGTTTCCGTAGTTCCATCCTCTGCCAAATCCACAACCAGATATCTAAAACACTTCACTTCCTCCAGTTTTTCTCCATTCAAACTTACCTCCCAATTGACTTGTCCCTCAACCCTACTGTACCTAATAATCTTGCTCTTATTCACATTTACTCTCAGCCTTCTTCTTTCACACACTTTACCAAACTCAGTCACCAGCTTCTGCAGTTTCTCACATGAATCACCAGCGCTGTTTCATCAGCGAACAACAACTGACTCGCCTTCCAAGCTCTCTCATCCACATCACACTGCACACTTGCCCCTCTTTCCAAGACTTTTGTATTCACCTCCCTAACAACACCATCCATCAACTTATTAAACAACCATGGAGACATCACGCATCCCTGCCGCAATCTAACATTCACTGAAAACCAATTACTTTCCTTTCTTCTTACTCGTACACATCCCTTACATCTTCGATAAAAACTTTTCACTGCTTGTAACAACTTGCCTCCCACACCATATATTCTTGATACCTTCCACAGAGCATCTCTATCAACTCTATTATATGCCTTCTCTATAGAATATATATATATATATATATATATATATATATATATATATATATATATATATATATATATATATATATATTCTATTTTGTCTATTATACTTTGCCGCTGTCTCCCGCGTTAGCGAGGTAGCGCAAGGAAACAGATGAAAGAATGGCCCAACCCACCCACATACACATGTATATACATACACGTCCACACACGCACATATACATACTTATACATTTCAAGGTATACATATGTATACATACGCAGATATATACATATACGCACATGTACATAATTCACACTTGCAGCCTTTATTCATTCCCGTCGCCATCCTGCCACTCATGAAATGACAACCCCCGCACGTGCGCGAGGTAGCGCTAGGAAAAGACACCAAAGGCCACACTTGTTCACATTCAGTCTCTAGCAGTCATGTGTAATGCACCGAAACCACAGCTCCCTTTCCACATCCAGGCCCCACAAAACTTTCCATAGTTTACCCCACTCGCTTCACATGCCCTGGTTCAATCCATTGACAGCACGTCGACCCCGGTATACCAAATCGTTCCAATTCACTCTGTTCCTTGCACGCCTTTTATGCTCCTGCATGTTCAGGCCTCGATCACTCAAAATCTTTTTCACCCCATCTTTCCACCTTCAATTTGGTCTCCCACTTCTCCTCGTTCCCTCCACCTCTGACGAAATATCCTCTTGGTCAATCTTTCCCCACTCATTCTCTCTATGTGACCAAACCATTTCAATATACCCTCCTCTGCTCTCTCAACCTCACTCTTTTTATCACCACACGTCTCTCTTACCCTTTCTTTACTTACTCGATCAAACTACTTCACACCACATATTATCCTCAAACATCTCATTTCCAACACATCCACCCTCCTCCGCAACACTCTATCTATAGCCCACGCCTCGCAACCATATAACATTGCAGGAACCACTATTCCTTCAAACATACCCATTTTTGCTTTCAGAGATAATGTTCTCACTTTCTTCATATTTTTCAACGCTCCCAGAACTTTCACCCCCTCCCCCACCCTGTGACTTACTTCCACTTTTGTGGTTCTATCAGCTGCCAAATCCACTCCCACATATCTAAAACACTTCACTTCCTCCAGTTTTTCTCCATTCAAACTTACCTCCCATTTGACTTGTCCCTCAACCCTTCTGTACCTAATGACCTTGCTCTTATTCACATTTACTCTCAGCTTTCTTCTCTTACACACTTTACCAAACTCAGTCACCAGCTTCTGCAGTTTCTCACCCGAATCACCCACCAGCGCTGTTTCATCAGCGAACAACTGACTCGCTTTCCAAGCTCTCTCACCCACATCAGACTGCATACTTGCCCCTCTTTCCAAAATTCTTGTATTCAGCTCCCTAACAACACCATCCATAAACATATCAAAGGACCATAGAGACATCACACACCCCTGCCGAAAACCTACATTCACTGAGAACCAATCACTTTCCTCTCTTCCTACACGTACACATGCCTTACATCCTCGATAAAAACTTTTCACTGCTTCTAACAATTTGCCTCCCACACCATATATTCTTATCACCTTTCACAGAGCATCTCTATCAACTCTATCATATGCCTTCTCCAGATCCATAAATGCTCCATACAAATCCATCTGTTTTTCTAAGTATTTCTCACATATATTCCATATAGATTTTTCCTTTCTTTCTGAGTGTCATCATACGAGTAGTTAAACCTTACCTTCACTACTCCCACGACCTTTTCTGTCCTCCTTCCTATGTATGAGTCTATGAAGCCCTCCAGGTACTGTAGGGAAGGTGCCACCAACACATACCTGATGGCAAGATGATTTTCAGGTAAGGATTAATGAGACTTTCCTCTTCATTGTTTCATCGTTACATTGCGAGGGAACACAGAGGAATGTACGGACAGCAACCTTTACCACTGGAGTCTTTCAAGAATGTTATCTGATGTGAGAAGCTTTGATCCTCAGCTCCACATTAATGCCATTCCACTCACTATCTTTTCGAAGTCGGAAATAGCATTAGACTTTGTTCCTTCATATGGAGAGAGAGAGAGAGAGAGAGAGAGAGAGAGAGAGAGAGAGAGAGAGAGAGAGAGAGAGAGAGAGAGAGAGAGAGAGAGAGAGAGAGATGCCACCTGCCGGTGTCTGAGTTTTGTTAAACGTGTGAAAGTAAGAAGTTAAGAGTAAATGTGAAGAAAAGTAACATTATGGCGCACAGCTTCATGCTGGAGGCGAGTGAATGAAGCCATTTGTTCGTTTGTTCTTGGCGCTACCTCGCTAGCGCGAGAAACAGCAAACGGGTATGGGAGATTCATTACGGGGAAGCAATGATGATTATTATTGATCAAAGTGAGGGAGGTTATCACAGGTGTACGCTGCTGCGACTCTCCATTCACTGCATTAAGGATTCTCGTCCTCCATCGTGCAGGCAACTTTGAGACAATGTTAAAAGTAGTACTTTGACCTGAGAACAACATATGATTTTAATAATCTTTATACTTATATGAATATCTACAATGCTCAGCCACTACCGTCGCACGTCATCATGTAGATTACTCTAGAACCATTACAATAGTCAAGACTTTATAAGGATTTAACTAACAATATATTCATACATTCTTATCCCTGGGGATAGGGGAGAAAGAATACTTCCCACGTATTCCTCGCTAGCGCAGGAAATGGCGAATAGTATGAAAGAAAGATATTCATACAGGAATAAAGTTCTAACTCAACAGATCATAGAATTCATAACTACATATTATAAAAAGTATCATTATGTTACGAATCATTTTGTTACATATCATTATGTTACATATCATTATGTTACGTATCATTATGTTACGTATCATCATGGTACATATCATTATGTTACGTATCATTATGTTACGTATCATTATGTTACGTATCATCATGGTACATATCATTATATCATGTATCATCATTTTACGTATCATTATGCTACGTATCATTATGTTACGTATCATTATGTTACGTATCATTATGTTACGTATCATCATGGTACATATCATTATGTTACGTATCATTATGTTACGTATCATTATGTTAAATATCATCATGTTACATATCATTATGTTACGTATCATTATGTTACGTATCATCATGTTACGTATCATTATGTCACGTATCATTATGTTATGTAACATCATGCTACGTATCATTATGTTACGTATCATTATGTTACGTATCATTATGTTACGTATCATTATGCTAAGTATCATTATGTTACGTATCATTATGTTACATATCATTATGTTACGTATCATTATGGTACATATCATTATATCATGTATCATCATTTTACGTATCATTATGCTACGTATCATTATGTTACGTATCATTATGTTACGTATCATTATGTTACGTATCATTATGCTAAGCATCATTATGTTACGTATCATTATGTTACATATCATTATTTTACGTATCATCATGTTACGTATCATTATGCTACGTATCATTATGTTACGTATCATTATGTTACGTATCTTTATGTTACATATCATTACGTATCATCATGTTACATATTATGTCATGTATCATCATGTTACGTATAATTATGTTACATATCATTTTGCTACGTATCATAATGTTACATATCATCACGTTACATATCATTATATTACGTATCATTATGTAACGCATCATTATGTTATGTATCATTATGTTACGTATCATCATGTCACGTATCATTATGTTACGTATCTTTATGTTACATATCATTATTTTACGTATCATCATGTTACGTATCATTATGCTACGTATCATTATGTTACTTATCATGTTACGTATCATTATGTCACGTATCATTATGTTACGTATCATCATGTTACGTATCATCATGTTACGTATCATTATGTCACGTATCATTATTTTATGTATCATTATGTCATGTATCATTATGCTACATATCATTATGTTACGTATCATTATGTCATGTATCATTATGTTGTGTATCATCATGTCATGTATCATTATGCTACATATCATCATGTTACGTATCATTATGTCATGTATCATTATGTTACGTATCATCATGTCATGTATCATTATGATACATATCATCATGTTACGTATCATTATGTCACGTATCATTATGTTACGTATCATCATGTTACGTATCATCATGTTACGTATCATTATGTCACGTATCATTATTTTATGTATCATCATGTCATGTATCATTATGCTACATATCATTATGTTACGTATCATTATGTCATGTATCATTATGTTATGTATCATCATGTCATGTATCATTATGCTACATATTATGTTACGTATCATTATGTCATGTATCATTATGTTACGTATCATCATGTCATGTATCATTATGATACATATTATGTTACGTATCATTATGTTACGTATCATTATGTCACGTATCATTATGTTATGTATCATCATGTCATGTATCATTATGATACATATTATGTTACGTATCATTATGTTACGTATCATTGTCACGTATCATTATGTTATGTATCATCATGTCATGTATCATTATGATACATATCATTATGTTACGTATCATTGTCACATATCATTATGCTACGTATCAGTTAAGGAAATTTTGTTAATGACATGACTAAAGGGGAAGTATTAACCTCCGTACCATGAGAGCCGCTAGCTTGCTCTCCGCCCATGTCTGGGTCGTCGAAAGAAAACAAATGAGCATCATCGTCAGTGTTAGGTTCATGAAAACCTTCATTGTCAATATCGTCCAAACAATCAACTTAAATACCTGATTTCCGCACTTATGTTCGCCATTCAATAGAGTCTATGTGTAGGAAAAATCTTGAGTGTTGTGTGTTAAGTTCACGCATAGAGAGGGTGTCGTAGCTAGTAACGGCTGAGAGTGTGACGTAGGTAGTAACGGCGGAGAGTGTGACGTGGGTAGTAACGGCTGAGAGTGTGACGTAGGTAGTAACGGCGGAGAGTGTGACGTGGGTAGTAACGGCTGAGAGTGTGACGTAGGTAGTAACGGCTGAGAGTGTGACGTAGGTAGTAACGGCGGAGAGTGTGACGTAGGTAGTAACGGCGGAGAGTGTGACGTAGGTAGTAACGGCGGAGAGTGTGACGTAGGTAGTAACGGCTGAGAGTGTGACGTAGGTAGTAACGGCGGAGAGTGTGACGTAGGTAGTAACGAATGAGAGGGAAGTGTAAGTATTAACGACCAAAGGGATGGTGTAGGTAGTAACGACCAAAGGGATGGTGTAGGTAGTAACGTCCAAAGGGATGGTGTAGGTAGTAACGACCAAAGGGATGGTGTAGGTAGTAACGACCAAAGGGATGGTGTAGGTAGTAACGACCAAAGGGATGGTGTAGGTAGTAACGACCAAAGGGATGGTGTAGGTAGTAACGACCAAAGGGATGGTGTAGGTAGTAACGACCAAAGGGATGGTGTAGGTAGTAACGACCAAAAGGATGGTGTAGGTAGTAACGACCAAAGGGATGGTGTAGGTAGTAACGACCAAAGGGATGGTGTAGGTAGTAAGAACTGAGAGGGAGGCGGATGAAGTAAATAATTGTCTGTGGTGTTGACCCTCAGAGACTCTACAGCTCCTCCCAGCGCTGCTTCTTGTGTTTAAATCCCAGGAATTTGGCTGGAAAATCTCACATCTCAGATATACAGTCCAGCTCAAGACATGAAACAACGCATTGATTGTCTTTACCAATATCCACTTGAAATTTCCCTTCAGTCCTGATAAAGATGGAGTAAAGTTATGGTCCGACCAATGCTGTAGGTCTGTCCGCACCTTTCATGGGTTAAAACTCACGTACAAGTTTTGTATAATATTTTTCATCAGACACAATCACTCACACGCCAGTCTGGAGGTCACTACGTCTTGAATCAGTGCTTCATCCAAGGAATGATCAGCCAGTTATCCTGGGATGTTTGGCGTTATCTTGGGTGGAAAGCCTGTCTCCAATATCGGTCGCATAGAAGGAAACCATGTCATGCCTGTGGGATGAGCAGGGTCAGTAGTCATCATAAGTGTGACCTTCTAATCGCAAGTCAACAATATTCTTTTTTATGGTAGATGATGTGGCTCGGGTAAGTGAACGCCCTAATCACTTTCGCTTCCTTGATTCCATTCGCTGCTAAGTTCACTCCCAGATTTCTAAAACATTTCAATTCCTCCAATTTTTCTCCATTCAAACTTACCTCCCAATTAACTTGTCTCTCAACATAACAACCTTGCTCTTATTCACATTTACTCTCACCTTTCTCTTTTCACAACTTTTCCAAACTCAGTCACCAGCTTCTACAGTTTCTCACTTGAGTCAGCCTCCAGAATTGTATCACCAGCGAATAACAACTGACTCACTTCCCAGGGCCTCTCATCCCAACAGACTGCATACTTGCCCCTCTCTCCGAAGCTCTTGCATCTACCTTCCTAACCCTCCCCCCCTCAGTGTACAAATTAAACAACTATGGGGACATCACATATCCCTAACGCTGGGAAGCAATCACTCTCCTCTTCCTACACGTACACATGCCTTACATCCCTGGTAAAAACTTTTCACTGCTTCTAGCAACTTATCTCCTATACCATAAACACTTGATACCTTCCACAGAGCATCTCTATCAACTCTATCCTATGCCTTCTCCAGATCCATAAATGCTACATACAAATTCATTTGTTTTTCCAAGTATTTCGCACATACATTTTTCAAATCAAACACCTGATCCACACATCCTCTACCACTTCTGAAACCACACTGCTCTTCCCCAATCCGGTGCTCTGTACATGCCTTCACCCTCTCAGTCCATGCCTGTGTATGCGTCACAGTCAGTAACGGTAACTACTACGCCCACGACTTTCATGTGCGCAATACGCTGTGCACTTGAGTTGCCTCAGTGAGAAGTCGCTTACAGGAAGGGTATCCTCTCCTGGTTCCTCATAATTCAGTAACTTAAGATTGTGAGACGACGTTATCATACCAGTCTCCTGTATTGTCTAAGTTGTTTAACATACCTAAAGTACATCTCTTAATCTGACAGGTTCCAGCCAGTCTATTCTCCAACCGTCGCAAAGTATCGACAACATTGTGTTTACGTTAATGATGCGCGGGTTGACTGATGGAAACTTGTAAGGTATAGAATCATCAGCATTATGGTATACTGTCCGTGTTTTGAACATGAGTAAATCGTACGGAGGCCTCGTGTCAACGGCATAAATGGATCGTCTCCAGTCGTGTAAGTGATTTGGTTCTGATTGTCAATAATTCCTCTGTATGTCTCCAGAGTCTTACATCTATGTCTTTCCTCTGTGTCTGCTTGTTATGAAGGGCGTGACCTGCGGGAGGACCTGGTGAAGGCAAGGGACAAATCCTTGACTCTTGGTCCGTCTTTGACTAGCGTGAGCCTGTGTCAGTCCGCCGCTTATTGTGTTGTGAATATTGGTGCCATGGAGGTGGATAGGATGAGGGAGGATAGTCCGTGAGGAGGTGGATAGGATGAGGGAGGATAGTCCGTGAGGAGGTGGATAGGATGAGGGAGGATAGTCCGTGAGGAGGTGGATAGGATGAGGGAGGATAGTCCGTGAGGAGGTGGATAGGATGAGGGAGGATAGTCCGTGAGGAGGTGGA
Source organism: Panulirus ornatus (assembly GCF_036320965.1). NCBI lineage: Eukaryota > Metazoa > Arthropoda > Malacostraca > Decapoda > Palinuridae > Panulirus > Panulirus ornatus. Next base: position 30,440,830 of record NC_092228.1, on the reverse strand, counting down.
GAGGATGAGGGAGGATAGTCCGTAAGGAGGTGGATAGGATGAGGGAGGATCGTCCGTGAGGAGGTGGATAGGATGAGGGAGGATTGTCCGTGAGGAGGTGGATAGGATGAGGGAGGATCGTCTGTGAGGAGGTGGATAGGATGAGGGAGGATCGTCCGTGAGGAGGTGGATAGGATGAGGGAGGATCGTCCGTGAGGAGGTGGATAGGATGAGGGAGGATCGTCCGTGAGGAGGTGGATAGGATGAGGGAGGATCGTCGGTAAGGAGGTGGATAGGATGAGGGAGGATCGTCCGTGAGGAGGTGGATAGGATGAGGGAGGATCGTCCGTAAGGAGGTGGATAGGATGAGGGAGGATCGTCCGTAAGGAGGTGGATAGGATGAGGGAGGATTGTCCGTGAGGAGATGGATAGGATTAGGGAGGATCGTCCGTAAGGAGGTGGATAGGATGAGGGAGGATCGTCCGTGAGGAGGTGGATAGGATGAGGGAGGATCGTCGGTAAGGAGGTGGATAGGATGAGGGAGAATAGTCCGTGAGGAGGTGGATAGAATGAGGGAGGATCGTCCGTGAGGAGGTGGATAGGATGAGGGAGGATAGTCCATGAGGAGGTGGATAGGATGAGGGAGGATCGTCCGTGAGGAGGTGAATAGGATGAGGGAGGATCGGCCGTAAGGAGGTGGATAGGATGAGGGAGGATAGTCGTTGAGGAGGTGGATAGGATGAGGGAGGATAGTCCGTGAGGAGGTGGATAGGATTAGGGAGGATCGTCCGTAAGGAGGTGGATAGGATGAGGGAGGATCGTGCGTGAGGAGGTGGATAGGATGAGGGAGGATCGTCCGTGAGGAGGTGGATAGGATGAGGGAGGATCGTCCGTGAGGAGGTGGATAGGATGAGGGAGGATCGTCGGTAAGGAGGTGGATAGGATGAGGGAGGATCGTCCGTGAGGAGGTGGATAGGATGAGGGAGGATCGTCGGTAAGGAGGTGGATAGGATGAGGGAGGATAGTCCATGAGGAGGTGGATAGGATGAGGGAGGATCGTCCGTGAGGAGGTGGATAGGATGAGGGAGGATCGTCCGTGAGGAGGTGGATAGGATGAGGGAGGATCGTCCGTGAGGAGGTGGATAGGATGAGGGAGGATCGTCGGTAAGGAGGTGGATAGGATGAGGGAGGATCGTCCGTGAGGAGGTGGATAGAATGAGGGAGGATCGTCCGTGAGGAGGTGGATAGGATGAGGGAGGATCGTGCGTGAGGAGGTGGATAGGATGAGGGAGGATCGTCCGTGAGGAGGTGGATAGGATGAGGGAGGATCGTCCGTGAGGAGGTGGATAGAATGAGGGAGGATCGTCCGTGAGGAGGTGGATAGGATGAGGGAGGATCGTGCGTGAGGAGGTGGATAGGATGAAGGAGGATCGTGCGTGAGGTGTAGTTGAAAGTCCAGGTGAACGCTGTGGTGGTGTGAATGTCTTGAAGTCTGCGAGTCAATTGATAGCACCGCCTCCTGGGTCGCTTGGGATATGACACAGGAATAACTTGGTGAGGGACTGAATGTAGAAAAGTACTTTAGGCTTCATGATCTACGTTTTATCCTTGGGTACTGATGATCGACGTCCATGGCAAGGTTCTTAACTCCACTGTGTTTGCAGATTACAGCTGTCAGGGTGTCACCTTCAGCTCCCAAGTTTATGTTACACTTTCCCTGACGTCCGGAGCGGCTGCTTGTACATCCAAAGCCCAAGTATGAGATTGTTCCATAGATTCCGCTAATAGTCACTGCTTTCCCTCAACATCTACCCTAGCCGTGCCATGCAAAGACCGTCTCAATCCTATTCCTAGACTGTCAGTGTTAGAAGTATATCATCAACAGTCTTTAATCTCGCTTGTGTCTCACAGTAACAATGTCTTTGCAGTTACCACCAGTGTATCATCCCTTGTGTCACGTCTAAGACATTCGCTTCAGTAATGTTCAAACTTCTCGTTGTCATTTGTAACTGTACAGTCACTAAAGCCTCACCACAGGTCGAGGTGTCCATTATTGTAATCAATTAATCCTTTATCCTCCTCAGATTTGACCTATATGGCGTCTTTGTCACCCACTAAGGATAAGCTAACTGCATATTTCTATACCAATTTTCTATGTCTTTGTTCTGCTTGACAAGGGACTGTGGTAGCGTCCTCGTGGACTAGGTCTACGGGTAACTAGAGTTTGTCGTGGTTAAAATATAATGGAAATTGGATCTTGTATATACGGGCCTTACTGTACCTCATGAGGAAATATCCATCACGTAACATAATCGTACATCCTGGTGTGGTAACGTTGCCTCCTCCACACCTTACAACACGATCGTTTCTCGTCTTTACTGTTCACCCGACACAGGACTCTCTCCCGAGACGTCGGGACTCTCTCCCGAGACGTCGGGACTCTCTCCCGAGACGTCGGGGACTCTCATGCGAGACGTCGGAACTCTCTCCCGAGACGTCGGGACTCTCTCCCGAGACGTCGGGGACTCTCATGCGAGACGTCGGAACTCTCTCGCGAGACGTCGGAACTCTCTCGCGAGACGTTTGGCACGATATCATCCTCCGTATCCCTGTCACAGACAGACTCGTGGATGTTACTCCCTGCTGGATGATGTTCATATTGTGGTCATCTGTCATCCTTGTACCTACAATTACATCAACCATGTATCATACATGGGTTGAACTGCATCAACCATGTATCATACATGGGTTGAACTGCATCAACCATGTATCATACATGGGTTGAACTGCATCAACCATGTATCATACATGGGTTGAACTGCATCAACCATGTATCATACATGGGTTGAACTGCATCAACCATGTATCATACATGGGTTGAATTACATCAACCATGTATCATACATGGGTTGAACTGCATCAACCATGTATCATACATGGATTGAACTGCATCAACCATGTATCATACATGGGTTGAATTACATCAACCATGTATCATACATGGGTTGAACTGCATCAACCATGTATCATACATGGATTGAACTGCATCAACCATGTATCAAACATGGGCTGAATTATATCAACCATGTATCAGACCAACTTTGTAATCTTGCAAGATGATGTAATCCTTCCTTCTTTTCATGTCTCTCATGACTCCTGTGTCATGTGTGTGCGTGTGTGTGTGTGTGTGTGTGTGTGTGTGGTTCAGATTGTTTGACTTTGGCGTTTTTATGCTTATATGTACGTATGTCTGTATGTCTGTATGTATGTATGTACGTCTGTCTGTCTGTCTGTATGTATGTATGTATGTATGTATGTATGTATGTGTGTACGTATGTATGTATGTATGTACGTGTATTTTCTGTATTTTCCATTTCTCTCACGTAAAGGTAAGCTCACAGTGGACAGTAGAAGTAAACAAAGATGAAAAGATTCTTGGACACATAGGCTGGGTGTTCGGGTACAGCCAGGGTCAGGAAGTCGACACCGTACGATCCATTGTCTCTTGTGAACCTTGAGTCTTGTGCTCCATGTTGGTCACCTTACGTGAAGAAGACTACGTAAACAATGGAAAAATACAGAAGCGAGTTACCAAGATGATTCCAGAACGGGGAAGCAAAGTTTATAAGAGATGATGAAGCAATTCAAATTGATTCAGCTTCAAAACGAAAAAGGTCAGATGATTTGATGAAAGTGTTTAGAAGTGGAAAAAAGCTTTGATGCTCTCGACCGAAGAAGCTGTCTCAAGCTTGATCCATCTGATTTCCCTCACAATTTGGATACAAACTCATGAACAAATGTTTTGCTTTTAATAAAGTAGTAAACTTTTTCTTCAACAGGATTGTTAACACAGGAATGATTTACCATTTACAGTAGCTGGAAACACCATTATGAATATACTTAAAGATAAACTTCATATATATTTTGCTTCAAATCCATGACTGGCAAAATATGCGACACTTCACTTACATGAAAAGGTTTCAGGTTTTTTTTTTTACCAAATATTTATATGCCTTTCTCCTCTTACCACAATATTCCATGATGTTCCTGCTCTCTTGTGCTATCATAGACAACCTCAATGTAATCCAGTGATCTGTTGCTATGTGCATTCCTTTGTATTCCGTAATACAGTTTTGTTGTGTGCATCTTTTTTGAGAGTGAGAATACTGCTATCATGAATGTACGTTTTCTCGTAATTTTTGTGTATTGTCAGGAATCAGATCATTCAAGCATCAACCATCATCACAAACTTATGAAACTGATGATGTCTGTTCTACCAAATGTATCCCTACCTGCCACCGTAGTCCCATGTATCTTGGTAAGTCGTGGCGAAGGTCAACAATGGTTCAGGATCGTCCAGCAGGAAGAAGTAACCACGACACTTTGACGACGTCCAGATTATCTTGGTCAGGTCTTGTGTTGTCTTGACGTACACCACCTGGATAGTGGAGGATGGAGACGGATATAGTATGGACAGCCAGTCTTATGGTTTGTTCATACGGACACCACCTGGATAGTGGATAAGGATGGAGTACGTACAATGAACAAAAAAGTATCTATGCAATACCAAATAAAGAACAAAGTCTTTCATAACTCCTGATTCTCTCCTCATTCCCTAACGTTACCACAAATGATACAAAAAGTATTAAATACTTTTGAAGGGTTGAAGGACTTTCCTTAAGTAGACTTGCCTAATACTTCTACATTTCTATCATTTGTTGTTTGTTAGATTGAAAACTTTCTTCTGTTTTATAGGAGGATATGCCTGAATATCTACTATACTTGTGGGAAATGTGGAAGAATATTCCAGTGATCTAAAATGAAATATTCGTATGTGAAACAATATTTAGAAAATCTGCCAGATTTCTAAATTCACTTTTAAGTGAAGTCATTAATGCCTTTACTTCCCTCTGTTATGACGTCATGCCCTTCCTTCCCTCTGTTATGAGGTCATGCCCTTCCTTCCCTCTGCTATGACGTCATGCCTTTCCATTCCTCTGTTAGTGCTTGTTCATGAATGTAACAGCCCAGTGGTCATGTACACCCATGCCTCTCTCTCACTTACATGAACTTCGACTCTGGTAGTTTCGTGTTTGTAAACAATATGGTTATTCAGTCTCAAATTCCTATAATCGAAGGAAAATAAGTATACATCTCTCTAATGGTTCTCTCACGACTAATATACTGTAGTCATCCTGTTTATATGTTTCACTGGGTCAATCTTAATAGCTTTTCTAGCGACGTTAGGCCACTTCTTCACTTTCTCATGACTTTCTTTCATAATCACACAATATTGATAACAATTCGTCCCTTTAACTCTTTAAAGTCCTTTTTCCTGCCACAAGTATGGAACAAATATGTTTTTTCAGATGAGTAAAACCAGATAAGTAACTTGTACCTATTCGATTTATTTCAAAACACAATTAATCTATGATATCATATCAAAGATACATGTTAATGTCTACAGCACTATTAGAGCAGATGTAAGTAGGCGACTGAACGCATCCAAATACCATCTTACCTGTCGTGTGTTGTGCAGGAGGAGCAGGTGGTGTAGTAGAACGAGGTCACTGTAGCCAGTATCATAAACCACCACCAGGTCACACTCCCTGAGCTCTGCCTTGACCACAGCTGCCAACATCTGACCCAATGATGACGCCTCATCTTCAGACATCATGGTTACCTTCCGAGCGTTCTGCGGTTTGAGAGTTTTCAACGATTCCTTCTCTCTTCCTCTTTCTCTTGGTACAAAGTTTTCAACCTTCATTGCTGCTGGTGCTAAATTTATCACTTGATGACTTGAATCATGAATCATATTCTTGAATTCAGCAGTGGAATTAGGTGGTGTTTCTTGCTGTCCGTCGTCGTTCGTTAATGGTCTGGGGATCTGGAAGTTTTCCATTATGTTCTCTGTGTCAACTTTAGCATCGTAGTGGTAGGTCAGTTCGGCTACAGACTCTCCCATGGTTTTCACTAGGGCTTCCCCACATGTTGAGAACGTCAGGAGAAGTAACCACAGCACCTGCTGAAGTCCCATCTCCTCGGTTACCTTGGGTAGAGGAAGACTCTGTGGTTGGAAACGTAGGATCTCAAATGCTGTTATGGACATTGACCTAAAAACTGTAACATCCAAAGCTGTGTTTTTTGTTACGTTTGAGCCAACGGTCACTTAAGTAAGTCCACGTCCAGGTTTTAATGCGAAGAAAGTTAATGATAAATGATAATTATAAGAAGAAAGAAAAAATCGGTGGATATGAAAAACTTGATAAAAGAACCAAGCCACAGTTATTAGGAAATAATTGAGTGAGCAGAGAATTCCAAAGCTTCGAAGTGTAGGGTAAAAAAACAGATATCAAAATCCGTCAGTGAGCCACAGTGTTAAGTGTTGACATACTTGCTGTCGCGGGAGAAAGGTTGTCTCCAGATGACGAAAATACGGCAGCATTCACCTTCAGCTGAGGTGAACAACGCTTTGCCTGAGCCCCCCTCGCCTCGCTGACCAACGAAAGAGGTGGAGGCTTGTCTATAAAGCGGTTGTGGATGGATGAACTCCTGGTCGGCCGCTGGGTTATGCTGGACCACTTGCTGCTCGGCCCACACCACGCCAGACGGAAGAGGAGGAGGGATCCACACGAGCGAGCTGTGGGATGCAGCCACCACCAGCCCAGGTGCTGAGCTGGCCGGCAGGTTCCGCCACCATCACACTAAGTAGCACAGTTGCCACTCAAACACCTTGCCACCTCACACTTCCTAATGGAAGGTCAAGTGACGCTGAAGGTCACCAATAATTAAATATTATTGGCTTCTCATGAGTCACTTTCCTCGCTCCAAGGATAACTATAACACACACACACACACACACACACACACACGTACACCAACATACGCGCATGCACTCACTATATATATATATATATATATATATATATATATATATATATATATATATATATATATATATATATATATATATATATATATATATAGATATATATATATATATATATATATAAAGAATAGCCCAATCCACCCACATACACATGTATATACATACACGTCCACACACGCAAATATACATACCTATACATCTCAATGTGCACATATATATACACACACAGACATATACATATATACACATGTACATAATTCATACTGTCTGCCTTATTTATTCCCATCGCTAACCCGCCACATATGGAACAACAACCCCCTCCCGCTCATGTGTGCGAGGTAGCGCTGGGACAAGACAACAAAGGCCCCATTTGTTCAAACTCAGTATCTAGCTGTCATGTAATAATGCACCGAAACCACAGCTCCCTTTCCACATCCAGGCCCCACACAAATTTCCATGGTTTACCCCAGACGCTTCACATGCCTTGGTTCAATCCATTGACAGCACGTCGACCCCGGTATACCACATCATTCCAATTCACTCTATTCCTTGCACGCCTTTCACCTTCCTGCATGTTCAGGCCCCGATCACTCAAAATCTTTTTCACTCCATCTTTCCACCTCCAATTTGGTCTCCCACTTCTCCTCGTTCCCTCCACCTCTGACACATAAATCCTCTTAGTCAGTCTTTCCTCACTCATTCTCTCCATGTGACCAAACCATTTCAAAACACCCTCTTCTGCTCTCTCAACCACACTCTTTTTATTTCCACACATCTCTCTTACCCTTACATTACTTACTCGATCAAACCACCTCACACCACATATTGTCCTCAAACATCTCATTTCCAGCACATCCACACTCCTGCTCACAACTCTATCCATAGCCCACGCCTCGCAACCATACAACATTGTTGGAACCACTATTCCTTCAAACATACCCATTTTTGCTTTCCGAGATAACGTTCTCGACTTCCAAACATTCTTCAAGGCTCCCAGATTTTTCGCCCCCTCCCCCACCCTATGATTCACTTCCGCTTCCATGGTTCCATCCGCTGCCAGATCCACTCCCAGCTATCTAAAACACTTTACTTCCTCCAGTTTTTCTCCATTCAAGCTTACCTCCCAATTAACTTGACCCTCAACCCTACTGTACCTAATAACCTTGCTCTTATTCACATTTACTCTTAGCTTTCTTCTTTCACACACTTTACCAAACCCAGTCACCAGCTTCTGCAGTTTCTCACATGAATCAGCCACCAGCGCTGTATCATCAGCGAACAACAACTGACTCACTTCCCAAGCTCTCTCATCCACAACAGATTGCATACTTCCTCCTCTTTCCAAAACTCTTGCATTCACCTCCCTAACAACCCCGTCCATAAACAAATTAAACAACCATGGAGACATCACACACCCCTGCCGCAAACCTACATTCACTGAGAACCAATCACTTTCCTCTCTTCCTACACGGACACATGCCTTACGTCCTCGATATAAACTTTTCACTGCTTCTAAAAACTTGCCTCCCACACCATATATTCTTAATACCTTCCACAGAGCATCTCTATCAATTCTATCATATACCTTCTCCATATCCATAAATGCTACATACAAATCCATTTGTTTTTCTAAGTATTTCTCCCATACATTCTTCAAAGCAAACACCTGATCCACACATCCTCTACCACTTCTGAAACCACACTGCTCTTCCCCAATCTGATGCTCTGTACATGCCTTCACCCTCTCAATCAATACCCTCCCATATAATTTACCAGGAATACTCAACAAACTTATACCTCTGTAATTTGAGCACTCACTCTTATCCCTTTTGCCTTTGTACAATGGCACTATGCAAGCATTCCGCCAATCCTCAGGCACCTCACCATGAATCATACATACATTAAATAACCTTACCAACCAGTCAACAATACAGTCACCCCCTTTTTTAATAAATTCCACTGCAATTCCATCCAAACCTGCTGCCTTGCCAGCTTTCATCTTCCGCAAAGCTTTTACTACCTCTTCTCTATTTACCAAATCATTTTCCTTAACCCTCTCACTTTGCACACCACCTCGACCAAAACATCCTATACCTGCCACTCTATCATCAATGCCATTCAACAAACCTTCAAAATGCTCACTCCATCTCCTTCTCACATCACCACTACTTGTTATCACCTCCCCATTAGCCCCCTTCACTGAAGTTCCCATTCGCTCCCTTGTCCTGCGCACTTTATTTACCTCCTTCCAAAACATCTTTTTATTCTCCCTAGAATTTAATGATACTCTCTCACCCAAACTCTCATTTGCCCCTTTTTCACCTCTTGCACCTTTCTCTTGACCTCCTGCCTCTTTCTTTTATACATCTCCCACTCATTTGCATTTTTCCCTTCAAAAATCGTTCAAATGCCTCTCTCTTCTCTTTCACTAATAATCTTACTTCTTCATCCCACCACGCACAACCCTTTCTAATCAACCCACCCCCCACGCTTCTCATGCCACAAGCATCTTTTGCGCAAGCCGTTACTGCTTCCCTAAATACATCCCATTCCTCCCCCACTCCCTTCACCTCCTTTGTTCTCACCTTTTTCCATTCTGTACTCAGTCTCTCCTGGTACTTCCTAAAACAAGTCTCCTTCCCAAGCTCACTTACTCCCACATCTCTCTTCGCCTCAACATTCTCTCTTCTTTTCTGAAAACCTCTACAAATCTTCACTTTCGCCTCCACAAGATAATGATCAGACATCCCTCCAGTTGCACCTCTCAGCATAAAAACATCCAAAAGTCTCTCTTTCGCGCGCCTATCAATTAACACGTAATCCAATAACGCTCTCTGGCCATCTCTCCTACTTACATACGTATACTTATGTATATATCGCTTTTTAAACCAGGTATTCCCAATCACCAGTCCTTTTTCAGCCCATAAATCTACAAGCTCTTCACCATTTCCATTTACAACATTGAACACTCCATGTATACCAATTCTCTCAACTGCCACATTACTCACCTTTGCGTTCAAGTCACCCATCACTATAACCCGGTCTTGTGCATCAAAACAACTAACACACTCATTCAGCTGCTCCCAAAACACTTGCCTCTCATGATCTTTCTTCTCATGCCCAGGTGTCTTATGCATCGATAATCATCCATCTCTCTCCATCAACTTTCAGTTTTACCCATATTAATCTAGAATTTACTTTCTTACACTCTATCACATACTCCCACAACTCCTGATTCAGGAGTAGTGCTACTCCATCCCTTGCTCTTGTCCTCTCACAAACCCCTGACTTTACTCCCAAGACATTCCCAATCCATATATATATATATATATATATATATATATATATATATATATATATATATATATATATATATATATATATATATATATATATATATATATATATATATATATATATATATAGGGGATAGGGGAGAAAGAATACTTCCCACGTATTCCCTGCGTGTCTTAGAAGGCGACTAAAAGGGAAGGGAGCGGGGGGCTGGAAATCCTCCCCTCTCGTTTTCTTTTTTTTTTTTTTTTTTTTTTAATTTTCCAAAAGAAGGAACAGAGAAGAGGTCCAGGTGAGGATATTTCCTCAAAGGCCCAATCCTCTGTTCTTAACGCTACCTCGCTATCGCGGGAAATGGCGAATAGTATGAAAAAAAAAAAAAAAAATATATATATATATATATATATATATATATATATTGCCGTAAGATGTATTAGAAAAGGCGGTGACTGTATTGTTGACTGGTTGGTAAGATTATTTAATGTATGTACGACTCATGGTGAGGTGCCTGAGGATTGGCGGAATGCATGCATAGTGCCATTATACAAAGAGGAAGGGGATAAAGGCGAGTGTTCATTCTTCCCCTATACCTTATCTATCTGACTATATTTCTGACACCCGATCCATCTATGAACTCCCATCCAGTGCTGGTCATGGCAAAAGAGTCTCCGCTATCCCAACATGCCTCCCTCACGTACCCCAGTCCACGCATTCTTCCACTATTTCTCTCCCTCCAGTATTCCTCCACCGTATATGCCCATGTCACAGGTGGTCTTCCACTCACACTGACCCCTTTTGATTGTACTATCACACACTTCCAGTCTTGCATTCTTTCCACCTACCCTAACCATCTGAAAGTATTTCTTTCACCCACTCTAACACTCCACAATTCATTCCCTTCGCATCCCCGGCTATACCACATCTCTCATACACCCCCTCATTCCTTCCTTCATTCCATCTAGTCACACCACACACTCTTCTCAAATGGTTCATTTCCACAGCCTGGATTCTTGGCCTCTGTGACTCGTTCCACGTCCATGTGTCGGCAGCATAGGTCTGTTTGGGAAAGACTATGTTGTCCCTTAATCCTTTCTTCACTTCCATACTCACACCTCAACCCTTCATTATTCTGTAAAGTGACCCAGTGACTCTTCTACCCTGTACTACTCGCTCCCTCATCTACCCTTTCTTACCATCAAACATACACAAGACAGCTCCTACATACTTAACTTCTCTCACTTCTTCCAGTCGTACCCCGTCCCCCAACATCCAAAGTACAATTGATTCCACTTTCTTCTTTCACTCTTTATGGTTTTAAGGATCTACATTTTCACTCTGTTTCCCTTCAAACACCATTACTTTACTGTTACTTGCATTTATCTTCAGTCACCTATGCTTACACACATCATAAAACACACCATCTTCAGCAACTCCACTCACAGCAAACAACAGAGTATCATCCGCAAACAGGAGTTCCACTAGCCACCATACCTCCGCCACACTCCATCCCTCCATCCCTTTTCCCTAGTATTGCTTTTATCTCTCTTATCACTCCATCCGTCCATATATACATTATAATATTCATTATACTTTGTCGCTGTCTCCCGCGTTAGCGAGATAGCGCAAGGAGATACACGGAAGAATGGCCCAACCCGCCCACACACACATTAATATACATACGTACACATTTCAACGTATACATGCATATACATACACAGACATATATATATATATATATATATATATATATATATATATATATATATATATATATATATATATATATATATATATATATATATATATATATATATATATATATATATATATATATATATATATATATATATATATATATATATATATATATATATATACATATATATATATCAGTGATGGATTGCGCAAAAGATGCTTGTGGCATGAGAAGAGTGGGAGGTGGGGTGATTAGAAAGGGTAGTGAGTGGTGGGATGAAGAAGAAAGAGCATTAGTGAAAGAGAAGAGAGAGGCATTTGGACGATTTTTGCAGGGAAAAAATGAAATTGAGTGGGAGACGTATAAAAGAAAGAGACAGGAGGTCAAGAGAAAGTGCAAGAGGTGAAAAAAAAAGGGCAAATGAGAGTTGGGGTGAGAGAGTATCATTAAATTTTAGGGAGAATAAAAAGATGTTCTGGAAGGAGGTAAATAAAGTGCGTAAGACAAGGGAGCAAATGGGAACTTCAGTGAAGGGCGCAAATGGGGAGGTGATAACAAGTAGCGGTGATGTGAGAAGGAGATGGAGTGAGTATTTTGAAGGTTTGTTGAATGTGTTTGATGATAGAGTGGCGGATATAGGGTGTTTTGGTCGAGGTGGTGTGCAAAGTGAGAGGGTTAGGGAAAATGATTTGGTAAACAGAGAAGAGGTAGTGAAAGCTTTGCGGAAGATGAAAGCCGGCAAGGCAGCAGGTTTGGATGGTATTGCAGTGGAATTTATTAAAAAAGGGGGTGACTGTATTGTTGACTGGTTGGTAAGGTTATCTAATGTATGTATGACTCATGGTGAGGTGCCTGCGGATTGGCGGAATGCGTGCATAGTGCCATGGTACAAAGGCAAAGGGGATAAGAGTGAGTGCTCAAATTACAGAGGTATAAGTTTGTTGAGTATTCCTGGTAAATTATATGGGAGGGTATTGATTGAGAGGGTGAAGGCATGTACAGAGCATCAGATTGGGGAAGAGCAATGTGGTTTCAGAAGTGGTAGTGGATGTGTGGATCAGGTGTTTGCTTTGAAGAATGTATGTGAGAAGTACTTAGAAAAGCAAATGGATTTGTATGTATCATTTATGGATCTGGAGAAGGCATATGATAGAGTTGATAGAGATGCTCTGTGGAAGGTATTAAGAATATATGGTGTGGGAGGAGAGTTGTTAGAAGGAGTGAAAAGTTTTTATCGAGGATGTAAGGCATGTGTACGTGTAGGAAGAGAGGAAAGTGATTGGTTCTCAGTGAATGTAGGTTTGCGGCAGGGGTGTGTGATGTCTCCATGGTTGTTTAATTTGTTTATGGATGGGGTTGTTAGGGAGGTAAATGCAAGAGTTTTGGAAAGAGGGGCAAGTATGAAGTCTGTTGGGGATGAGAGAGCTTGGGAAGTGAGTCAGTTGTTGTTCGCTGATGATACAGCGCTGGTGGCTGATTCATGTTAGAAACTGCAGAAGCTGGTGACTGAGTTTGGTAAAGTGTGTGGAAGAAGAAAGTTAAGAGTAAATGTGAATAAGAGCAAGGTTATTAGGTACAATAGGGTTGAGGGTCAAGTCAATTGGGAAGTGAGTTTGAATGGAGAAAAACTGGAGGAAGTGAAGTGTTTTAGATATCAGGAAGTGGATCTGGCAGCGGATGGAACCATGGAAGCGGAAGTGGATCATAGAGTGGGGGAGGGGGTGAAAATTCTGGGGGCCTTGAAGAATGTGTGGAAGTCGAGAACATTATCTCGGAAAGCAAAAATGGGTATGTTTGAAGGAATAGTGGTTCCAAAAATGTCGTATGGTTGCGAGGCGTGGGCTATGGATAGAGTTGTGCGCAGGAGGATGGATGTGCTGAAAATGAGATGTTTGAGGACAATGTGTGGTGTGAGGTGGTTTGATCGAGTAAGTAACGTAAGGGTAAGAGAGATGTGTGGAAATAAAAAGAGCGTGGTTGAGAGAGCAGAAGAGGGTGTTTTGAAGTGGTTTGGGCACATGGAGAGAATGAGTGAGGAAAGATTGACCAAGAGGATATATGTGTCGGAGGTGGAGGGAACGAGGAGAAGAGGGAGACCAAATTGGAGGTGGTAAGATGGAGTGAAAAAGATTTTGTGGGATCGGGGCCTGAACATGCAGGAGGGTGAAAGGAGGGCAAGGAATAGAGTGAATTGGAATGATGTGGTATACCGGGGTTGACGTGCTGTCAGTGGATTGAATCAAGGCATGTGAAGCGTCTGGGGTAAACCATGGAAGGCTGTGTAGGTATGTATATTTGCGTGTGTTGACGTATGTATATACATGTGTATGGGGGGGGGGGCATTTCTTTCGTCTGTTTCCTTGCGCTACCTCGCAAACGCGGGAGACAGCGACAAAGTGTAATAAAAAAAAAATAATGAATATATATATATATATATATATATATATATATATATGTATATATATATATATATATATATATATATATATATATATATATATATTTTTTTTTTTCTTTTTTTTTTTTTTATACTTTGTCGCTGTCTCCCGCGTTTGCGAGGTAGCGCAAGGAAACAGACGAAAGAAATGGCCCAACCCCCCCCCCCATACACATGTACATACACACGTCCACACACGCAAATATACATACCTACACAGCTTTCCATGGTTTACCCCAGACGCTTCACATGCCTTGCTTCAATCCACTGACAGCACGTCAACCCCTGTATACCACATGACTCCAATTCACTCTATTTCTTGCCCTCCTTTCACCCTCCTGCATGTTCCGGCCCCGATCACACAAAATCTTTTTCACTCCATCTTTCCACCTCCAATTTGGTCTCCCTCTTCTCCTCGTTCCCTCCACCTCCGACACATATATCCTCTTGGTCAATCTCTCCTCACTCATTCTCTCCATGTGCCCAAACCATTTCAAAACACCCTCTTCTGCTCTCTCAACCACGCTCTTTTTATTTCCACACATCTCTCTTACCCTTACGTTACTTACTCGATCAAACCACCTCACACCACACATTGTCCTCAAACATCTCATTTCCAGCACATCCATCCTCCTGCGCACATCTCTATCCATAGCCCACGCCTCGCAACCATACAACATTGTTGGAACCACTATTCCCTCAAACATACCCATTTTTGCTTTCCGAGATA
This sequence comes from Panulirus ornatus, assembly GCF_036320965.1. Classification (NCBI taxonomy): domain Eukaryota; kingdom Metazoa; phylum Arthropoda; class Malacostraca; order Decapoda; family Palinuridae; genus Panulirus; species Panulirus ornatus. The sequence goes on along the minus strand of NC_092228.1, from coordinate 30,425,805 downwards.
GTGTTCTCGACTTCCACACATTTTTCAAGGCTCCCAAAATTTTCGCCCCCTCCCCCACCCTATGATCCACTTCCGCTTCCATGGTTCCATCCGCTGACAGATCCACTCCCAGATATCTAAAACACTTCACTTCCTCCAGTTTTTCTCCATTCAAACTCACCTCCCAATTGACTTGACCCTCACCCCTACTGTACCTAATAACCTTGCTCTTATTCACATTTACTCTCAACTTTCTTCTTCCACACACTTTACCAAACTCAGTCACCAGCTTCTGCAGTTTCTCACATGAATCAGCCACCAGCGCTGTATCATCAGCGAACAACAACTGACTCACTTCCCAAGCTCTCTCATCCCCAACAGACTTCATACTTGCCCCTCTTTCCAGGACTCTTGCATTTACCTCCCTTACAACCCCATCCATAAACAAATTAAACAACCATGGAGACATCACACACCCCTGCCGCAAACCTACATTCACTGAGAACCAATCACTTTCCTCTCTTCCTACACGTACACATGCCTTACATCCTCGATAAAAACTTTTCACTGCTTCTAACAACTTGCCTCCCACACCATATATTCTTAATACCTTCCACAGAGCATCTCTATCAACTCTATCATATGCCTTCTCCAGATCCATAAATGCTACATACAAATCCATTTGCTTTTCTAAGTATTTCTCACATACATTCTTCAAAGCAAACACCTGATCCACACATCCTCTACCACTTCTGAAACCGCACTGCTCTTCCCCAATCTGATGCTCTGTACATGCCTTCACCCTCTCAATCAATACCCTCCCATATAATTTACCAGGAATACTCAACAAACTTATACCTCTGTAATTTGAGCACTCACTCTTATCCCCTTTGCCTTTGTACAATGGCACTATGCACGCATTCCGCCATGCTTGTGGCATGAGAAGAGTGGGAGGTGGGCTGTTTAGAAAGGGTAGTGAGTGGTGGGATGAAGAAGTAAGAGTATTAGTGAAAGAGAAGAGAGAGGCATTTGGACGATTTTTGCAGGGAAAAAATGCAATTGAGTGGGAGAAGTATAAAAGAAAGAGACAGGAGGTCAAGAGGTGCAAGAGGTGAAAAAAAGGGCAAATGAGAGTTGGGGTGAGAGACTATCAGTAAATTTTAGGGAAAATAAAAAGATGTTCTGGAAGGAGGTAAATAGGGTGCGTAAGACAAGGGAGCAAATGGGAACTTCAGTGAAGGGCGTAAATGGGGAGGTGATAACAAGTAGCGGTGATGTGAGAAGGAGATGGAATGAGTATTTTGAAGGTTTGTTGAATGTGTCTGATGACAGAGTGGCAGATATAGGGTGTTTTGGTCGAGGTGGTGTGCAAAGTGAGAGGGTTAGGGAAAATGATTTGGTAAACAGAGAAGAGGTAGTAAAAGCTTTGCGGAAGATGAAAGCCGGCAAGGCAGCAGGTTTGGATGGTATTGCAGTGGAATTTATTAAGAAAGGGGGTGACTGTATTGTTGACTGGTTGGTAAGGTTATTTAATGTATGTATGACTCATGGTGAGGTGCCTGAGGATTGGCGGAATGCGTGCATATATATATATATATATATATATATATATATATATATATATATATATAGGTGTGTATGTTTGCGTGTGTGAACGTGTGTGTATGTGCATGTGTGTGGGGGTGGGTTGGGAAGTTTCTTTCGTCTGTTTCCTTGCGCTGCCTCGCAAGCGCGGGAGACGGCGACAAAGCGAAATAAATAAATAATATATGCCCCTATCCCTGGGGATAGGGGAGAAAGAATTCTTCTCACGTATTCCCTGCGTGTCGTAGAAGGCGACTAAAAGGGAAGGAAGTGGAGGGCTGGAAATCCTCCCCTCTCGTTTTTCATTTTCCAAAAGAAGGAACAGAGAAGGGAGCCAAGTGAGGATGTTCCCTCAAAGGCTCAGTCCTCTGGTCTTAACGCTACCTCGCTAATGTGGGAAATAGCGAATAGTAAAAAAAAAAAAAAAGAATATATATATACATATATATATATATGTATATATATATATATATATATATATATATATATATATATATATATATATATATATATATATATATATATTGAGTGGGAGATGTATAAAAGAAAGAGAAAGGTGCAAGAGGTGAAAAAGAGGGCAAATGAGAGATGGGGTGAGAGAGTATCATTAAATTTTAGGGAGAATAAAAAGATGTTCTGGAAGGAGGTAAATAAAGTGCGTAAGACAAGGGAGCAAATGGGAACTTCAGTGAAGGGCGCAAATGGGGAGGTGATAACAAGTAGTGGTAATGTGAGAAGGAGATGGAGTGAGTATTTTGAAGGTTTGTTGAATGTGTTTGATGATAGAGTTGCAGATATAGGGTGTTTTGGTCGAGGTGGTGTGCAAAGTGAGAGGGTTAGGGAAAATGATTTGGTAAAAAGAGAAGAGGTAGTAAAAGCTTTGCGGAAGATGAAAGCCGGCAAGGCTTTCAAGGCAGCAGGTTTGGATGGTATTGCAGTGGAATTTATTAAAAAAGGGGGTGACTGTATTATTGACTGGTTGGTAATGTTATTTAATGTATGTATGACTCATAGTGAGGTGCCTGAGGATTGGCGGAATGCTTGCATAGTGCCATTGTACGAAGGCAAAGGGGATAAGAGTGAGTGCTCAAATTACAGAGGTATAAGTTTGTTGAGTATTCGTGGTAAATTATATGGGAGGGTATTGATTGAGAGGGTGAAGGCATGTACAGAGCATCAGATTCGGGAAGAGCAGTATGGTTTCAGAAGTGGTAGAGGATGTGTGGATCAGGTGTTTGCTTTGAAGAATGTATGTGAGAAATACTTATAAAAGCAAATGGATTTGTATGTAGCATTTATGGATCTGGAGAAGGCATATGATAGAGTTGATAGAGATGCTCTGTGGAAGGTATTAAGAATATATGGTGTGGGAGGCAAGTTGTTAGAAGGAGTGAAAAGTTTTTATCGAGGATGTAAGGCATGTGTACGTGTAGGAAGAGAGGAAAGTGATTGGTTCTCAGTGAATGTAGGTTTCCGGCAGGGGTGTGTGATGTCTCCATGGTTGTTTAATTTGTTTATGGATGGGGTTGTTAGGGAGGTGAATGCAAGAGTTTTGGAAAAAGGGGTAAGTATGAAGTCTGTTGGGGATGAGAGAGCTTGGGAAGTGAGTCAGTTGTTGTTCGCTGATGATACAGCGCTGGTGGCTGATTCATGTGAGAAACTGCAGAAGCTGGTGACTGAGCTTGGTAAAGTGTGTGAAAGAAGAAAGTTAAGAGTAAATGTGAATAAGAGCAAGGTTATTAGGTACAGTAGGGTTGAGGGTCAAGTCAATTGGGAGGTAAGTTTGAATGGAGAAAAACTGGAGGAAGTAAAGTGTTTTAGATATCTGGGAGTGGATCTGGCAGCGGATGGAACCATGGAAGCGGAATTGATCAGAGGATGGGGGGAGGGGGCGAAAATTCTGGGAGCCTTGAAGAATGTGTGGAAGTCGAGAACATTATCTCGGAAAGCAAAAATGGGTATGTTTGAAGGAATAGTGGTTCCAACAATGTTGTATGGTTGCGAGGCGTGGGCTATGGATAGAGTTGTGCGCAGGAGGATGGATGTGCTGGAAATGAGATGTTTGAGGACAATGTGTGGTGTGAGGTGGTTTGATCGAGTAAGCAACGTAAGGGTAAGAGAGATGTGTGGAAATAAAAAGAGCGTGGTTGAGAGAGCAGAAGAGGGTGTTTTGAAATGGTTTGGGCACATGGAGAGAATGAGTGAGGAAAGATTGACCAAGAGGATATATGTGTCGGAGGTGGAGGGAACGAGGAGAAGTGGGAGACCAAATTGGAGGTGGAAAGATGGAGTGAAAAAGATTTTGTGTGATCGGGGCCTGAACATGCAGGAGGGTGAAAGGAGGGCAAGGAATAGAGTGAATTGGATCGATGTGGTATACCGGGGTTGACGTGCTGTCAGTGGACTGAATCAGAGCATGTGAAGCGTCTGGGGTAAACCATGAAAAGCTGTGTAGGTATGTATATTTGCGTGTGTGGACGTATGTATATACATGTGTATGGTTGTGGGTTGGGCCATTTCTTTCGTCTGTTTCCTTGCGCTACCTCGCAAACGTGGGAGACAGCGACAAAGCAAAAAAAAAAAATATATATATATATATATATATATATATATATATATATATATATATATATATATATATATATATATATATATATATATATATATTCATATTTGCTGCCTTCATCCATTCCCGCCACCACCCACACACATATGAAATGGGCACACCTCTCCCCTGCGTGCCCGCGAGGTAGCGCTAGGAAAAGACAACAAAGGCCACATTCTTTCACACTCATTCTCTAGCTGTCATGTATAATGCACCGAAACCACTGCTCCCTTTCCACATCCAAGCCCCACAGAACTTTCCATGGTTTACCCCAGATGCTTCAAATGCCGTCGATCAACCCATTGACAGCACGTCGACCCCGGTATACCACATCGTTCCAATTCACTCTATTCCTTGCTCGCCATTTACCCTCCCTCATGTTCAGGCCCCGATCACTCAAAATCTTTTTCACTCCATCTTTCCACCTCCAATTTCGTCTCCCACTTCTCCTCGTTCCCTCCACCTCTTACATCCTCTTGGTGAATCTTTCCTAACTCATTCTCTCCATGCGACCAAACCATTTCAAAACACAATTTTCTGCTCTTTCAACCACACTCTTTTTATTACCACACATCTCTCTTACTCTTTCATTACTTATTCGATCAAACCACCTCAAACATATTTCCAGCACATCCACCCTCCTCAGCACATCTCTGTCCATAGCCCACGCCTCGCAACCATATATCACTGTTGGAACCACTATTCCTACAAACATACCCATTTTTGCTTCCCAAGATGTCGTTCTGGACTTCCACACATTCTTCAACGCTCCCAGAACTTTCGCCCCCTCCTCCACCCTATGATTCACTTCCGCTTCCATGGTTCCATCCGCTGCCAGATCCACTCCCAGATATCTAAAATACTTCACTTCCTCCAGTTTTGCTCCATTCAAACTTACCTCCCAATTGAATTGTCCCTCAACCTTACTGTACCTAATAACCTTGCTCTTATTCACATTTACTCTCAACTTTCTTCTTTCACACACTTTACCAAACTCAGTCACCAGGTTCTGCAGTTTCTCACCCGAATCAGCCACCAGTGGTGTATCATCAACGAACAACAACTGCCTCACTTCCAAAGCTCTCTCATCCACAACAGCTGCATACTTGCCCCTCTTTCCAAAACTGTTGCATTCACCTCCCTAACAACCCCATCCATAAACAAATTAAACAACCATGGAGACATCACGCACCCCTGCCCTAAACCAACATTCAGTGAGAACCAATCACTTTCCTTTCTTCCCACACGTACACATGACTTACATTCTCGATAAAAACTTTTCACTGCTTCTAACAGCTTGATTCCTACACCATATATTCTTAATACCTTCCACAGAGCATCTCCATCAGCTCTGGCCTATGCCTTCTCCAGATCCATGAATGCTACATACAAATCCATTTGCTTTTTTAAGTATTTCTCACATTCATTCTTCAAAGCAAACACCTGATCCACACATCCTCTACCACTTTTGAAACCACACTGCTCTTCGCCAATCTGATGCTCTGTGCATGAGTTCACCCTCTTAATCAATACCCTCCCATATAATTTACCAGGAATACTCAACAAACTTATACCTCTGTAATTTGAGCACTCACTTTTATCTCATTTGCCTTTGTACAAAGGCACTAAGCAAGCATTCCGCCAATCCTCAGGCACCTCACCATGAGTCATATATACATTAAATAACCTTAACAACCAGTCAACAATACAGTCACCCCCTTTTTTAATAGATTCCACTGCAGTACTATCCAAACCCGCTGCCTTGCCGGCTTTCATCTTCCGCAAATTTTTACTACCTCTTCTCTATTTACTAAATCATTTTCCCTAACCCTCTCACATTGCACACTACCTCGACCAAAACACCCTATATCTGCCACTCTATCATCAAACACATTCAACAAACCTTCAAAATACTCACTCCATCTCCTTCTCACATCACCACTACTTGTTATCACTTCCCCACTAGCCCCCTTCACTGATGTTCCCATTTGTTTCTTTACCTTATGCACTATAATTACCTCCTTCCAAAACATCTATTATTCTCCCTATAATCTAATGATACTCTCACATAATCCTATGAGTCCACGGGAAAAATTAAACACGATAAGTTCCCAAGTGCACTTTCGTGTAATAATCACACCATATGGAGAGACACAAGAGAGAAATATATGTCAGTTGATATACTACGAAGAGACGTAGCTAGGACGCCATTTGGTAAACATGGGATTGTCCAAGACATTCGCATGATCCAGTTCACACAATTTCTTGCAAGCCTTTCACCCTCCTGTATGTTAAGGCCCCGATCGCTCAAAATCTTTTTCACTCCATCCTTCCACCTCCAATTTGGACTCTCACTTCTCCTCGTTCCCTCCACCTCTGACACATATATCCTCTTTGTCAATCTTTCCTCGCTCATTCTCTCCATGTGACCAAACCATTTCAGTACACCCTCTTCTGCTCTCTCAACCACACTCTTTCTATTACCACACATCTCTCTTACCCTTACATTACTTACTCGATTAAAGCACCTCACATCACCTAATGTCCTCAAACATCTCATTTCCAACACATCCACCCTCCTCCGCACAACCCTATCTATAGCCCACGTCTCACAACCATACAACATTGTTGAAACCACTATTCCTTCAAACATACCTATTTTTGCTCTCCGAGATGATATTTTCGCCTTCCACATATTCTTCAACGCTCCCAGAACTTTCGCCCCCTACCCCACATTGTCACTCACTTCCGCTTCCATGGTTCCATCAGCAGTTAAATGCACTCCCAGATATCTAAAAAAACTTCACTTCCCCCAGTTTTTCTCCATTCAAACTTACCTCCCAACTGACTTGTCCCTCAACCTTACTGAACCTAATAACCTTGCTCTTATTCACATTCACTCTCAGCTTTCTTCTTTCACACACTTTACCAAACTCATTCACCAGCTTCTGCAGTTTCTCATCCGAATCAGCCACCAGCGCTGTATCGTCAGCGAACAACAACTGATTCGCCTGCCAAGCCCTCTCATCCACAACAGACTGCATTCACCTCCCTAACATCCCCATCCATAAACAAATCAGACAATCATGGAGACATCACGCACCCCTCCCGGAAACCAACATTCACTGGGAACCAATCGCTTTCCTCTCTTCCTACTCTTACAAATGCATTATATCCTCGATAAAAACCTTTTCACTGCTTCTAGCAACTTAACTCTCACACCATATATTCTTAATACCTTCCACAGAGCATCTATATCAACTCTATCATATGCCTTCTCTAGATCCATAAATGCTACATACAAATCCATTTGCTTTTCTAAGTATTTCTCACATACATTCTTCAAAGCAAATACCTGATCCACACATCCTCTACCACTTCTGAAACCACACTGCTCTTCCCCAATCTGATGCTCTGTGCATGCCTTCACCCTCTCAACCAATACCCTCCCTTATAATTTCCCAGGAATACTCAACAAACTTATACCTCTGTAATCTGAACACTCACCTTAATCCCCTTTGCCTTTGTACAATGGCACTATGCATGCATTCCGCCGATCCTCAGGCACTTCACTATGAACCATATATACATTGAATATCCTCACCAACCAGTCAACAACACAGTCACCCCCTTTTTTTGATAAATTCCACAGCAATACCATCCAAACCCGCCGCCTTGCTGGCTTTCATCTTCCGCAAAGCTTACACTATCTCTTCTCTGTTTACCAAATCATTCTCCCAGACCCTCTCACTTTACACACCACCTCGACCGAAACACCCTGTATCTGCTACTCTACCATCAAACACATTCAACAAACCTTCAAAATACTCACTTCATCTCCCTCTCACTTCACCCCTACTTGTTATTACCTCCCCATTTGTCCCCTTCACCGATGTTCCCCTTTGTTCTCTTGTCTTACGCACTTTATTTACCTCCTTCCAAAACATCGTTTTATTCTCCCTAAAAAATTGATGATTCTCTTTCACCCTAACTCTCATTTCCTTCTTTTTCTCCTCTTGCACCTTTCTCTTGACTTCCTGTCCCTTTCTTTTATACATCTCCCACTCATTTGCAATATTTCCCTGCAAATATCGTCGAAATGCCTCTCTCTTCTCTTTTACTAATAATCTTACTTCTTCATCCCACCACTTACTACTCTTTCTAATCTGCCCACCTCCCATGTTTCTCATGCCACAAGCATCTTTTGCGCAAGCCATCACTGCTTCCCTCAATACATCCCATACCTCCCCCACTTCCCTTACATCCTTTGTTCTCATCTTTTTCCATTCTGCACTCAATCTCTCATGGTACTTCCTCACACAAGTCTCCTTCCCAGGCTCACTTACTCTCACCACTCTCTTCACTCCAACATTCTCTCTTCTTTTCTAAAAATCTCTACAAATCTTCACCTTCGCCTCCACAAGGTAGTGATCAGACATCCCTCCAGTTGCACCTCTCAGCACATTAACATCCAAAAGTCTCTCTTTCACGCGCCTATCAATTAGCACTTAATCCAAATACGCTGTGGTCATCTCTCCTACTTACATACGTATACTTATATATATCTCGCCTTTTAAACCAGGTATTCCCAATCACCAGTCCTTTTTCAGCACACAAATCTACAAGCTCTTCACCATTTCCATATACAACACTGAACACCCCATGTACACCAAGTATTCCCTCAACTGCCACATTACTCACCTTTGCATTCAAATCACCGAATACTTTAACCCAGTTTCATGCATCAAAACTGCAAAGACATTCACTCAGCTGCTCCCACAATACTTGCCTCTCATGAACTTTCTTCTCATGCCCAGGTGCATAGGCTCCAACAATCACCCATCTCTCTCATTGCACTTTCAGTTTTCCCCATATCAATCTAGGGTTTACTTTCTTACAACTTAATTACATACTCCCACAACTCCTGCTTCAAGAGTAGTGCTACCCCTTCCTTTGTTTTTGTCCTCTCACCAACCCCTGACTTTACTCCCAAAACATACCCAAACCACTCTTCCCCATTACCCTTGAGCTTCGTTTCACTCAGAGCCAAAACATCCACGTTCCTTTCCTCAAACATACTACCTATCTCTCCTTTTTCTCATCTTGGTTACATCCACACACATTCAGACACCCCAAACTGAGCCTTCGAGGAGGATGAGCACTCCCCGCGTGATTCCTTCTTCTGTTTCCCTTTTTAGAAAGTTAAAATACAAGGAGGGGAGGGTTTCTAGCCCCCCTCTCCCTCCCCTTTAGTCGCCTCGTACGACACGCGGGGAATGCGTGGGAAGTATTCTTTCTCCCTATCCCCAGGGATATACATATTTTTTTTTTTCATTTCATACTATTCGCCGTTTCCCGCATTAGCTAGTTAGCGTTAAGAACAGAGGACTGGGCCTTTGAGGGAATATCCTCACGTGGCTCCCTTCTCTGTTCCTACTTTTGGAAAATAAAAAAAAACGAGAGGGGAGGATTTCCACAGCCCGCTCCCTCCCCTTTTAGTCGCCTTCTACGACACGCAGGGAATACGTGGGAAGTATTCTTTCTCCCCTATCCCCAGGGATAATATCTTTTTCTTTCAAACTATTCGCCATTTCCCGCATTAGCGAGGTAGCGTTAAGAACAGAGGACTGGGCCTTTGAGGGAATACCCTCACCTGGCCCAATCTTCTGTTCCTTCTTTTGGAAAATTGAAAAAAAAAACCGAGAGGGGAGGATTTCCAGCCCCCCGCTCCCTCCCCTTTTAGTCGCCTTCTACGACACGCAGGGAATACGTGGGAAGTATTCTTAATCCCCTATCCCCAGGGATAATATATATATATATATATATATATATATATATATATATATATATATATATATATATATATACACACAAACTACATATATTTCCACGCAAATGCAAATGATTATGAAAGGCAAAGTTTCTTCAGAGAACTGGTATAATTACTTCGTAAATCTAAACGTGAAGTGGAAGATGTAAAGTTAAGTCTTTGTATAACAGAGGAGTGAGTATTCAAATTTTGAATATCCTTTTTGTTGCTCCGACTTAAGGAAGTCAATTCTTTTGATATAAGTTTGGAGAAATGATTAGGATCTAAGGTAATGTCTCTGATAGTTATACAGTAGTCTATTTGTATTATAACTTAATATGTATAATTGTAGGTGATTTTGATGTTTCACCAGTTTTCTCTGTAAACAGTCAGTCTCTTTTTTTCTCTCTCATTACCTTAAGGTTCCTAAATACTCATCAAATATTTGGTCTCGATGAATAATGAGTGAACATTTCTTTTGACTTTTGAACTTGCGAAATGTTCGGATAGACTAATTAGTCTCAGAAAAGTCAAATATAAATATTGGAAAATATCACAGAGAAGGTCGAGCAGTTGACTTTGAAAACACTCATTTAACATTATGGAAGTTAGTTTTCTGTGAGTGTAAACTTACAATGTCAACAATGCATTGTTAACATCCACTCCCAATGTATGGGTTACCCTGCACCTTCTGTTGGTAAACATTCTCTATTGTTTACGTGTCTACATCCTTGATGTAAGGCAAACTGCCATCAGATCCACTTATGGAGTTTATAGATATCATCTCTATCATATGTATTCATTAACACATAAATCCAATAAGCTGTTTATTTTTCGCTTTATTGAAACATGCTCTTATGTGCCATTTCGATTATATTTTTGCTGCTCAAGGAAAAGGTATCTTTCTAATATAGATTTATTTTTCATCAGACAGTATAGGATATATATTAGATATAGCTATGTCAAGTGAGTCTCCTCAGTTCACTTCATTCCTAAAGCCTAACTATATTCTTCACTTCATTTTCCAGGTCACATCATATTCTTCACTTCATTTTCCAGGTCCAATCATGTAATTCAACACAATGTTCCTTCGGCCCAATCATTTAATTCTTCACACCATTTTCAGGCCCAGTCATACAATCCTTTGTTGTTTTTCCCTAAGCCAATCATTGAATTTTTCATTCATTTCCTAATCAATTCCATCATGTAATTCTTCACGTCATTCCCTAATCCAAATCATGTAATTCTTCTCTTCGTCCCTTAAGCCCAATCATATAATTCTTCATATCATTCCCTAATTCATAATGTAATTCTTCAACTTATTCCTCCTGACCAATCATGTAATTCTTCTTTTCACTCCTTAACCGAATCATGTAATTCTTCACCTCATTTCTGAAGCCTGACCATATGATTCTTCACTTCATTTCCTGATCCCAATCATGTAATCTACACTTCATTCCCGTAGCCCAAACATGTAGTTGTTCAACTCTATTTCCAAAGCTATTCATGAAATTCATTAAATCCTTCCCTCTGCTCAGTTACTAAGGTCTTCACTTCATTTCTGAAGTCCAACCATATAATTCTTTTTTTTCTTCTTTCCCTAAACCAATCATGTAATTCTTCACTTCATTCCTTCAGCCCAGTCATGTAATTCTTCACTTCATTCCTTCAGCCCAGTCATGTAATTCTTCACCTATTTCCTAAGCCCAATCATATAATTCCTCGAATCGTAACCAAAGCCCAATAATGTAACCCTTTATTTATTATCCCTTGAACAACAATGTAATTATTCACTTTATTCCCTAAACCAATCATGTAACTCTTCACTTCATTCCTTCAGCACAATCATGCGATTCTTCACCTATTTCCTAAGCCCAATCATATAATTCCTCACATCATATCCAAAGCCCAATAATGTAATTCTTTATTTCACATCCTGTGCCCAGCAATATAATTATCCACTTCATTCCCTAAGCCTCCTCATGCATTGTATCACTTCATTTCCTAATGCCATTCATGTGATTCATCACTTCATTCCTTAAGTCCAATCATGTAATTCTTAACTTCATTAACCTAATAATGTAATTCTTTACCTTATTTCCTAATCCCTATAACGTAATTCTTCACTTCATTCAATATGCCAGGTAATATAATTCTTTATCTCATTTCCTGAGCCTTATCATGTAATTCTTCACTTGGTCCCTAATACCAGTCATGTAATTCGTTACTTCATCCCCTAATCCCACTTCAATCTCATAGATAATTATGTAATTCTTTCTCTTATTCCCTAATCTCAATAGTGAAATTTTTCACATCATTCCATGATCCAAAGCATATAATTCTTCAATTCATACACTAAGCCTAATAATGTAATTCTTCAGTTCATACACTAAGCCTAATAATGTAATTCTTCAATTCATACACTAAGCCTAATAATGTAATTCTTCACTTCATACACTAAGCCCAGTAATGTAATTCTTCACTTCATACACTAAACCCAATAATGTAATTCTTCACTTCATACACTAAACCCAATAATGTAATTCTTCACTTCATACACTAAACCCAATAATGTAATTCTTCACTTCATACACTAAACCCAATAATGTAATTCTTCACTTCATACACTAAACCCAATAATGTAATTCTTCACTTCATACACTAAGCCCAGTAATGTAATTCTTCACTTCATACACTAAGCCCAATAATGTAATTCTTCACTTCATACACTAAGCCCAATAATGTAATTCTTCACTTCATACACTAAGCCCAATAATGTAATTCTTCACTTCATACACTAAGCCCAATAATGTAATTCTTCACTTCATACACTAAGCTCAATAATGTAATTCTTCATTCATTTCTTAAGCCCATTTCATGCAGTTCTTAACTTCATATCCTAAGCCATATCGTATCATCTTTTTTTTTTTCATTTTCTAATCCCAATCATGTAATCCTTCATTGCACAATACTGTAATTCATCATATCATTTCCTAATCCAAATTCTACAATTTCTCACTTCATTCCCTGAATCAAAATATGTAAATCCTTATTTCTTAAGACCATCTTGTAAATCTTCACTTCATTCCTTGATTCCAATCATGTAAATCTTTACTTCACTTCCTAAGCCTAATCATGTAATTCTTCACTTCATTCTCTAATCCTAATCATGTCATTCTTCATTCCATTATCTGATTCCAATCATGGAATTCCTCACTTCAGTCCCAAATTCCAATCATGTAATTATTCACTACATTCATGTAATTCTCCACTTCATTCCCTAATCCCAGTCATGTAATTCTCCACTTCATTCCCTAATCCCAGTCATGTAATTCTTCACTTCATTCCCTAATCCCAGTCATGTAATTCTTCACTTCATTCCCTAATCCCAGTCATGTAATTCTTCACTTCATTCCCTAATCCTCGCCCTGTAATGCTTCGCCTCATTCCCTAATCTCAGTCATGTAATTCTTCACTTCATTCCCTGATCCCACTCATGTAATTCTTCACTTCATTCCCTAATCTCAGTCATGTAATTCTTCACTTCATTCTCTAATCCCAGTCATGTAATTCTCCACTTCATTCCCTAATCTCAGTCATTTAATTCTTCACTTCATTCCCTAATCCCAGTCATATAATTCTTCACTTCATTCTCTAATCCCAGTCATGTAATTCTTCACTTCATTCCCTGATCCCAGTCATGTAATTCTTCACTTCAATCTCTAATCCCAGTCATGTAATTCTCCACTTCATTCCCTAATCTCAGTCATTTAATTCTTCACTTCATTCCCTAATCCCAGTCATGTAATTCTTCACTTCATTCTCTAATCCCAGTCATGTAATTCTCCACTTCATTCCCTAATCTCAGTCATTTAATTCTTCACTTCATTACCTAATTCCAGTCATGTAATTCTTCACTTCATTCTCTAATCCCAGTCATTTAATTCTCCACTTCATTCCCTAATCTCAGTCATTTAATTCTTCACTTCATTCCCTAATTCCAGTCATGTAATTCTTCACTTCATTCCCTAAGCCCAGTCATGTAATTCTCCACTTCATTCCCTAATCTCAGTCATTTAATTCTTCACTTCATTCCCTAATCCCAGTCATGTAATTCTTCACTTCATTCCCTAATTCCAGTCATGTGATTCTTCACGTCATTCCCTAATCCCAATCATGAAATTCTCCACTTCATTCCCTAATTCCAGTCATGTAATTCTTCACTTCATTCCCTAATCCCAGTCATTTAATTCTTCACTTCATTCCCTAATCCCAGTCATTTAATTCTTCACTTCATTCCCTAATCCCAGTCATGTAATTCTTCACTTCATTCCCTAATTCCAGTCATGTAATTCTTCACTTCATTCCCTCATCCCAATCACGTAATTCTTCAATTCATTCTCTAATCTCAGTCATGTAATTCTCCACTTCATTCCCTAATCTCAGTCATTTAATTCTTCACTTCATTCCTTGATCCCAGTCATGTAATTCTTCACTTCATTCCCTGATCCCAGTCATGTAATTCTTCACTTCATTCCCTGATCCCAGTCATGTAATTCTTCACTTCATTCCCTGATCCCAGTCATGTAATTCTTCACTTCATTCCCTGATCCCAGTCATGTAATTCTTCACTTCATTCCCTGATCCCAGTCATGTAATTCTTCACTTCATTCTCTAATCCCAGTCATGTAATTCTTCACTTCATTCCCTGATCCCAGTCATGTAATTCTTCACTTCATTCCCTGATCCCAGTCATGTAATTCTTCACTTCATTCCCTGATCCCAGTCATGTAATTCTTCACTTCATTCCCTGATCCCAGTCATGTAATTCTTCACTTCATTGCCTGATCCCAGTCATGTAATTCTTCACTTCATTCCCTGATCCCAGTCATGTAATTCTTCACTTCATTCCCTGATCCCAGTCATGTATTGCTAAGACTTCTCTCATTTTCTGCCAGGTGTTTCACAGCGTCATCTGTAGTCAGGATTTGTGGTGGCTGCAGGACGGCCAGTGGCTGCGTCATGGTCAGCACTAAACATCACAATGATCAGTCTGTCTGAAGGTCCGTATGACCACATAGTATAACTTTGATCATCTGGGATAAGACGGTTGTCTTCTGGAGCCAAGCCACCATGACCTGGTCGCCTCAGGTGCCAGGGTTGGTATACACAAAGCTTCTCAGAACGTTTAAGTTTGCTTAACTCCAAAGAATTTTACTTAAGAATTTTACTAAGCGTGTTACTGGAAGCTGCTTTACGCTTAAGTGTTTCCTTAGCAGACGACCAATTTGAGAAACCTCGGAAGGACTCTTAACCAATTAAGAATTTGCTTAGCCATGTAAACATGGCTGGACGACAAGAGAGACTTGTTCAACTGAAAATCTATAAGCCACGTAAATATGTTCTGCTGGTGTGTCTGATAATACGGAACTTGTCAGAAGGTATCGATCGTGCATGAATACAGTTAGTCACATATTTAGTCACATATTTAGTGAGAAATAAGATAGAGAGTCCGACCGCAAGGAACATGTCTATCACGCCAGAACTGATCATAATAACCTTACGTTATCTTGCTACTGGAGAATTGCAGTTGTGTAGTGTTGATGATCTTGGCCCAACACAACCTTACGTACTGTATGTAAGGTTATCACACACACACACACACACACACATCACAAGCTGTAACCTCACCAGAGATGGTCCTCCGGTTCATCAAGTTTCCCTACAGATGTTAGGGAGACAAAAAGAAAACGAGGACAATTTATGCAAATTACGGGCTTTCCTGTTATTGTGGATGCTATAAATGGCACATATGTAAGGTATGAATGAAGAACATTATGTAGTAGGAAATATACCATAATATCAACTGACATCGTTTGCAAACTGGCCAGGACCAATACATGCTTCGAGAATCCTTCAGGAAAATGGCCTGAAAAGATTATTTGCAAACCATCATGTAGCACCAAGTTGTCATCTTACTGGTGGTGGTAGTTACCCTTGTAAGCGATGGGTTTTGACCCCTTACCTACGACCTGGAGATGGTGCTCAGACAGCTTATAACAGGTAACACAGAACGCTTTGCTGGATATTTACGTGAGACCAAATGTAGTATTGTTTACATTTGCACACAGGATATAGAAGAAACGAGCTAGCTTTCAGGTCTCTTGCAACTTCTTCCACAATCCAAAATTAACCTAACCTAACCTAACCTGACCTAGCCTAACCTAGCCTAACCTAACCTAACCTAACCTAACCTAACCTAACCTAGCCAACTTAATCTGGGACCCAAAAGATCTCTGGATTGCGAGAAAACAAGCTAAATGATGAGCCTAGAATAACATCCCACACTCAGATTTGTACATAATAAGTTCCTGGTATTACGTGAGATACAAGACAACTACATGTATTGTGGGAAGATGGATTGGTCACCTGGAACGAAGATGGCATGTTTTGCAGGGAGAAGATAAGGTCAAGATGGAACAAGTCTGTCAAATGATCATGACCTGTGTTGTTCTCCATGATGTATGACCTGTGTTGTTCTCCATGATATATGACCTGTGTTGTTCTCCATGATGTATGACCTGTGTTGTTCTCCATGATATATGACCTGTGTTGTTCTCCATGATGTATGACCTGTGTTGTTCTCCATGATGTATGACCTGTGTTGTTCTCCATGATATATAACCTGTGTTGTTCTCCATGATATATGACCTGTGTTGTTCTCCATGATATATGACCTGTGTTGTTCTCCATGATGTATGACCTGTGTTGTTCTCCATGATATATGACCTGTGTTGTTCTCCATGATATATGACCTGTGTTGTTCTCCATGATATATGACCTGTGTTGTTCTCAATGATATATGACCTGTGTTGTTCTACATGATATATGACCTGTGTTGTTCTCCATGATATATGTCCTGTGTTGTTCTCCATGATATATGACCTGTGTTGTTCTCCATGATATATGACCTGTGTTGTTCTCCATGATATATGACCTGTGATGTTCTCCATGATATATGACCTGTGTTGTTCTCCATGATGTATGACCTGTGTTATTCTCCATGATGTATGACCTGTGTTGTTCTCCATGATGTATGACCTGTGTTGTTCTCCATGATATATGACCTGTGTTGTTCTCCATGATATATGACCTGTGTTGTTCTCCATGATATATGACCTGTGTTGTTCTCCATGATGTATGACCTGTGTTGTTCTCCATGATGTATGACCTGTGTTGTTCTCCATGATGTATGACCTGTGTTGTTCTCCATGATGTATGACCTGTGTTGTTCTCCATGATATATGACCTGTGTTGTTCTCCATGATATATGACCTGTGTTGTTCTCCATGATATATGACCTGTGTTGTTCTCCATGATATATGACCTGTGTTGTTCTCCATGATATATGACCTGTGCTGTTCTCCATGATATATGACCTGTGTCGTTCTCCATGATATATGACCTGTGCTGTTCTCCAGGATATATGAACTGTGTTGTTCTCCATGATATATGACCTGTGTTGTTCTCCATGATGTATGACCTGTGTTGCTCTCCATGATGTATGACCTGTGTTGTTCTCCATGATGTATGACCTGTGTTGTTCTCCACGATGTATGACCTGTGTTGTTCTCCATGATATATGACCTGTGTTGTTCTCCATGATATATGACCTGTGTTGTTCTCCATGATGTATGACTTGTGTTGTTCTCCATGATATATGGCCTGTGTTGTTCTCCATGATATATGACCTATGTTGTTCTCCATGATGTATGACCTGTGTTGTTCTCCATGATATATGACCTGTGTTGTTCTCCATGATATATGACCTGTGTTGTTCTCCATGATATATGAGCTGTGTTGTTCTCCATGATATATGACCTGTGTTGTTATCCATGATGTATGACCTGTGTTGTTCTCCATGATATATGAACTGTGTTGTTCTCCATGATGTATGACCTGTGTTGTTCTCCATGATGTATGACCTGTGTTGTTCTCCATGATATATGACCTGTGTTTTTCTCCATGATATATGAACTGTGTTGTTCTCCATGATATATGACCTGTGTTGTTCTCCATGATATATGACCTGTGGTGTTCTCCATGATATATGAACTGTGTTGTTCTCCATGATATATGACCTGTGTTGTTTTCCATGATATATGACCTGTGTTGTTCTCCATGATATATGACCTGTGTTGTTCTCCATGATATATGACCTGTGTTGTTCTCCATGATATATGACCTGTGTTGTTCTCCATGATATATGACCTGTGTTGTTCTCCATGATATATGACCTGTGTTGTTCTCCATGATATAATGACCTGTGTTGTTCTCCATGATATATGACCTGTGTTGTTCTCCATGAGTATGACCTGTGTTGTTCTCCATGATGTATGACCTGTGTTGTTCTCCATGATATATGACCTGTGTTGTTCTCCATGATGTATGACCTGTGTTGTTCTCCATGATGTATGACCTGTGTTGTTCTCCATGATATATGACCTGTGTTGTTCTCAGCATTGGGGGGGACCTTAGTGTCTCAAGATATGACCTGTGTTGTTCTCCATGATATGACCTGTGTTGTTCTCCATGATATATGACCTTGTTGTTCTCCATGATATATGACCTGTGTTGTTCTCCATGATATATGACCTGTGTTGTTCTCCATGATATATGACCTGTGTTGTTCTGCATGATGTATGACCTGTGTTGTTCTCCATGATATATGACCTGTGTTGTTCTCCATGATATATGACCTGTGTTGTTCTCCATGATGTATGACCTGTGTTGTTCTCCATGATGTATGACCTGTGTTGTTCTCCATGATGTATGACCTGTGTTGTTCTCCATGATATATGACCTGTGTTGTTCTCCATGATATATGACCTGTGTTGTTCTCCATGATGTATGACCTGTGTTGTTCTCCATGATATATGGCCTGTGTTGTTCTCCATGATATATGACCTGTGTTGTTCTCCATGATATATGACCTGTGTTGTTCTCCATGATATATGACCTGTGTTGTTCTCCATGATGTATGACCTGTGTTGTTCTCCATGATATATGACCTGTGTTGTTCTCCATGATATATGACCTGTGTTGTTCTCCATGATATATGACCTGTGTTGTTCTCCATGATATATGACCTGTGTTGTTCTCCATGATATATGACCTGTGTTGTTCTCCATGATATATGACCTGTGTTGTTTCTCCATGATATATGACCTGTGTTGTTCTCCATGATATATGACCTGTGTTGTTCTCCATGATATATGACCTGTGTTGTTCTCCATGATATATGACCTGTGTTGTTCTCCATGATATATGACCTGTGTTGTTCTCCATGATATATGACCTGTGTTGTTCTCCATGATATATGACCTGTGTTGTTCTCCATGATATATGACCTGTGTTGTTCTCCATGATATATGACCTGTGTTGTTCTCCATGATATATGACCTGTGTTGTTCTCCATGATATATGACCTGTGTTGTTCTCCATGATATATGACCTGTGTTGTTCTCCATGATGTATGACCTGTGTTGTTCTCCATGATATATGACCTGTGTTGTTCTCCATGATATATGACCTGTGTTGTTCTCCATGATATATGACCTGTGTTGTTCTCCATGATATATGACCTGTGTTGTTCTCCATGATATATGACCTGTGTTGTTCTCCATGATATATGACCTGTGTTGTTCTCCATGATATATGACCTGTGTTGTTCTCCATGATATATGACCTGTGTTGTTCTCCATGATATATGACCTGTGTTGTTCTCCATGATATATGACCTGTGTTGTTCTCCATGATATATGACCTGTGTTGTTCTCCATGATATATGACCTGTGTTGTTCTCCATGATATATGACCTGTGTTGTTCTCCATGATATATGACCTGTGTTGTTCTCCATGATATATGACCTGTGTTGTTCTCCATGATATATGACCTGTGTTGTTCTCCATGATATATGACCTGTGTTGTTCTCCATGATATATGACCTGTGTTGTTCTCCATGATATATGACCTGTGTTGTTCTCCATGATATATGACCTGTGTTGTTCTCCATGATATATGACCTGTGTTGTTCTCCATGATGTATGACCTGTGTTGTTCTCCATGATGTATGACCTGTGTTGTTCTCCATGATATATGACCTGTGTTGTTCTCCATGATATATGACCTGTGTTGTTCTCCATGATATATGACCTGTGTTGTTCTCCATGATATATGACCTGTGTTGTTCTCCATGATGTATGACCTGTGTTGTTCTCCATGATGTATGACCTGTGTTGTTCTCCAGTGATATATGACCTTGTGGTTGGTCTCCATGATGTATGCCTGTGTTGTTCTGCCATGATGTATGGACCTGTGTTGTTCTCCATGAAACTGTGTTGTTCTCCATGGAATGACTGTGTTGTTCTCCATGATGTATGACCTGTGTTGTTCTCCCATGATAGTATGACCTGTGTTGTTCTCCATGATATATGACCTGTGTTGTTCTCCATGATATATGACCTGTGTTGTTCTCCATGATGATGAACCTGTGTTGTTCTCCATGATGTATGACCTGTGTTGTTCTCCATGATGTATGACCAGTTGTTGTTCTCCATGATATAATGACCTGTGTTGTTCTCCTGATGTATGACTTGTGTTGTTCTCCATGATGTATGACCTGTGTTGTTCTCCATGATGTATGACCTGTGTTGTTCTCCATGATATATGACCTGTGTTGTTCTCCATGATATATGACCTGTGTTGTTCTCCATGATATATGACCTGTGTTGTTCTCCATGATATATGACCTGTGTTGTTCTCCATGATATATGACCTGTGTTGTTCTCCATGATATATGACCTGTGTTGTTCTCCATGATATATGACCTGTGTTGTTCTCCATGATATATGACCTGTGCTGTTCTCCATGATATATGAACTGTGTTGTTCTCCATGATATATGACCTCTGTTGTTCTCCATGATGTATGACCTGTGTTGTTCTCCATGATGTATGACCTGTGTTGTTCTCCATGATGTATGACCTGTGTTGTTCTCCATGATATATGACCTGTGTTGTTCTCCATGATATATGACCTGTGTTGTTCTCCATGATGTATGACCTGTGTTGTTCTCCATGATATATGACTTGTGTTGTTCTCCATGATATATGACCTGTGTTGTTCTCCATGATGTATGACCTGTGTTGTTCTCCATGATATATGACCTGTGTTGTTCTCCATGATATATGACCTGTGTTGTTCTCCATGATATATGAGCTGTGTTGTTCTCCATGATATATGACCTGTGTTGTTCTCCATGATGTATGACCTGTGTTGTTCTCCATGATATATGACCTGTGTTGTTCTCCATGATATATGACCTGTGTTGTTCTCCATGATGTATGACCTGTGTTGTTCTCCATGATATATGACCTGTGTTGTTCTCCATGATATATGACCTGTGTTGTTCTCCATGATATATGACCTGTGTTGTTCTCCATGATATATGACCTGTGTTGTTCTCCATGATATATGACCTGTGTTGTTCTCCATGATATATGACCTGTGTTGTTCTCCATGATATATGACCTGTGTTGTTCTCCATGATATATGACCTGTGTTGTTCTCCATGATATAATGACCTGTGTTGTTCTCCATGATATATGACCTGTGTTGTTCTCCATGATATATGACCTGTGTTGTTCTCCATGATGTATGACCTGTGTTGTTCTCCATGATATATGACCTGTGTTGTTCTCCATGATATATGACCTGTGTTGTTCTCCATGATATATGACCTGTGTTGTTCTGCATGATGTATGACCTGTGTTGTTCTCCATGATATATGACCTGTGTTGTTCTCCATGATATATGACCTGTGTTGTTCTCCATGATGTATGACCTGTGTT
>NC_092228.1:30301416-30398916 GCF_036320965.1 Panulirus ornatus | reverse complement strand
ACATCAGGCAGAAGAGATTAAAGTTTTCATACATCAGGCAGAAGAGATTAAAGTTTTCATACATCAGGCAGAAGAGATTAAAGTTTTCATACATCAGGCAGAAGAGATAAAGTTTTCATACATCAGGCAGAAGAGATTAAAGTTTTCATACATCAGGCAGAAGAGATAAAGTTTTCATACATCAGGCAGAAGAGATTAAAGTTTTCATACATCAGGCAGAAGAGATAAAGTTTTCATACATCAGGCAGAAGAGATAAAGTTTTCATACATCAGGCAGAAGATATAAAGTTTTCATACATCAGGCAGAAGAGATAAAGTTTTCATACATCAGGCAGAAGAGATTAAAGTTTTCATACATCAGGCAGAAGATATAAAGTTTTCATACAGCAGGCAGAAGAGATAAAGTTTTCATACATCAGGCAGAAGGGATTAAAGTTTTCATACATCAGGCAGAAGAGATTAAAGTTTTCATACATCAGGCAGAAGAGATTAAAGTTTTCATACATCAGGCAGAAGGGATTAAAGTTTTCATACATCAGGCAGAAGCAACAAACCTTGTATTAATGTTCCGCTGGACCACACAGGATAATGTTCTAAGTCCACTCTTCCTTCATCACTTGGTATTGCTCAAGTTGCACTTTCCCCAATTCAGTTTTTTTTCTCTGCAACTCATTTGTGCTCTGGCAACTTCCATTTGTGCTCTGACAACTTCCATTTGTGCTCTGACAACTTCCATTTGTGCTGTGGCAGCTTCCATTTGTGCTCTGGCAGCTTCCATTTGTGCTTTGGCAACTTCCATTTGTGCTTTGGCAGCTTCCATTTGTGCTTTGGCAACTTCCATTGGTGCTCTGGCAGCTTCCATTTGCGCTCTGGCAACTTCCATTTGTGCTTTGGCAACTTCCATTGGTGCTCTTGCAACTTCCATTGGTGCTCTGGCAGCTCCCATTTGTGTTCTGGCAACTTACATTTGTGCTTTGGCAGCTTCCATTTGTGCTCTGGCAGCTTCCATTTGTGCTTTGGCAGCTTCCATTTGTGCTCTGGTAGCTTCCATTTGTGCTCTGGTAGCTTCCATTTGTGCTCTGGCAGCTTCCATTTGTGCTCTGGCAGCTTCCATTTGTGCTCTGGCAACTTCCATTTGTGCTTTGGCAGCTTCCATTTGTGCTCTGGCAGCTTCCATTTGTGCTCTGGCAGCTTCCATTTGTGTTCTGGCAGCTTTCATTTGTGCTCTGGCAGCTTCCATTTGTGCTTTGGCAACTTCCATTGGTGCTCTGGCAACTTCCATTTGTGCTCTAGCAGCTTCCATTTGTGCTCTGGCAACTTCCATTTGTGCTCTGGCAACTTCCATTTGTGCTCTGGCAACTTCCATTTGTGTTCTGGCAGCTTTCATTTGTGCTCTGGCAACTTCCATTTGTGCTCTGGCAACTTCCATTTGTGCTCTGGCAACTTCCATTTGTGTTCTGGCAGCTTTCATTTGTGCTCTGGCAACTTCCATTTGTGCTCTGGCAGCTTCCATTGGTGCTCTGGCATATTCCATTTGTGCACTATAGAAATTAAACATTGAAGTTTGCAGTTCTGTAATCTTTGGGTCTATTACTATTTTTGTGATAGGTTGTCCCCAGTCAACAGACGTAGGCCTACGCATCAGGGTTGAACCTGAAGGCAGGAGTTCACGTGAGGACGGAGGAGGACGAGATATCATAGTGGAGCATCATGTCCTGTGAGAGAGAGAAATGAATCCTGGTTGTAATATGAACTAAATCATAACCTCATTTGATTTCTTCAACTTTAATACTTTTTTTAATTCTTTAAAGAAACCATCTTGACGTAAGCCTATACAAATTTCATCATCACAAATGGTTACTCATGGTGAACAAAGCAAATATGATATATACAGAATGGTAAGCTAGTGGTATTCTCACAGGACTCATCATCACTCACAGAATCGTAGCTACTAGCAAGCCGCCATGACATCCCGATGATGTTCGGGCTATCAACACCAAGAATATCTGCTGCTGCTTCTGACAAAGGATCAAGCAGTGGTTTATCATCCACTGGATCACCACCTGTATAAATACATACAGTGATTCAAATAAATGCACAAGCGTTATATGGCAATAACTTAGCCTAGCATATGTACTTTTTTTTTTTCAAACAGTTTAGCTTAGCCATACCCTAATGCACATTGAGACCATGAAAACTAAGAAACTGTCTTATTTTCATTTTTCCTCCATAAAGGGTGACGTAAGGTCCGCCACTGTGGAAGGTGTTCCCCTCAAGCCACCTACAAAATGGATACCGTTTCATAAGTTACCACGTACCTGTTTTACAGAAGAGCTTCTTCTGTGTAGCAATCTTATTCTTTCCTGAGGATATAATGTTGTGATACGTCTTCAGAACCTGCTGTTCCACAGTTCTTGACACACAGGGGAAAGCTGCATTCATCTGCTGTGTATTGCTCGGCCACGTTTCCACTTACGTTCTAAAAGTGACTCCATCATAGAATTGACCACGTATGATTTTCTGATGTTGTTTGATGCAATTAATCAATAACAACGTTTGGTCCTCAGTCCAGTGGGAGTTTCTCTTTCTCATGGACGTTAGGACGTAGATGCCAGTGTGAGGAAACATGATGATGTGATAATAAAGTGATCATAGAGCTTAGAACAAATTACGTCTCTCTCTTGGATGAGTTTGTTTACGTTTTGGATTGCGTACACAGTTGCCATTCTGTGACAACAGTTAGAAAAATATTGATAAATAAAAATCTATTTTATTCATTTCCAACTTCAGTATATTGCGCGATAGATTATATTTATCTTATAGAAACCTAGATTATGAGATATGGTTGCTTCGATCGTTCAATAACAAAAACGAGTAAACCAATAATTGACCCAAACGGCATTTCAAACTTTAATCTTGTGTTTCAACTTAGCCAAGCATCATCGTGCTTAGCCTTTTCTGTATGATACTTAAGTCACTTGCTCAGCTACGTGAGATGACTGTAATGTAAGCATAAAGATAAGCAAAAATCTAAAAAGCATTATGCATACAACCCAGGTCCTGTTGATAGTGACTGTGTTGGTGCTGGTCATGGTGAGGACCGTGTTGGTGCTGGTCATGGTGAGGACCGTGTTGGTGCTGGTCATGGTGAGGACCGTGTTGGTGCTGGTCATGGTGAGGACCGTGTTGGTGTGGTCATGGTGAGGACCGTGTTGGTGCTGGTCATGGTGAGGACCGTGTTGGTGCTGGTCATGGTGAGGACCGTGTTGGTGCTGGTCATGGTGAGGACCGTGTTGGTGCTGGTCATGGTGAGGACCGTGTTGGTGCTGGTCATGATGAGGACCGTGTTGGTGCTGGTCATGGTGAGGACCGTGTTGGTGCTGGTCATGGTGAGGACCGTGTTGGTGTGGTCATGGTGAGGACCGTGTTGGTGCTGGTCATGGTGAGGACTACCGTGTTGCGTGGCTGGTCATGGTGAGGACCGTGTTGGTGCTGGTCATGATGAGGACCGTGTTGGTGCTGGTCATGGTGAGGACCGTGTTGGTGCTGGTCACGGTGAGGACCGTGTTGGTGCTGGTCACGGTGAGGACCGTGTTGGTGCTGGTCACGGTGAGGACCGTGTTGGTGCTGGTCATGATGAGGACCGTGTTGGTGCTGGTCATGGTGAGGACCGTGTTGGTGCTGGTCACGGTGAGGACCGTGTTGGTGCTGGTCATAGTGAGGACAGTGGGTTACTGCACCACGAAGGCCCAGAATGTT
Source organism: Panulirus ornatus (assembly GCF_036320965.1). NCBI lineage: Eukaryota > Metazoa > Arthropoda > Malacostraca > Decapoda > Palinuridae > Panulirus > Panulirus ornatus. The sequence goes on along the minus strand of NC_092228.1, from coordinate 30,395,157 downwards.
GAACATAAGTACCTCAGACTCTGGATAATATTTCTAGCTCCACACATTTGCCTTGTTGAATATCATAAGGCAATGAAACATCCTATAACTTTTGGTCAACCCAACAAACATAAAAAAACTATTTGTATTTCAGTTACTCCAAAATATCTGTTTTCTGATACATGAAACATACATTTTCTATGATCTTCCTAAGTAGACAGGGACTGGGATATGTTGCTTAAGACCATATCCCTCAACGGTACATTTATGATGATAATATTGTGAAGAATCTGCTTCCTCAGTGTACCATCCATGGTTACCACATAGACGTGAGGTAACTAGTAGAGATGGTTTCCCTGAGCTGTAGCAGCTGGGTGCCTCTCACTTCGTATTTCTCTTACCTGTTTCGTCCATATGTTGCATTACCTTTGATTCCATTTCCTTCCTAATGTCTACTCTCAATGAACATACTTGTAATTACTGTAACATCCACTATCTCTTGGGAATAGCAAAGTCTGCCACTGAGAAACTGGGTGTTCTGTTTAGATGTCTAAACTTCTTTTCTTCCGAACAGTTAATCCGTTTATAAAAAGGATTGATTCTTCCTTGTATGGAGTACTGCTCTCACATCTGGAGTGGCTCTGGATTTACATTCTTGCTTGACAGAGTTGAGTCGGAAGCGATCCGACTTATAAACTGTCCCAGGCTAACTTCCAAACTTGACCCCCTTGTCCTACGCCGCAATGTTGGTTCACTTTCCCTCTTATATAGGTATTACTCTGGAGACTCAGTTTCAGAAAGTGTCAAAGGAGAAAGTTGAGAGTAAATATGAATAAGAGCAAAGTTAATAGGTTCTATAGGGTTGAGAGAGAAGTTAGTTGTGATGTAAATTTGAGTAGAGAAAAATTGGATGAAATGAAGTGTTTTAGATGTTTGGGAGTAGACTTAATAGCGGATGGAATCATGGAAGCGGAAGTGAGTTACAGGGTGTGGTAGCAAAAATGGGTATGTTTGAAAGAATTGTGGTTCCAACAATGTTATATGATTGCGAGGCGTGGGCTATAGATAGGGTTGTGCGGAGGAGGGTGGATGTGTTGGAAATGAGATGTTTGAGGACAATATGTGGTGTGAGGTGGTTTGATCGAGTTAGTAATGAAAGGGTAAAAGAGATGTGTGGAAATAAAAAGAGTGTGGTTGAGAGCGCAGAAGAGTGTGCATTGAAATGGTTTGGACACATGGATCGGGGCCTGGACATACAGGAGAATGAAAGGCGTGCAAGGAATAGAGTGAATTGGAACAATGTGGTATACCGGAGTCGACGTGGATTGAACATGTGAAGCGTCTGGGGGTAAACCATGGAAAGTTTTGTGGGGCCTGGATGTGGAAAGGGAACTGTGGTTTCGGTGTATTATACATGACAGCTAGAGACTGAGTGTGAACGAATGTGGCCTTTGTTGTCTTCTCTTAGCGCTACCTCGCGTTGGAGGATGCTATTTCATGCGTGGCGGGGTGGCAGCGAGAATGGATGAAGGCAACAAGTCTGAATATGTACATGTGTATATATGTATACGTCTGTATATGTATATGTATGTATAACGTTGAGATGTATAGGCATGTATATGTGCATGTGTGGGCATTTTATGTATAAACATTTGTATGTGGGTGGGTTGGGCCATTCTTTTGTCTGTTTCCTTGCGCTACCTCGCTAACGTGGGAGACAGCAACAAAGTATAATGAATGAAAAAAAATGTATATATATATATATATATATATATATATATATATATATATATATATATATTTTTCTTTTTTTTTTTGCTTTGTCGCTGTCTCCCGCGTTTGCGAGGTAGCGCAAGGAAACAGACGAAAGAAATGGCCCAACCCACCCCCACACACCTGTATATACATACGTCCACTCACGCAAAATATACATACCTACACAGCTTTCCATGGTTTACCCCAGACGCTTCACATGCCCCGATTTAATCCACTGACAGCACGTCAACCCCGGTATACCACATCGCTCCAATTCACTCTATTCCTTGCCCTCCTTTCACCCTCCTGCATGTTCAGGCCCCGATCACACAAAATCTTTTTCACTCCATCTTTCCACCTCCAATTTGGTCTCCCTCTTCTCCTCGTTCCCTCCACCTCCGACACATATATCCTCTTGGTCAATCTTTCCTCACTCATTCTCTCCATGTGCCCAAACCATTTCAAAACACCCTCTTCTGCTCTCTCAACCACGCTCTTTTTATTTCCACACATCTCTCTTACCCTTACGTTACTTACTCGATCAAACCAAGTCACACCACACATTGTCCTCAAACATCTCATTTCCAGCACATCCATCCTCCTGCGCACAACTCTATCCATAGCCCACGCCTCGCAACCATACAACATTGTTGGAACCACTATTCCTTCAAACATACCCATTTTTGCTTTCCGAGATAATGTTCTCGACTTCCACACATTCTTCAAGGCTCCCAGAATTTTCGCCCCCTCCCCCACCCTATGATCCACTTCCGCTTCCATGGTTCCATCCGCTGCCAGATCCACTCCCAGATATCTAAAACACTTCACTTCCTCCAGTTTTTCTCCATTCAAACTCACCTCCCAATTGACTTGACCCTCAACCCTACTGTACCTAATAACCTTGCTCTTATTCACATTTACTCTTAACTTTCTTCTTTCACACACTTTACCAAACTCAGTCACCAGCTTCTGCAGTTTCTCACATGAATCAGCCACCAGCGCTGTATCATCAGCGAACAACAACTGACTCACTTCCCAAGCTCTCTCATCCCCAACAGACTTCATACTTGCCCCTCTTTCCAAAACTCTTGCATTCACCTCCCTAACAACCCCATCATTAAACAAATTAAACAACCATGGAGACATCACACACCCCTGCCGCAAACCTACATTCACTGAGAACCAATCACTTTCCTCTCTTCCTACATGTACACATGCCTTACATCCTCGATAAAAACTTTTCACTGCTTCTAACAACTTGCCTCCCACACCATATATTCTTAATACCTTCCACAGAGCATCTCTATCAACTCTATCATATGCCTTCTCCAGATCCTTAAATGCTACATACAAATCCATTTGCTTTTCTAAGTATTTCTCTTATACATTCTTCAAAGCAAACACCTGATCCACACATCCTCTACCACTTCTGAAACCACACTGCTCTTCCCCAATCTGATGCTCTGTACATGCTTTCACCCTCTCAATCAATACCCTCCCATATAATTTACCAGGAATACTCAACAAACTTATACCTCTGTAATTTGAGCACTCACTCTTATCCCCTTTGCCTTTGTACAATGGCACTATGCACGCATTCCGCCAATCCTCAGGCACCTCACCGTGAGTCATACATACATTAAATAACCTTATCAACCAGTCAACAATACAGTCACCCCCTTTTTTAATAAATTCCACTGCAATACCATCCAAACCTGCTGCCTTCCCGGCTTTCATCTTCCGCAAAGCTTTTACTACCTCTTCTCTGTTTACCAAATCATTTTCCCTAACCCTCTCACTTTGCACACCACCTCGACCAAAACACCCTATATCTGCCACTCTCTCATCAAACACATTCAATAAACCTTCAAAATACTCACTCCATCTCCTTCTCACATCACCACTACTTGTTATCACCTCCCCATTTGCGCCCTTCACTGAAGTTCCCATTTGCTCCCTTGTCTTACGCACTTTATTTACCTCCTTCCAGAACATCTTTTTATTCTCCCTAAAATTTAATGATACTCTCTCACCCCAACTCTCATTTGCCCTTTTTTTCACCTCTTGCACCTTTCTCTTGACCTCCTGTCTCTTTCTTTTATACGTCTCCCACTCAACTGCATTTTTTCCCTGCAAAAATCGTCCAAATATATATATTATATATATATATATATATATATATATATATATATATATATATATATATATATATATATATATATATATATATGGGGGTTTGATAGAAAGAGAAAAAAGAGAGAAGTGAAGGTGCTCTACTTACGTTACTAATGCTGGTGTCGCTTACTAGAGAGTATCATTTGATGGTTGATGATGTTCAAGTGAGATTACCATGGCAGCCCATAGCCATGGTTTAAGTAACAGCCCTTAATTCAGACATTAATGACCCAACTAGGCCAATGGACTGCTAAGCATAGTTGATTACTCACGTTCCGATTGGCTAAAGAAAAGCCAATAACCTTCTTACATTTAATACCTAAACAGAATGACATGGGTACACATATACCTGATAGCTAATATGCGTAAGCACGAAGTGATTAGAATTTTGATGATCAACTGGTTGCAACACTACTAATATAATCATTATGCATGGGTCCACGGACGTTTACACTGAATATCGAAGGCCATTCATAATATGAAAAATAATGTGATCTGCCTCGTCACACCAATGCTAATGTTAACTAAACATCCTAACTCACAATTGCAAGAGACTTGTTGTTCTCTGGTGCTAAAAGTTGACTTGAGTGTGTAACACAAGGTCTTGGCTGGATCTTACTAGGTGGAGGACAGCCGGGTGTGTGGTCGTGGGTGTGTGTGTGTGTGACCAAGTGATGGTCCCTCGTCCTCCACGTCAGGTCGGTCTATGCTCGCGTTTCTTACAACGGCGCTGGTTAAGCACCTCCTTAAGGCGCTTCTAAGCTGACACCCTGACTGGTGCCTTACTGCTCGACCAGGCCCAACCGGGATCGACCAGGCTCAACCAGGATCGACCAGGTTACTCGGCCTCCTCACACGGCACTGTTTTAATCGAAGTTATCAGTGTCTCTTGTGGACACATTATTGGTTCCTTATCCTCACAGTGGGCGAGCCAGGCACACTGTATAAAGGCATCTTTTGTAACAAATCGTGGTGTTAGCTTGCCGGGATTTCTTTGTGGATCTTGAACGCTATTTGCCACGGGGCTGGGTAACTGTCTCCAAGGAGGTAGGGTCCTTAACTTGCCCCCCGGGGCTGAGTAACTGGCCACAAGGAGGTAGGGTACTTAACTTGCCCCCCGGGGCTGAGTAACTGGCCACAAGGAGGTAGGGTACTTAACTTGCCCCCCGGGGGTGGGTAACTGGCTCCAAGGAGGTAGGGTACTTAACTTGCCCCCTGGGACTGGGTCACTGGCCACAAGGAGGTAAGGTACTTAACTTGCCCCCCCGGGGCTGGGTAATTGGCCATAAGGAGATAGGGTACTTAACTAACACTGAGTCTCGTCTGTGTACTGCATGACCCGGAATCACGTTAGGTTGCCAAGGTGATCATTTCAGTTTCCCTGGTTAATCACTTCACTATGTCACTATGTCAACTTTCCACTTCACGTTGTCACTTTTCCACACGCGATACATTTTCGTGGTGACCATACTTGAAACTGCATCACTGTATGTTCGTATCTGAGCATCGTAAATAATAAACTTTTGTACATGGCGTAATCCTATATGGAAACTGATATGGACAGGACATGTGTGGCACAATTTAATTTCTATAATCAACCTACAGCGATACTCATGATACATGCCACGGATTATCTTACGTACTAATTCCTTACATTATTCTCATTAAATGATAATTTGTTCCTGACTAGCTAAACAATTATACAGATCAGAGACATTTGACAACACTGCCGACCATCTGCTTCCTTGTTAACCACGTCTGTGTTTATTTTGCCCGATAGCAACATGGCCGCGAGATGATCTTATGCACACAATCAGATCTCTCCTTGTTCAACAGTTGTATCCTCTTACATATATATATACATATATATATATATATATATATATATATATATATATATATATATATATATATATATATATATATATATATATATATATATATGCTTTTACTACCTCTTCTCTGTTTACCAAATCATTTTCCCTAACCCTCTCATTTTGCACACCACCTCGACCCAAACACCCTATATCTGCCACTCTGTCATCAGACACATTCAACAAACCTTCAAAATACTCATTCCATCTCCTTCTCACATCACCACTACTTGTTATCACCTCCCCATTTACGCCCTTCACTGAAGTTCCCATTTGCTCCCTTGTCTTACGCACCCTATTTACCTCCTTCCAGAACATCTTTTTATTCTCCCTAAAATTTACTGATAGTCTCTCACCCCAACTCTAATTTGCCCTTTTTTTCACCTCTTGCACCTTTCTCTTGACCTCCTGTCTCTTTCTTTTATACTTCTCCCACTCAATTGCATTTTTTCCCTGCAAAAATCGTCCAAATGCCTCTCTCTTCTCTTTCACTAATACTCTTACTTCTTCATCCCACCACTCACTACCCTTTCTAAACAGCCCACCTCCCACTCTTCTCATGCCACAAGCATCTTTTGCGCAATCCATCACTGATTCCCTAAATACATCCCATTCCTCCCCCACTCCCCTTACTTCCATTGTTCTCACCTTTTTCCATTCTGTACACAGTCTCTCCTGATACTTCCTCACACAGGTCTCCTTCCCAAGCTCACTTACTCTCACCACCTTCTTCACCCCAACATTCACTCTTCTTTTCTGAAAACCCATACTAATCTTCACCTTAGCCTCCACAAGATAATGATCAGACACCCCTCCAGTTGCACCTCTCAGCACATTGACATCCAAAAGTCTCTCTTTCGCACGCCTGCCAATTAACACGTAATCCAATAACGCTCTCTGGCCATCTCTCCTACTTACATAAGTATACTTATGTATATCTCGCTTTTTAAACCAGGTATTCCCAATCATCAGTCCTTTTTCAGCACATAAATCTACAAGCTCCTCACCATTTCCATTTACAACACTGAACACCCCATGCATACCAATTATTCCCTCAACTGCCACATTACTCACCTTTGCATTCAAATCACCCATCACTATAACCCGGTCTCGTGCATCAAAACCGCTAACACACTCATTTAGCTGCTCCCAAAACACTTGCCTCTCATGATCTTTCTTCTCATGCCCAGGTGCATATGCACCAATAATCACCCACCTCTCTCCATCAACTTTCAATTTTACCCATATTAATCGAGAATTTACTTTCTTACATTCTATCACATACTACCACAACTCCTGTTTCAGGAGTATTGCTACTCCTTCCCTTGCTCTTGTCCTCTCACTAACCCCTGACTTCACTCCCCAGACATTTCCAAACCACTCTTCCCCTTTACCCTTGAGCTTCGTTTCACTCAGAGCCAAAACATCCAGGTTCCTTTCCTCAAACATACTACCTATCTCTCCTTTTTTCACATCTTGGTTACATCCACACACATTTAGGGACCCCCACTAGAGCCCTTGGGAGGAAAGGCACTCCCCGCGTTAAATCCCTTTTTCTGTTTCCCATTTAAGCAGGGTTTTGGGTGGTTTTCAGTGGAATTTTTTAAAAAAGGGGGGACTGTATTGTTGACTGGTTGGTAAGGTTATTTTTTGGGATGTTTTGACTATGGTGAGGTGCCTGGGATTGGCCCGGGAAAGCGTCTTTGTGCCAAATTTTACAAAAAGGCCCAAAAAGGGGTAAGAGTGAGTGCTCAAATTACAGAGGTATAATTTTTTTGAGTTTTTCCTGGTAAAAATTTTAAAGGGAAGGGGGATTGATTGAGAGGGTGAAGGCAGTAAAAGACATCAGTTTTGGGGGAAAACAGTGTGGTTTCAGAAGTGGTAAGGATGTGTTTGGGGGAGGTGTTTGCTTTGAAGAATGTAGGGGAAAATACTTAGAAAAGCAAATGGATTTGTAAGTAACATTTATGGATCTGGAGAAGGCATATGTTTGAGTTGATAAGGGGGTCGTGGAAGGTATTTAAAAAATAAAGGGTGGGGGGCAAGTGTTAGAAGCAGTGAAAAGGTTTTTATGGAGGATGTAAGGCATGTGTACGTGTAAAAGGGGGAAAAGGAAAGTGATTGGGGTTTTCAGTGAATGTAGGTTTGCGGCAGGGGTTTGATGTCTCCATGGTTGTTTTTAAATTTTTTTAAGGATGGGGTGTTAAAGGGGGGGGAAAACAAGAGTTTTGGAAAAAAAAGGGGGAAATTTTGGAAATCTTTTTGGGGGTTTAAGAGGGGTTGGGGAAATGGGCATTGTTGTTCGCTGTTTTAAAAAGCGGGTGGGGCGGATTCATTTTGGGGAAAAATGCAGAAGCGGGGACGGAATTTTTGGAAAGTGTGTGGAAAAAAAGAAAAATTAAAGTAAATGGAAAAAGAGCAAGGGTTTTAGGGACAGTAGGGTTTAGGGTCAAGGTTTAATTGGGAGGGGGGTTTGAATGGAGAAAAAACTGGAGGAAGTAAAATGGTTTTTGATATCTGGGAGTGGGTCTGGCCCCCCGGGAAAGGAACCCCTGGAAGCGGAAGTGGATTTATAGGGTGGGGGAGGGGGCAAAATTTTGGGAGCCTTTTAAAAATGGGTGGAAAATCGGGGAAAATTATTCGGGAAAAAAAAAATGGGGGATGTTTGAAGGAATAGTGGTTCCAAAAAATGTTGTATGGTTTCGAGGCGTGGGCTATTTGGGTAGGGGTTGTGCGCAGGAGGGTGGGGTGCTGGAAAAAGAATGTTTTGGGGGACAATAGGGGTGTGACGTGTTTTTTATCGAGTAAGTAATGTAAGTGAAAAAAGATAAGGTGGAAATAAAAAGAGTGTGGGTTGAGAGAGCAGAAGAGGGTGTTTTTTTAAATTTTTTTAGGCACATGGAGAAAAATGAGTGAGGAAAGAAAGGGCCAAAAAAAGGATATATGTGTCAGAGGGGGAGGGAAAAAGAGGATAAGTGGGAGACCAAAAATTTGGGGGAGGAAAGTGGAGTGAAAGATTTTAGTGATCGGGCGAACATGCAGGAGGGTGAAAGGGGGCAAAAGGGAAAAAGAAATGAATTGGATCGATGTGGAAAACCGGGGGCGACGTGCTGCAATGGATTGAATCAGGGCATGTGAAACGTTGGGGTAAACCCTGGAAAGTTTTTTTGGGCCTGGATGGGAAAAAGGGGGCTGTGGGTTTTTTTTTTGGGTTATTACATGACAGGTGAGATGAGTGTGAAGAAAAAGGGGCTTTTGTGTCTTTTCCTAGCGCTACCTCGCACACTTTAGGGGGGAGGGGGGTGTTATTCCCTGGGGTGGGGAGGGGGCGTGGGAAAGAATAAAGGGGTGGAAAAAAGGGGCATGTGTTTTTGAAAGTTTTGTGTGTGGGATAATATGTGTACATTGAGTTTAATGGGCAAAGTATATTTGCGTTTTGGAAGTATATGTATATAAAATGTGTATGGTGGTGGGTTGGGCTATTTCTTTCGTCTGTTTTTCCCTTTGGGTACATCGCAAACGCGGGAGACAGCGACCCCAAAACAAAATAAAAGAAATAAAATAAATATATATACATATATATATTTATATATTATATATATATATATATATTTAAAAATTTTATTTTATATTACTTAGAAAAGCAAATTTGGGGTTTTTGGTAGCTTTTTTGGATTTTGGAGAAAGGGATATGATAGAGTTCCCTAGAGATGCTCTTTGGGAAATTTTTAAGAACAATGGTTTTGGGAGGCAAGTTGTTAGAAGCAGTTGAAAAATTTTTTTTTGAGGAAAGTAAAAGGGATTTTATACGTGTAGGAAAAGAGTAAAGTGATAGGTTTCCCCCAGTGAATGTGGGGTTTTCGGCAGGGGGGGTGTGATGTCTCCATGGTTTTTTTTTTTGTTTATTTTGGGTGGGGTTGGGTTGGGAGGTGGGAAAGCAAAAATTTGGAAAGAGGGGCAAGTATGCAAATCTGTTGTTGGGGTGAGAGAGCTTGGGGAAATGGGTCAGTTGTTGTTCGCTGATGATACAGCGCTGGTGGGGATTCATGTGAGAAACGCAGAAAACTTTTTGGGGCGGAAATTTTTTGGGAAAAATGTGGGAAAGAAAAAAGGTTTAAAAGTAAATGTTAATTTAAAAACAAGGTTATTTAAAGGGACGTAGGGGTTTAAGGGGAATTCAATTGGGAGGTAAGTTTGAATGGAAAAAAAAAGGAAAAAGTAAAATGTTTTTGATATCTGGGGGGTGGATCTTGGGGAAGGGGTGGAACCATGGAAGCGGAAAGGGGGATCATAGGGTTGGGGGGGGGGGCAAAAATTTGGGAGCCTTGAAAAATGTGTGAAGTCGAGAACATTAACTTTGGAAAGCAAAAAAAGGGTAAAGTTTTTAAGGAAAAGGGGGTTCCAACAATTTGTAAAGGTTGCGAGGGGTGGGCTAAGGAAAAGAGTTGTGCGCAGGAGGGGGGGGGTGTCTGGAAAAGTATGTTTAGGAAAAAATGTTGGGTGAGGGTTTTTGATCGAGTAAGTAAAAATAAGGGTAAGAGTATTGTGGAAAAAAAAAAGAGGTGGTTTAGAGGGGCAGAAGAGGGGGTTTTTTTAAAAAGGTTTTGGGGCCCTTGGGGAGAATGATTAGGGAAAAAAATTTAACCCAAAAAGGATAATGTGTCGGGGGTGGAGGGGAAAGAGGAAAATGGGGGACCAAATTGGGGGGAAAAAGGGGGTGAAAAAATTTTTAGTTTATCGGGGCCTGAACATGCAAGGGGGGAAAGGCTGGGAAGGGAAAAAGTGAATTGGATCGATTGGTATACCGGGGGGGAGTGCTGTCAATGGGTTGAATCCCGGGGATTTTTTAAGCGTTTGGGGGAAACCCTAAAAAATTGTGTGGGGCCTTGGGGTGGAAGGGAAACTGTGGGTTTTGGGCATTTTTTCATGAAGGGAAAACTGAGTTTTTAAAAAGAATGGGGGGTTTTTTTTCTTTTCCCCAGGGGCTACCTCCACACAAGAGGGGGAGGGGGGATGGTTTTTCCATGTGTGGCGAGGTGGGGATGGGGAAAGAATAAAGGCAACATGTGCTTTTTGTGCATGGGATTTATGTATTGCTGTGTGTTATATTTTTGTTAAAATTGAGATGTATGGGTATGTATATTTGCGTGTGGGAAGGAAGTGTGTGTATATACATTTTGTATGGGGGGTGGGTTGGGCCATTTCTTTCTTTTTTCCCTTGCGCAAACCTCGCAAATGCGGGGACAGGAAAAAGAAAAATAAAAAAAAAAAATTTTATAAAAAATATATATATATATATAAAAAATTTTAAAATATATATAAATAAAAAATATTTTTATATAATATATTATATAAATATATATATATATAAAAAGCAGCTGAAAAAGGTTTTTAGTGGTTTTGTGCACAAAGACCGGGTTATAGTGTTGGGTGATTTGAATGCAAAGGTGAGTAATGTGGATTTTGGGGGAATAATTGGTATACATGGGGTGTTCTTTTTTGTAAAGGGAAAAAATGGAAAAGAGTTTTGAAATTTTATTGGGAAAAAGGACTGATGATTGGGAATCCCTGGTTTAAAAACGAGATATCCCTAAGAAATTTTTTAAATGTAAGTGGGAGAGAGGGCCAGAGAGCGTTTTTTGGGAAATTATTTTTAATTGACAGGCCGCGAAAGAGAGGACTTTTGGATGTTAATTGCTTGAGATTTTGCAACTGGAGGGTTGTCGGGATCTTTATCTTGTGGAGGCAAAGGATGAAAAATTTGTATGGGTTTCCAGAAAAAAAAGAGTGAATTTTGGGGTGAAGGGGGTTTTGGTTTGGGAGAAATGTTGACCCTTGGGAAGGAAAACTTTTGTGGGGGAATTTCCCAGGAAGACGGGTTTACAAATTTTAAAAAAAGGTGACAAAAATTGGAAGTAAGGGGGGGGGGGAAGGAAATTTGGGTTTGTATTTGGGGTTTCGTGAGGGATTGGCGAAAAAGGATGCTTGGGGCATGAAAAAAGAGTGGGAGGGGGGTTGATTAGAAAGGGTGGGAAAAGGTGGGGGGATGAAAAAGTAAGAGTATTGGGTGAAAGAGAAGAGAGAGGCTTTTGGACGATTTTTGCAGGGAAAAAATGAAATTAAGTGGGAAAAGGTATAAAAGAAAGAGACAGGAGGTCAAGAGAAAGGTCAAGAGGTGAAAAAAAAAAGGGGAAATGAGAGTTGGGGTGAGAGAGTATCATTAAATTTTAGGGGGAATAAAAAAAATGTTTTTGGAAAAGGGGATAAATAAAGTGCGTAAGACAAGGGAGCAAAAAGGGAACTTCAGTGAAGGGGGGCAAAGGGGAGGTGATAACAAGTAGTGGTATGTGAGAAGGGATGGAGTGAGTATTTTGAAGGTTTGTTGAATTTTGTTTGATGGTAGATGGCGATATAGGGTTTTTGGTCGAGGGGGGTTTTGGGAAAAATGGGGAGGGGTTACGGAAAAAAATTTTTGGAAAAAAGAGAAGGGAGTTAAAAACTTTTCGGAAATAAGCCGGCAAGGCAGCAGGTTTTTGGGTGGGATTGCAGTGGAATTTATTAAAAAAAGGGGGGGATGTATTGTTGACTGGTTGGTAAGGTTATTTTAAAGTAGTATGACTCTTTGGGGAGGTGCCTGAGGGTTGGCGGGGAAAAGCGGGGCATAGTGCCCTTGTCCCAAAGGGAAAAAGGATAAAAAGTGAGTTCCAAATTAAGAGGTATAAGTTTGTTGAGTATTTTCCCGGGAAATTATAGGGGGGTATTGATTGAGAGGGTGAAGGGATGAAAAGAGCATCAGATTGGGGAAGGGGCAAATGTGGTTTCAGAAGTGGGTAGAGGATGTGTGGGCAGGTGTTTTTCTTTGAAGAATGTTTTTGAGAAATACTTAGAAAAAACAAATGGATTTGTATGAAGCCCTTTATGGACCTGGAGAAGGCATATGATAAAAGTTGATAGGATGCCTGTGGAAGGTATTAAGAATAATTGGGGGTGGGAGGCAAGTTGTTAGAAGCAGTGAAAAGTTTGTATGGAGGATGTAAGGCATGTGTACGTGTAGGAAGAGAGGAAAGTGATTGGTTCTCAGTGAATGTAGGTTTGCGGCAGGGGTGTGTGATGTCTCCATGGTTGTTTAATTTGTTTATGGATGGGGTTGTTAGGGAGGTAAATGCAAGAGTCTTGGAAAGAGGGGCAAGTATGAAGTCTGTTGGGGATGAGAGAGCTTGGGAAGTGAGTCAGTTGTTGTTCGCTGATGATACAGCGCTGGTGGCGGATTCATGTGAGAAACTGCAGAAGCTGGTGACGGAGTTTGGTAAAGTGTGTGGAAGAAGAAAGTTAAGAGTAAATGTGAATAAGAGCAAGGTTATTAGGTACAGTAGGGTTGAGGGTCAAGTCAATTGGGAGGTGAGTTTGAATGGAGAAAAACTGGAGGAAGTGAAGTGTTTTAGATATCTGGGAGTGGATCTGGCACCGGATGGAACCATGGAAGCGGAAGTGGATCATAGGGTGGGGGAGGGGGCAAAAATTTTGGGAGCCTTGAAAAATGTGTGGAAGTCGAGAACATTATCTCGGAAAGCAAAAATGGGTATGTTTGAAGGAATAGTGGTTCCAACAATGTTGTATGGTTGCGAGGCGTGGGCTATGGATAGAGTTGTGCGCAGGAGGGTGGAGGTGCTGGAAATGAGATGTTTGAGGACAATATGTGGTGTGACGTGTTTTGATCGAGTAAGTAATGTAAGTGTAAGAGATATGTGTGGAAATAAAAAGAGTGTGGTTGAGAGAGCAGAAGAGGGTGTTTTGAAATGTTTTAGGCACATGGAGAGAATGAGTGAGGAAAGAATGACCAAGAGGATATATGTGTCAGAGGTGGAGGGAACGAGGATAAGTGGGAGACCAAATTGGCGGAGGAAAGATGGAGTGAAAGATTTTGAGTGATCGGGGCCTGAACATGCAGGAGGGTGAAAGGCGGGCAAGGAATAGAGTGAATTGGATCGATGTGGTATACCGGGGTCGACGTGCTGTCAATGGATTGAATCAGGGCATGTGAAGCGTCTGGGGTAAACCATGGAAAGTTGTGTGGGGCCTGGATGTGGAAAGGGAGCTGTGGTTTCGTGCATTATTACATGACAGGTAGAGACTGAGTGTGAACGAATGGGGCTTTTGTCGTCTTTTCCTAGCGCTACCTCGCACACATGAGGGGGGAGGGGGATGTTATTCCATGTGTGGCGAGGTGGCGATGGGAATGAATAAAGGCAGTGTGAATTGTGTGCATGTGTATATATGTATGTGTCTGTGTGTGTATATATATGTGTACATTGAGTTGAATGGGCATGTATATTTGCGTGTGTGGACGTATATGTATATACATGTGTATGGTGGTGGGTTGGGCTATTTCTTTCGTCTGTTTCCTTGCGCTACATCGCAAACGCGGGAGACAGCGACAAAGCAAAATAAAAGAAATAAAATAAATATATATACATATATATATATATATATATATATATATATATATATATATATATATATATATATATACTTAGAAAAGCAAATGGATTTGTATGTAGCATTTATGGATCTGGAGAAGGCATATGATAGAGTTCATAGAGATGCTCTGTGGAAGGTATTAAGAACATATGGTGTGGGAGGCAAGTTGTTAGAAGCAGTGAAAAGTTTTTATCGAGGATGTAAGGCATGTATACGTGTAGGAAGAGAGTAAAGTGATAGGTTCTCAGTGAATGTAGGTTTGCGGCAGGGGTGTGTGATGTCTCCATGGTTGTTTGATTTGTTTATGGATGGGGTTGTTAGGGAGGTGAATGCAAGAATTTGGAAAGAGGGGCAAGTATGCAGTCTGTTGTGGATGAGAGAGCTTGGGAAGTGAGTCAGTTGTTGTTCGCTGATGATACAGCGCTGGTGGCTGATTCATGTGAGAAACTGCAGAAGCTGGTGACTGAGTTTGGTAAAGTGTGTGAAAGAAGAAAGTTAAGAGTAAATGTGAATAAGAACAAGGTTATTAGGTACAGTAAGGTTGAAGGTCAAGTCAATTGGCAGGTAAGTTTGAATGGAGAAAAACTGGAGGAAGTAAAGTGTTTTAGATATCTGGGAGTGGATCTGGCAGAGGATGGAACCATGGAAGCGGAAGTGGATCATAGGGTGGGGGAGGGGGCAAAAATCCTGGGAGCCTTGAAGAATGTGTGGAAGTCGAGAACATTATCTCGGAAAGCAAAAATGGGTATGTTTGAAGGAATAGTGGTTCCAACAATTATGTATGGTTGCGAGGCGTGGGCTATGGATAGAGTTGTGCGCAGGAGGGTGGATGTGCTGGAAATGAGATGTTTGAGGACAATGTGTGGTGTGAGGTGGTTTGATCGAGTAAGTAACGTAAGGGTAAGAGAGATGTGTGGAAATAAAAAGAGCGTGGTTGAGAGAGCAGAAGAGGGTGTTTTGAAATGGTTTGGGCACATGGAGAGAATGAGTGAGGAAAGATTGACCAAGAGGATATATGTGTCGGAGGTGGAGGGAACGAGAAGTGGGAGACCAAATTGGAGGTGGAAAGATGGAGTGAAAAAGATTTTGAGTGATCGGGGCCTGAACATGCAGGAGGGTGAAAGGCGGGCAAGGAATAGAGTGAATTGGATCGATGTGGTATACCGGGGTTGATGTGCTGTCAGTGGATTGAATCAGGGCATGTGAAGCGTCTGGGGTAAACCATAAAAAGTTGTGTGGGGCCTAGATGTGGAAAGGGAGCTGTGGTTTCGGGCATTATTGCATGATAGCTGGAGACTGAGTGTGAACGAATGGGGCCTTTGTTATCTTTCCCTAGCGCTACCTCGCACACATGAGGGTGGAGGGGGATGGTATTCCATGTGTGGCGAGGTGGCGATGGGAATGAATAAAGGCAGACAGTGTGCATTGTGTGCATGGGTATATATGTATGTGTCTGTGTGTTTATATATATGTGTACATTGAGATGTATAGGTATGTATATTTGCGTGTGTGGAAGTGTGTGTATATACATGTGTATGGGGGTGGGTTGGGCCATTTCTTTCTTGTTTCCTTGCGCTACCTCGCAAATGCGGGAGACAGCGACAAAGCAAAATAAATAGATAAATATAAATATATATATATATATATATATATATATATATATATATATATATATATATATATATATATATATATATATATATATATATATATATAGCAGCTGAATGAGTGTGTTAGTGGTTTTGATGCACGAGACCGGGTTATAGTGTTGGGTGATTTGAATGCAAAGGTGAGTAATGTGGCAGTTGAGGGAATAATTGGTATACATGGGGTGTTCAGTGTTGTAAATGGAAATGGCAAAGAGCTTGTAGATTTATGTGCGGAAAAAGGACTGATGATTGGGAATACCTGGTTTAAAAAGCGAGATATACATAAGTATATTTATGTAAGTAGGAGAGATGGCCAGAGAGCGTTATTGGATTATGTGTTAATTGACAGGCGCGCGAAAGAGAGACTTTTGGATGTTAATGTGCTGAGAGGTGCAACTGGAGGGATGTCTGATCATTATCTTGTGGAGGCTAAGATGAAGATTTGTATGGGTTTCCAGAAAAGAAGAGTGAATGTTGGGGTGAAGAGGGTGGTGAGAGTAAGTGAGCTTGGGAAGGAGACTTGTGTGAGGAAGTACCAGGAGAGACTGAGTACAGAATGGAAAAAGGTGACAACAATGGAAGTAAGGGGAGTGGGGGAGGAATGGGATGTATTTAGGGAATCAGTGATGGATTGCGCAAAAGATGCTTGTGGCATGAGAAGAGTGGGAGGTGGGTTGATTAGAAAGGGTAGTGAGTGGTGGGATGAAGAAGTAAGAGTATTAGTGAAAGAGAAGAGAGAGGCATTTGGACGATTTTTGCAGGGAAAAAATGAAATTAAGTGGGAGAGGTATAAAAGAAAGAGACAGGAGGTCAAGAGAAAGGTGCAAGAGGTGAAAAAAAGGGCAAATGAGAGTTGGGGTGAGAGAGTATCATTAAATTTTAGGGAGAATAAAAAGATGTTCTGGAAGGAGATAAATAAAGTGCGTAAGACAAGGGAGCAAATGGGAACTTCAGTGAAGGGCGCAAATGGGGAGGTGATAACAAGTAGTGGTGATGTGAGAAGGAGATGGAGTGAGTATTTTGAAGGTTTGTTGAATGTGTTTGATGATAGAGTGGCAGATATAGGGTGTTTTGGTCGAGGTGGTGTGCAAAGTGCGAGGGTTACGGAAAATGATTTGGTAAACAGAGAAGAGGTAGTAAAAGCTTTGCGGAAGATGAAAGCCGGCAAGGCAGCAGGTTTGGATGGTATTGCAGTGGAATTTATTAAAAAAGGGGGTGACTGTATTGTTGACTGGTTGGTAAGGTTATTTAATGTATGTATGACTCATGGTGAGGTGCCTGAGGATTGGCGGAATGCGTGCATAGTGCCATTGTACAAAGGCAAAGAGGATAAGAGTGAGTGCTCAAATTACAGAGGTATAAGTTTGTTGAGTATTCCTGGCAAATTATATGGGAGGGTATTGATTGAGAGGGTGAAGGCATGTACAGAGCATCAGATTGGGGAAGAGCAGTGTGGTTTCAGAAGTGGTAGAGGATGTGTGGATCAGGTGTTTGCTTTGAAGAATGTATGTGAGAAATACTTAGAAAAGCAAATGGATTTGTATGAAGCATTTATGGACCTGGAGAAGGCATATGATAGAGTTGATAGAGATGCTCTGTGGAAGGTATTAAGAATATATGGTGTGGGAGGCAAGTTGTTAGAAGCAGTGAAAAGTTTGTATGGAGGATGTAAGGCATGTGTACGTGTAGGAAGAGAGGAAAGTGATTGGTTCTCAGTGAATGTAGGTTTGCGGCAGGGGTGTGTGATGTCTCCATGGTTGTTTAATTTGTTTATGGATGGGGTTGTTAGGGAGGTGAATGCAAGAGTTTTGGAAAGAGGGGCAAGTATGAAGTCTTTTGGGGATTAGAGAGCTTGGGAAGTGTCAGTTGTTGTTCGCTGATGATACAGCGCTGGTGGCTGATTCATGTGAGAAACTGCAGAAGCTGGTGACTGAGTTTGGTAAAGTGTGTGAAAGAAGAAAGTTAAGAGTAAATGTGAATAAGAGCAAGGTTATTAGGTACAGTAGGGTTGAGGGTCAAGTCAATTGGGAGGTGAGTTTGAATGGAGAAAAACTGGAGAAAGTGAAGTGTTTTAGATATCTGGGAGTGGATCTGGCAGCGGATGGAAACATGGAAGCGGAAGTGAATCATAGGGTGGGGGAGGGGGCGAAAATTCTGGGAGCCTTGAAGAATGTGTGGAAGTCGAGAACATTATCTCGGAAAGCAAAAATGGGTATGTTTGAAGGAATAGTGGTTCCAACAATGTTGTATGGTTGCGAGGCGTGGACTATGGATAGAGTTGTGCGCAGGAGGATGGATGTGCTGGAAATGAGATGTTTGAGGACAATGTGTGGTGTGAGGTGGTTTGATCGAGTAAGTAACGTAAGGGTAAGAGAGATGTGTGGAAATAAAAAGAGCGTGGTTGAGAGAGCAGAAGAGGGTGTTTTGAAATGGTTTGGTCACATGGAGAGAATGAGTGAGGAAAGATTGACCAAGAGGATATATGTGTCGGAGGTGGAGGGAACGAGGAGAAGAGGGAGACCAAATTGGAGGTGGAAAGGTGGAGTGAAAAAGATTTTGTGTGATCGGGGCCTGAACATGCAGGAGGGTGAAAGGAGGGCAAGGAATAGAGTGAATTGGAGCGATGTGGTATACCGGGGTTGACGTGCTGTCAGTGGATTGAATCAAGGCATGTGAAGCGTCTGGGGTAAACCATGTAAAGCTGTGTAGGTATATATATTTGCGTGTGTGGACGTATGTATATACATGTGTATGGGGGTGGGTTGGGCCATTTCTTTCGTCTGTTTCCTTGCGCTACCTCGCAAACGCGAGAGACAGCGACAAAGCAAAAAAAAAAAATATATATATATATATATATATATATATATATATATATATATATATATATATATATATATATATATTATATAGTGTGATGATTGTTTCTGGTGTCTTGTAATCTGTTTCTGGCTATGAAACCTAGCATTTGGTTACCATTTTTACTTTCTGCTTGATACTGTTTAATGTACTTCAGGTTGCCGCTTATGTCAACTTCAATGTTCATTTCTTCATTGATCTTAGTTAGAGAGTTTCCGAATAGTTTGTTGTCGTAACGTATATTCTTGTTTCCAAAGGGCATAACTTTACACTTGTCTACATTAAACTTTATTTGCCATCTGTCTGACCACTCTGCTAGTAAGTTATGATCTCTTTGATTCATTTCGCAGTCCCGCCTGTTTACAGCTCTTCCTCCTGATTTAGTACCGTCTGCAAGTTTGAAGATCTTAGATACGAGACCGAGTTCTAGGTCATTAATGCATGTTATGAAACGAATTGGGCCAGGACCGACCCCTGTGGCACACCACTCGTTACGTCTAGCCAATCTGAGGCTTCGCTGTATGATTTTACACGCTGCTTTCTTCTGGTAAGCCAGTCTCTGATCCATGTACAGAGTTCTTCACTGGTTCCATGTTGTGCTTTGAGTTTATATGACAGTCTCTTGTTAAGTACTTTATCGGAAACCCTTTTGAAATCTAAACATACTACATCAGATGGTAATGAGACGGTCTGAGAAGTGAGTTATTTGTTGTTCGCCGATGATACAACACTGGTGGCTGATTCGACTGAGAAACTGCAAAATTAGGTGACTGAGTTTAGGAAAGAGTGTGAAAAGATTAAGTTGGGGATAAATGTGAATAAGAGCAAGGTTATTAAGTTCAGCAGGGTTGATTGACGAGTTAGTTGGGAGGTCAGTTTGAATGGAGAAAAATTGAAGAAAGTGAAGTGCTTTAGATATCTGGGAGTGGACTCAGCAGCGAATGGAACCATGGAAGCGGAAATGAGTTGTAAGGTGAGGGAGGAAGCAAAGGTTCAGGAAGCGATGAAGAATATTTGGAGAGAAAAAACATTATCTTGGAGAGTAAAAATGGGTATGTTTGGAGGAATAGTGGTTCCAACAAAGATATATGTTTGGAAGCATTGGTCTATAGACAGGGTTGTGAGGAGGAGGGTGAATGTGTTAGAAATGAGATGTTTGAGGCCAGTATGTGGTGCCAGGTTGTTTGATCGAACAAATAATGAAAGGGTAAGAGAGATGTGTGGTAATGAAAAGAGTGTGGTTGGGAGAGCAGAAGAGGGTGTGTTGAAATGGTTTGGACACATGGGGAAAATGCGTGAGGAAAGATTGACAAAGAGGCTATGTATTTCAGAGGTGGAGGGAACAAAGAGATGCGGTAGACCAAACTGGAGGTGGGAGGATGGAGTGAAAAAGATTTTGAGCGATCGGGGACTGAATATATAAAGAGAGTGAGAGGCGTGCAAGGAATAAAGAGTTGGTATACCGGGGTCGATGTGCTTTCAATTGACTGAACAAGGCATGTTACACGTCTGGAGTAAACAATGGAAAGGTCTTTCGGGCCTGAATGTCGATAAGGAGCTGTGGTTTCGGTGCATTACACATGACAGCTAGAAACTGAGTGTGAACGAATGTGGGCTTTTCTGTTTGTTTTCTTGGGGCTACCTCGCTCATGCAGGGAGTGGCGATGCAGTTTCCTGTGGGGCACGGTAGCGCCGTAAATGGATGAAGGCAAGCAAGTATAAATATGTACATGAGTATATATGTATATGTCTCTGGGTGTGTGTACGTATATGTATGTATATGGGCATATAGTGATTGCATATGTATATGCATGTATATGTACCTGCATTTCCATTCATATTGTATATATGTATAAGAGTGAATGGGTCATTCTTCGTCTGTTGTCTAGTGTTACTTCGCTAACGCGGGAAACGAAGTTGAAGTGTAATACATATATGAATACATATATAAATACATATATAAGACATATATGTATAATACATACATAAATATATCCCTGGGGATAGGGAGGAAAGAATACTTCCCACGCATTCCTCACGTGTCGTAGAAGACGACTAAAGGGGACGGGAGTATTTAACTTTCTAAAATGGGAAACAGAAGAAGGGGTCACGCGGGGAGTGCTCATCCTCCTCGAAGGCTCAGATTGGGGTGTCTAAATGTGTGTGGATGTAAACAAGATGAGAAAAAAGGAGAGATAGGTAGTATGTTTGAGGAAAGGAACCTGGATGTTTTGGCTCTGAGTGAAACGAAGCTCAAGGATAAAGGGGAAGAGTGGTTTGGGAATGTCTTGGGAGTAAATTTAGGGGTTGGTGAGAGGACAAGAGCAAGGGAAGGAGTAACACTACTCCTGAAACGGGAGTTATGGGAGTATGTGATAGAGTGTAAGAAAGTAAACTCTAGATTACTATGGGTAAAACTGAAAGTGGATGAAGAAAGATGGGTGATTATTGGTGCATATGCACTTTGGCATCAGAAGAAAGATCATGAGAGGCAAGTGTTTTGGGAGAAGCTGAGTGAGTGTGTTAGTAGTTTTGATACACGAGACCGGGTTATATTGATGGGTGATTTGAATGCAAAGGTGAGTAATGTGGCAGTTGAGGGAATACTTGGTGTACATGGGGTGTTTAGTGATGTAAATGGAAATGGTGAAGAGCTTGTAGATTATATGCTGAAAAAGAACTGGTGGTTGGGAATAACTGGTTTAAAAAAGATATACATAAGTATACATATGTAAGTAGGAGAGATGGCCTGAGAGCGTTATTGGATTACGTGTTAATTGATAGGCGTACGAAAGAGACTTTTGGATGTTAATGTGCTGAGAGGTGCAACTGGAGGAGCGTCTGATCATTATCTTGTGGAAGCGAAGGTGAAGATTTGTAGAGGTGTTAAGAAAACAAGAGAGAATGTTGGGGTGAAGAGAGTGTTGCGAGTAAGTGACCTTGGGAAGGAGACTTGTGTGAGGAAGTACCAGGAGAGATTGAGTGCAGAATGGAAAAAGGTGACAGCAAAGGACGTAAAGGGAGTAGGGGAAGAATGGGATGTACTTAGGGAAGTAGTGATGGCTTGTGCACAAGATGCTTGTGGCATGAGAAGCACGGGAGGTGGGCAGGTTAGAAAGGGTAGCGAGTGGTGGGATGAAGAAGTAAGATTGTTAGTGAAAGAGAAGAGAGAGGATTTTGAACAATTTTGGCAGGGAAATAGTACAAATGACTAGAACATGTATAAAAGAAAGAGGAAGGATGTCAAGAGGAAGGTGCAAGAGGTGAAAAAGAGGGCAAATGAGAGTTGGGGTGAGAAAGTATCATTAAATTTTAGGGAGAATAAAAAGCTGTTTTGGAAAGAGATAAATAAAGTGCGTAAGACAAGAGAACAAAAGGAAACATCGGCGAAGAGGGCTAATGTGGAGGTGATAACAAGTAGTGCTGATGTGAAAAGGAGATGGAGTGAGTATTTTGAATGGTTGTTTAATGTTTTGGACGAGAGAGTGGCAGATATAGGGTGTTTTGGACGAGGTGATGTGCGAAGTGAGAGATTAAGGGAGAATGTTTTGGTAAACAGAGAAGAGGTAGTAAAAGCTCTGCAGAAGATGAAAGCCGGCAAGGCAGCGGGTTTTGATAGCACTGCAATGGAATTTATTAAAAAAGGGGTTGACTGTATTGTTGACTGGTTGCGAAGGTTATCTAATGTATGTATGATTCATGGTGAGGTGCCTGAGGATTGGCTTAATGCATGCATAGTGCCATTGTGCAAAGGCAAAGGGGATAAAGGTGAGTGCTCAAATTAAAGATGTATAAGTTTGTTGAGTATTTCTGGGAAATTATATAGGAGGGTATTGATAGAGAGAGTGAAGAAATGTACAGAGCATCAGACTGGAGAAAAGCAGTGTGGTTTCAGAAAGGGTAGAGGATGTTTGGATCAGGTGTTTCCTTTGAAGAATGTATTTGAGAAATACATAGCATTTATGGATTTGGAGAAGGCACATGATAAACTTGGTAGAGATGCTCAGTGGAAGGTATTATCAATATATGGTGTGAGAGGCAAGTTGATAGAGGCAGTGAAAAGTTTTTATCGAGGATGTAAGGCATGGGTACGAGTAGGAAGAAAGAAAAGTGACTGGTTTTCAGAAAATGTCGGTTAGCGGCAGGGGTGCGTGATATCTCCATGGTTGTTTAATTTGTTTATGGATGGGGTTGTTAGGGAGGTGAATGCAAGAGTTTTCGAGAGACGAGTAAGTATGCAGTCTGTTGTGGATGAAAGAGTTTGGGAAGTGAGTCAGTCGTTGTTCGTTGATGATACAGCGCTGATGGTTCATTCGGGTGAGAAACTGCAGAAGCTGGTGATTGACTTTGGCAAAGAGTGTGAAAGAAGAAACCTGAGAGTAAATGTGAATAAGAGCAAGGTTATTAGGTACATTAGGGTTCAGAGACAAGTCAATTGGGAAGTAAGTTTGAATGGAAAACTGGAGGAAGTGAAGTGATTTAAATATCTGGGAGTGGATTTGGCAAAGGATGGAACCACGGAAGCTGAAGTGGGTATGTTTGAAGGAATAGTGGTTCCAACAATGTTATATGGTTGCGAGGCGTAGGCTATGAATAGAGTTGTGCGGAAGAGGGTGGATGTATTGGAAATGAGATGTTTGAGGACAATATGTGGTGTGAGGTGGTTTGATCGAGTAAGTAATGAAAGGGTAAGAGAGATGTGTGGTAATGAAAAAAGTGTGGTTGAGAGAGCAGAGAAGGGTGTTTTGAAATGGTTTGGTCACATGGAGTGAATGAGTGAGGAAAGATTGACAAAGAGGATATATGCATCAGAGGTGGAGGGAACGAGGAGACGTGGGAGACCAAATTGGAGGTGGAAAGGTGGAGTGAAAAAGATTTTGAGCGATCGGGCCTGAACATGCAGGAGGTTCAAAGGTGTGCAAGGAATGGAGTGAATTGGAACGATGTAGCATACATGGTTCGACGTGCTGTCAATGGAGTGCACCAGGGCATGTGAAGCGTTTGGGATAAACAATGAAAAGTTTTGTTGGGCCTGGATGTGAAAAGGGAGCTGGGGTTTTGGTGTATTATGAATGACAGCTAGAGACTGAGCGTGAACGAATGTGGCCTTTGTTGCCTTTTCCTAGCGCTAGCTCGTGCATAAGCGAGGGAACATATATATATATATATATATATATATATATATATATATATATATATATATATATTTTTTTTTTTGCTTTGTCGCTGTCTCCCACGTTTGCGAGGTAGCGCAAGGAAACAGACGAAAGAAATGGCCCAACCCACCCCCATACACATATATATACATACGTCCACACACGCAAATATACATACCTACACAGCTTTCCATGGTTTACCCCAGACGCTTCACATGCCTTGATTCAATCCACTGACAGCACGTCAACCCCGGTATACCACATCGCTCCAATTCACTCTATTCCTTGCCCTCCTTTCACCCTCCTGCATGTTCAGGCCCCGAACACACAAAATCTTTTTCACTCCATCTTTCCACCTCCAATTTGGTCTCCCTCTTCTCCTCGTTCCCTCAACCTCTGACACATATATCCTCTTGGTCAATCTTTCCTCACTCATTCTCTCCATGTGCCCAAACCATTTCAAAACACCCTCTTCTGCTCTCTCAACCACGCTCTTTTTATTTCCACACATCTCTCTTACCCTTACGTTACTTACTCGATCAAACCACCTCACACCACACATTGTCCTCAAACATCTCATTTCCAGCACATCCATCCTCCTGCGCACAACTCTATCCATAGCCCACGCCTCGCAACCATACAACATTGTTGGAACCACTGTTCCTTCAAACATATTTTTAAACTATTCGCCATTTCCCGCGTTAGCGAGGTCGCGTTAAGAACAGAGGACTGGGCCTTTTTTGGAATATCCTCACCTAGCCCCTCTGTTCCTTCTTTTGGAAAATTAAAATAAAACGAGAGGGGAGGATTTCCAGCCCCCCGCTCCCTCGCCTTTTAGTCGCCTTCTACGACACGCAGGGAATACGTGGGAAGTATTCTTAATCCACTATCCCCAGGGATAATATATACATATATATATATATATATATATATATATATATATATATATATATATATATATATATATATATATATATATATATATATATATATATATATATATATATATATATCACTGTGGATAGGGGAGAAAGAATACTTCACGCGCATTCCTCACGTGTCGTAAAAGGCGACTAAAGGGGACGGGAGCGGGGGCCCAGAAACACTCCCCTCCTTGTATTTTAACTTTCTAAAAGGGGAAACAGAAGAAGGAGTCACGCGAGGAGTGCTCATCCTCCTCGAAGGCTCAGATTGGGGTGTCTAAATGTGTGTGGATGTAACCAAGATGAGAAAAAAAAGAGAGATAGGAAGTATGTTTGAGGAAAGGAACCTGGATGTTTTGGCTCTGAGTGAAACGAAGCTCAAGGGTAAAGGGGAAGAGTGGTTCGGGAATATCTTGGGAGTAAAGTCAGAGGTTAGTGAGAGGACAAGAGCAAGGGAAGAAGTAGCACTACTCCTTAATCAGGAGTTGTGGGAGTATGTGTTAGAGTGTAAGAAAGTAAATTCTAGATTGATATGGGTAAAACTGAAAGTTGATGGAGAGAAATGGGTGATTATTGGTGCATATGCACCAAGGCATGCGAAGAAAGATCATGAGAGGTAAGTGTTTTGGGAGCAGCTGAATGAGTGTGTTAGTGGTTTTGACGCACAACGCCGGGTTATAGTGATGGATGATTTGAATGCAAAGGTGAGTAATGCGGCAGTTGAGGCAATAATTGGTATACATGGGGTGTTCAGTGTTGTAAATGGAAATGGTGAAGAGCTTGTAGATTTATGTGCTGAAAAAGGACTGGTGATTGGGAATACCTGGTTTAAAAAGCGATATATACATAAGTATACGTATGTAAGTGTGAGAGATGGCCAGAGAGCGTTATTGGATTATGTGTTAATTGATAGACGCACAAAAGAGAGACTTTTGGATGCTAATGTGCTGAGAGGTGCAACTGGAGGGATGTCTGATCATTATCTTGTGGAGGCGAAGGTGAAGATTTGTGGGGGTTTTCAGAAAAGAAGAGAGAATGTTAGGGTGAAGAGAGTGGTGAGAGTAAGTGAGCTTGGGAAGGAGACTTGTGTGAGGAAGTACCAGGAGAAACTGAGTTCACAATGGAAAAACGTGAGAACAAAGGAGGTAAGGAGGTAACAATGGAAGTAAGGGGAGTGGGGGAGGAATGGGATGTATTTAGGGAAGCAGTGATGGCTTCCGCAAAAGATGCTTGTGGCATGAGAAGCGTGGGAGGTGGGTTGATTAGAAAAGGTAGTGAGTGGTGGGATGAAGAAGTAAGAGTATTAGTTAAAGAGAAGAGAGAGGCATTTGGACGACTTTTGCAGGGAAAAAATGCAAATGAGTGGGAGAGGTATAAAAGAAAGAGGCAGAAGGTCAAGAGAAAGGTGCAAGAGGTGAAAAAGAGGGCAAATGAGAGTCGGGGTGAGAGAGTATCATTAAATTTTAGGGAGAATAAAAAGATGTTTTGGAAGGAGGTAAATAAAGTGCGTAAGACAAGGGAACAAATGGGAACTTCAGTGAAGGGGGCTAATGGGGAGGTGATAACAAGTAGTGGTGATGTGAGAAGATGGAGTGAGTATTTTGAAGGTTTGTTGAATGTGTTTGATGATAGAGTGGCAGATATCGGGTGTTTTGGTCGAGGTGGTGTGCAAAGTGAGAGGGTTAGGGAAAATTATTTAGTTAATAGAGAAGAGGTAGTAAAAGCTTTACGGAAGATGAAAGCCGGCAAGGCAGCAGGTTTGGATGGTATTGCAGTGGAATTTATTAAAAAAGGGGGTGACTGTATTGTTGACTGGTTGGTACGGTTATTTAATGTATGTATGATTCATGGTGAGGTGTCTGAGGATTGGCGGAATGCTTGCATAGTGTCATTGTACAAAGGCAAAGGGGATAAGAGTGAGTGCTCAAATTACAGAGGTATAAGCCTGTTGAGTATTCCTGGTAAATCATATGGGAGGGTATTGACTGAGAGGGTGAAGGCATGTACAGAGCATCAGATTGGGGAAGAGCAGTGTGGTTTCAGAAGTGGTAGAGGATGTGTGGATCAGGTGTTTCCTTTGAAGAATGTATGTGAGAAATACTTAGAAAAACAAATGGATTTGTATGTAGCATTTATGGATCTGGAGAAGGCATATGATAGAGTTGATAGAGATGCTCTGTGGAAGGTTCTAAGAATATATGGTGTGGGATGCATGTTGTTAGAAACAGTGAAAAGTTTTTATCGAGGATGTAAGGTATGTGTACGTGTAGGAAGAGAGGAAAGTGATTGGTTCTCAGTGAATGTAGGTTTGCGGCAGGGGTGTGTGATGTCTCTATGGTTGTTTAATTTGTTTAATGATGGGGCTGTTAGGGAGGTGAATACAAGAGTTTTGGAAAGAGGGGCAAGTATGCAGTCTGTTGTGGATGAGAGAGCTTGGGAAGTGAGTCAGTTGTTGTTCACTGATGATACAGCGCTGTTGGCTGATTCATGTAAGAAACTGCAGAAGCTGGTGACTGAGTTTGGTAAAGTGTGTGAAAGAAGAAAGTTGAGAGTAAATGTGAATAAGAGCAAGGTTATTACGTGCAGTAGGGTTGAGGGTCAAGTCAATTGGGAGGTAAGTTTGAATGGAGAAAAACTGGAGGAAGTAAAGTGTTTTAGATATATGGGAGTGGATCTGGCAGCGGATGGAACCATGGAAGCGGAAGGGAAACATGGGGTGGGGGAGGGGGCGAAAATTTTGGAAGCATTGAAGAATGTTTGGAAGTCGAGAACATTATCTCGGAAAGCAAAAATGGGTATGTTTGAAGGAATAGTGGTTCCAACAATGTTGTATGGTTTCGAGGCGTGGGCTATGTATAGAGTTGTGCGCAGGAGCGTGGATTTGCTGGAAATGAGATGTTTGAGGACAATATGTGGTGTGAGGTCGAGTAAGTAATGTAAGGGTAAGAGAGATGTGTTGAAATAAAAAGAGTGTGGGTGAGAGAGCAGAAGAGGGTATTTTGAAATGGTTTGGTCACATGGAGAGAATGAGTGAGGAAAGATTGACCAAGAGAATATATGTGTCAGAGGTGGAGGGAACGAGGGGAAGTGGGAGACCAAATTGGAAGTGGAAAGCTAGAGTGAAAAAGATTTTGAGTGATCGGGGCCTGAACATGCAGGAGGGTGAAAGGCGTGCAAGGAATACAGTGAATTGGAACGATGTGGTATACCGGTGTCGACGTGCTGTCAATGGTTTGAACCAGGGCATATGAAGCGTCTGGGGTAAACCATGGAAAGTTGTGTGGGGCCTGGATATGGAAAGGGAGCTGTGGTTTCGGTGCATTATTACATGACAGCTAGAGACTGAGTGTGAACGAATGGGGCCTCTGGTGTCTTTTCCTAGCGCTATCTCGCACACATGAGGGGGAAGGGGTAGTTATTCCATGTGTGGCGAGGTGGCGATGGGAACAAATAAAGGCAGACAGCATGAATTATGTATATGTGTATATATGTATATGTCTGTGTGTGTATATATATGTGTACATTGAGATGTATAGGTATGTATATTTGCGTATGTGGACCTGTATGTATATACATGTGTATGTGGGCGGGTTGGGCCATTCTTTAGTCTGTTTCCTTGCGCTACCTCGCTAACGCGGGAGACAGTGACAAAGTAAAATAAATATAATAAATATATATATGTATATATATATATATATATATATATATATATATATACATATATATATATATATATATATATATATATATATATATATATATATATATATATATATATATATATATATATATATATATGTATATATATATATATATATATATATATATATATATATATATATATATATATATATATATATATATATATATATATATATATATATATATATATATATATATATATATATATATATATATATATATATATATATATATATATATATATATATATATATATATATATATATATGTATATATATATATATATATATATATATATATATATATATATATATATATATATATATATATATATACATATATATATATATATATATATATATATATATATATATATATATATATATATATATATATATATATATATATATATATGTAAATTTATATATATATATATATATATGTATATATATATATATATATATATATATATATATATATATATATATATATATATATATATATATATATATATATATAAGATGTTCTGGAAGGAGGTAAATAAAGCGCGTAAGACAAGGGAGCAAATGGGAACTTCGGTGAAGGGCGCAAATGGGGAGGTGATAACAAGTAGTGGTGATGTGAGAAGGAGATGGAGTGAGTATTTTGAAGGTTTGTTGAATGTGTTTGATGATAGAGTGGCAGATATAGGGTGTTTTGGTCGAGGTGGTGTGCAAAGTGAGAGGGTTAGGGAAAATGATTTGGTAAACAGAGAAGAGGTAGTGAAAGCTTTGCGGAAGATGAAAGCCGGCAAGGCAGCAGGTTTGGATGGTATTGCAGTGGAATTTATTTAAAAAGGGGATGACTATATTGTTGACTGGTTGGTAAGGTTATTTAATGTATGTATGACTCATGGTGAGGTGCCTGAGGATTGGCGGAATGCTTGCATAGTGCCATTGTACAAAGGCAAAGGGGATAAGAGTGAGTGCTCAAATTACAGAGGTATAAGTTTGTTGAGTATTCCTGGTAAATTATATGGGAGGGTATTGATTGAGAGGGTGAAGGCATGTACAGAGCATCAGATTGGGGAAGAGCAGTGTGGTTTCAGAAGTGGTAGAGGATGTGTGGATCAGGTGTTTGCTTTGAAGAATGTATGTGAGAAATACTTAGAAAAGCAAATGGATTTGTATGTAGCATTTATGGACCTGGAGAAGGCATATGATAGAGTTGATAGAGATGCTCTGTGGAAGGTATTAAGAATATATGGTGTGGGCGGAAAGTTGTTAGAAGCAGTGAAAAGTTTTTATCGAGGATGTAAGGCATGTGTACGTGTAGGAAGAGAGGAAAGTGATTGGTTCTCAGTAAATGTAGGTTTGCGGCAGGGGTGTGTGATGTCTCCATGGTTGTTTAATTTGTTTATGGATGGGGTTGTTAGGGAGGTAAATGCAAGAGTTTTGGAAAGAGGGGCAAGTATGAAGTCTGTTGGGGATGAGAGAGCTTGGGAAGTGAGTCAGTTGTTGTTCGCTGATGATACAGCGCTGGTGGCTGATTCATGTGAGAAACTGCAGAAGCTGGTGACTGAGTTTGGTAAAGTGTGTGGAAGAAGAAAGTTAAGAGTAAATGTGAATAAGAGCAAGGTTATTAGGTACAGTAGGGTTGAGGGTCAAGTCAATTGGGAGGTGAGTTTGAATGGAGAAAAACTGGAGGAAGTGAAGTGTTTTAGATATCTGGGAGTGGATATGGCAGCGGATGGAACCATGGAAGCGGAAGTGGGTCATAGGGTGGGGGAGGGGGCGAAAATTCTGGGAGCCTTGAAGAATGTGTGGAAGTCGAGAACATTATCCCGGAAAGCAAAAATGGGTATGTTTGAAGGAATAGTGGTTCCAACAATGTTGTATGGTTGCGAGGCGTGGGCTATGGATAGAGTTGTGCGCAGGAGGATGGATGTGCTGGAAATGAGATGTTTGAGGACAATGTGTGGTGTGAGGTGGTTTGATCGAGTGAGTAACGTAAGGGTAAGAGAGATGTGTGGAAATAAAAAGAGCGTGGTTGAGAGAGCAGAAGAGGGTGTTTTAAAGTGGTTTGGGCACATGGAGAGGATGAGTGATGAAAGATTGACCAAGAGGATATATGTGTCGGAGGTGGAAGGAGCAAGGAGAAGAGGGAGACCAAATTGGAGGTGGAAAGATGGAGTGAAAAAGATTTTGTGTGATCGGGGCCTGAACATGCAGGAGGGTGAAAGGAGGGCAAGGAATAGAGTGAATTGGAGCGATGTGGTATACCGGGGTTGACGTGCTCTCAGTGGATTGAATCAAGGCATGTGAAGCGTCTGGGGTAAACCATGAAAAGCTGTGTAGGTATGTATATTTGCGTGTGTGGACGTATGTATATACATGTGTATGGGGGGGGGGTTGGGCCATTTCTTTCGTCTGTTTCCTTGCGCTACCTCGCAAACGCAGGAGACAGCGACAAAGTATAAAAGAAAAAAAAAAAAAATATATATATATATATATATATATATATATATATATATATATATATATATATATATATATATATATATATATATATATATATATTTATATATATATATATATATATATATATATATATATATATATATATATATATATATATATATATATATATATATATATATATATATATACATATGTATATATATATATATATATATATATATATATATATATATATATATATATATATATATATATATATATATATATATATATATATATATATATATATATATATATATATATATATATATATATATATATATATACATATGTATATATATATATATATATATATATATATATATATATATATATATATATATATATATATATATATATATATATATATATATATATATATATATATATATATATATATATATATATATATATATATATATATATATATATATATATATATATATATGTATATAGGGGAGAAAGAATTCTTCCCACGCATTTCTCACGTGTCGTAGAAGGCGACTAAAGGAGACGGAAGTGGGGGGCTACAAACCCTCCCCTCCTTGTACTTTAACTTTCTAAAAGGGGGAAAGGAGAAACAGAAGAAGGAGTCAAGCAGGGAGTGCTCATCCTCCTCGAAGGCTCAGATTGGGGTGTCTAAATTTGTGTGGATGTAACCAAGATGAAAAAAAAGGAGAGATAGGTAGTACGTTTGAGGAAAGGAACCTGGATGTCTTGCCTCTGAGTGAAACGAAGTTCAAGGGTAAAGGGGTAGAGTGGTTTGGGAATGTATTGGGAGTAAAGTCAAGGGTTAGTGAGAGGACAAGAGCAAGGGAAGGAGTAGCACTAATCCTTAAACACAAATGGTGGGAGTATGTGATACAGTGTAAGAAAGTAAACACGAGATTGATATTGGTAAAACTGAAAGGTGATGGAGAGAGATGGGTGATTATTGGTGCATATGTACCTGGAGATAAGAAGAAAGATCATGAGAGCCAAGTGTTTTGGGAGCAGATGAATGAGTGTGTTAGTGGTTTTGTTGCACGAGATCGGGTTACAGTGGTGGGTGATTTGAATGCAAAGATGAGTAATGTGGCAGTTGAGGCAATAATTGGTATACATGGGGTGTTCAGTGTTGTAAATGGAAATGCTGAAGAGCTTGTACATTTATGTGCTGAAAAAGGACTGGTGATTGAGAATAACTGGTTTAAAAAGAGAGAAATACATAAGTATACGTATGTAAATAGGAGAGATGGCCAGAGAGCGTTATTGGATTACGTGTTAATTGATAGGCCCGCGAAAGAGAGACTTTTGGATGTTAATGTGTTGATAGGTGCAACTGAACGGATGTCTGATCATTATCTTGTGGAGGTGAAGGTGAAGATTGGTAGATGTTATCAGAAAAGAAGAGAGAATGTTGGGGTGAAGAGAGTGGTGAGAGTAAATGAGCTTGGGAAGGAGACTTGTGTGAGGAAGTACCAGGAGAGACTGAGTACAGAAAGGAAAAAGATGAGAACAAAGGAGGTAAGGGGAGTGGGGGAGGAAAGGGATGCATTTAGGGAAGCATTGATGGCTTGCGCAAAAGATGTTTGTGGCATGAGAAGCGTGGGAGGTGGGCAAATAAGAAACGGTAGTGAGTGGTGGGATGAAGAAGTAAGATTATTAGTGAAAGAGAAGAGAGAGGCATTTGGACGATTTTTGCAGAGAAATAATGCAAATGACTGGGAGATGTATAAAAGAAAGAGGCAGGAGGTTAAGAGAAAGGTGCAAGAAGTGAAAAAGAGGGGAAATGAGAGTTGGGGTGAGAGAGTATCATTGAATTTTACGGAGAATAAAAAGATGTTTTGGAAGGAGGTAAATAAAATGCGTAAGACAAGGGAACAAATGGGAACTTCAATGAAGGGGTAGATGGGGGGGGGGATGATAACTAGTAGTGGTGATGTGAGAAGGAGATGGAGTGAGTATCTTGAGGGTTTGTTGAATGTGTTTGATGATAGAGTGGCAGATATAGGGTGTTTTGGTCGAGGTGGTGTGCAAAGTGAGATGGTTGGGGAGGGTGATTTGGTAAACAGAGAAGAGGTAGTAAAAGCTTTGCAGAAGATGAAAGCCGGCAAGGCAGCAGGTTTGGATGGTATTGCGGTAGAATTTACTATTAATTGGGGTGACTGTATTGTTCACTGGTTGGTAAGGTTATTTAATGTATGTATGATTCATGGTGAGGTGTCTGAGGATTGGCGTAATGCTTGCATAGTGCCATTGTACAAAGGCAAAGGGGATAAGAGTGAGTGCTCAAATTACAGAGGTATAAGTTTGTTGAGTATTCCTGGTAAATTATATGCAAGGGTATTGATTGAGTGGGTGAAGGAATGTACAGAGCATAAGACTGAGGAACAGCAGTGTAGTTTCAGAAGTGGTTGCGGATGTGTGGATCAGGTGTTTGCTTTGAAGAATGTATGTGAGAAATACTTAGAAAAACAAATGGATTTGTATGTAGCATTTATGGATCTGGAGAAGGCATATGATAGAGTTGATAGAGATGCTCTGTAGAAGGTATAAAGAATGTATGATGTGGGAGGCAAGTTGTTAGAAGCAGTGACAAGTTTTTATCGAGGATGCAAAGCATGTGTACGTGTACAAAGAGAGGAAAGTGATTGGTTCTCAGTGAATGTAGGTTTGCGGCAGGGGTGTGTGATGTCTCCATGGTTGTTTAATTTGTTTAATGATGGGGTTGTTAGGGAGGTGAATGCAAGAGTTTTGGAAAGAGGGGCAAGTGTGTAGTCTGTTGTGGATGAGAGAGCTTGGGAAGTGAGTCAGTTGTTGTTCGCTGATGATACAGCGCTGTTGGCTGATTCATGTGAGAAACTGCAGAAGCTGGTGACTTAATTTGGTAAAGTGTGTGAAAGAAGAATGTTGAGAGTAAATGTGAATAAGAGCAAGGCTATTAGGTACAGTAGGGTTGAGGGTCAAGTCAACTGGGAGGTAAATCTGAATGGAGAAAAACTGGAGGAAGGGAAGTGTTTTAGATATCTAGGAGTGGATTTGGCAGCGGATGGAACCATGGAAGCGGAAGTGAATCATAGGATGGGGGAGGGGGCGAAAATTCTGTTAGCCTTGAAGAATGTGTGTATGTCGAGAGCATTATCTCGGAAAGCAAAAATGGGTATGTTTGAAGGAATAGTGGTTCCAACAATGTTGTATGGTTGCGATGTGTGGGCTATGGAAAGAGTCGTGCGCAGGAGGGTGGATGTGCTGGAAATGAGATGTTTGAGGACAATGTGTGGTGTGAGGTGGTTTGATCGAGTAAGTAATGATAGGGTAAGAGAGATGTGTGGTAATAAAAAGAGTGTGGTTGAGAGAGCCGAAGAGGGTGTTTTGAAATGGTTTGGTCACATGGAGAGAATGAGTGAGGAAAGACTGTCCAAGAGGATATATGTGTCAGAGGTGGAGGGAACGAGGAGAAGTGGGAGACCAAATTGGAGGTGGAAAGATGGAATGAAAGAGATTTTGAGTGATCGGGGCCTGAACATGTAGGGGGGGTGAAAGGCGTGCAAGGAATAGAGTGAATTGGAACGATGTGGTATACCGGGGTCGACGTGCTGTCAGTGGATTGAACCAGGGCATGTGAAGCGTCTGGCGTAAACCATGGAAAGTTCTGTGGGGCCTGGATGTGGAAAGGGAGCTGTAGTTTCGGTGCATTATTACATGACAGCTAGAGACTGTGTGAACGAATGGGGCCTTTGTTGTCTTTTCCTGGCGCTACCTCGCACACCTGAGGGGGAAGGGGGATGTTATTCCATGTGTGGCGAGGTGGCGACGGGAATGAATAAAGGCAGATAGTATGAATTATGTACATGTGTATATATGTATATGTCTGTGTGTGTATATATGTATACATTGGGATGTATAGGTATGTATATTTGCATGTGTGGACGTGTATGCATATGCATGTGTATGTGGGTTAGTTGGGCCATCTTTTGTCTGTTTCCTTGCGCTACCTCGCTAACGCGAGAGACAGCGACAAAGCAAAGCAAAATGAATATATATATATATATATATATATATATATATATATATATATATATATATATATATATATATATATATATATGAATATATATATATATATATATATATATATATATATATATATATATATATATAAATATGTATATATATATATATATATATATATATATATATATATATATATATATATATATATATATATATATATATATATATATATATATATATATATATATATATATATATATATATATATATATATATATATATATACATATATTTTTTTTTTTTTTTTTTTATACTTTGTCGCTGTCTCCCGCGTTTGCGAGGTAGCGCAAGGAAACAGACGAAAGAAATGGCCCAACCCCCCCCCATACACATGCACATACACACGTCCACACACGCAAATATACATACCTACACAGCTTTCCATGGTTTACCCCAGACGCTTCACATGCCTTGATTCAATCCACTGACAGCACGTCAACCCCTGTATACCACATCGCTCCAATTCACTCTATTCCTTGCCCTCCTTTCACCCTCCTGCATGTTCAGGCCCCGATCACACAAAATCTTTTTCACTCCATCTTTCCACCTCCAATTTGGTCTCCCTCTTCTCCTCGTTCCCTCCACCTCCGACACATATATCCTCTTGGTCAATCTTTCCTCACTCATTCTCTCCATGTGCCCAAACCATTTCAAAACACCCTCTTCTGCTCTCTCAACCACGCTCTTTTTATTTCCACACATCTCTCTTACCCTTACGTTACTTACTCGATCAAACCACCTCACACCACACATTGTCCTCAAACATCTCATTTCCAGCACATCCATCCTCCTGCGCACAACTCTATCCATAGCCCACGCCTCGCAACCATACAACATTGTTGGAACCACTATTCCTTCAAACATACCCATTTTTGCTTTCCGAGATAATGTTCTCGACTTCCACACATTTTTCAAGGCTCCCAAAATTTTCGCCCCCTCCCCCACCCTATGATCCACTTCCGCTTCCATGGTTCCATCCGCTGCCAGATCCACTCCCAGATATCTAAAACACTTCACTTCCTCCAGTTTTTCTCCATTCAAACTCACCTCCCAATTGACTTGACCCTCAACCCTACTGTACCTAATAACCTTGCTCTTATTCACATTTACTCTTAACTTTCTTCTTCCACACACTTTACCAAACTCAGTCACCAGCTTCTGCAGTTTCTCACATGAATCAGCCACCAGCGCTGTATCATCAGCGAACAACAACTGACTCACTTCCCAAGCTCTCTCATCCCCAACAGACTTCATACTTGCCCCTCTTTCCAGGACTCTTGCATTTACCTCCCTAACAACCCCATCCATAAACAAATTAAACAACCATGGAGACATCACACACCCCTGCCGCAAACCTACATTCACTGAGAACCAATCACTTTCCTCTCTTCCTACACGTACACATGCCTTACATCCTCGATAAAAACTTTTCACTGCTTCTAACAACTTGCCTCCCACACCATATATTCTTAATACCTTCCACAGAGCATCTCTATCAACTCTATCATATGCCTTCTCCAGATCCATAAATGCTACATACAAATCCATTTGTTTTTCTAAGTATTTCTCACATACATTCTTCAAAGCAAACACCTGATCCACACATCCTCTACCACTTCTGAAACCGCACTGCTCTTCCCCAATCTGATGCTCTGTACATGCCTTCACCCTCTCAATCAATACCCTCCCATATAATTTACCAGGAATACTCAACAAACTTATACCTCTGTAATTTGAGCACTCACTCTTATCCCCTTTGCCTTTGTACAATGGCACTATGCACGCATTCCGCCAATCCTCAGGCACCTCACCATGAGTCATACATACATTAAATAACCTTATCAACCAGTCAACAATACAGTCACCCCCTTTTTTAATAAATTCCACTGCAATACCATCCAAACCTGCTGCCTTGCCGGCTTTCATCTTCCGCAAAGCTTTTACTACCTATATATATATATATATACTGTCTGCCTTTATTTGTTCCCATCGCTACCCCGCCACACATGGAATAAAAACCCCCTCCCCCCTCATGTGTGCGAGGTAGCGCTAGAAAAAGACACCAAAGGCCCCATTCGTTCACACTCAGCCTCTAGCTGTCATGTAATAATTCACCGAAACCACAGCTCCCTTTCCACATCCAGGCCCCACACAACTTTCCTTGGTTTACCCCAGACGCCTCACATGCCCTGGTTCAATCCATTGACAGCACGTCGACTCCGGTATACCACATCATTCCAATTCACTCTATTCCTTAAACGCCTTTCACCCTCCTGCATGTTCAGGCCCCGATCACTCAAAATCTTTTTCATTCCATCTTTCCATCTAAAATTTGGTCTCCCACTTCTCCTCGTTCCCTCCACCTCCGACACATATGTCCTCTTAGTCAATCTTTACTCACTCATTCTCTCCATGTGACCAAACCATTTCAAAACACCCTCTTCTGCTCTCTCAACCACACTCTTTTTATTTCCACACATCTCTCTTACCCTTACATTATTTACTCGATCAAACCACCTCACACCACATATTGTCCTCAAACATCTCATTTCCAGCACATCCACCCTCCTGCGCACAACTCTATCCATAGCCCACGCCTCGCAACCATACAACATTGTTGGAACCACTTTTCCTTCAAATATACCCATTTTTCCTTTCCGAGATAATGTTCTCGACTTCCAAACATTCTTCAATCTTCCCAGAATTTTTGCCTCCTCCCCCACCCTATGATTCATTTCTGCTTCCATGGTTCCATCCGCTGCCAGATCCACTCCCAGATATCTAAAACGCTTTACTTCCTCCAGTTTTTCTCCATTCAAACTTACCTCCCCAAATGACTTGACCCTCAACCCTACTGTACCTAATAACCTTGCTCTTATTCACATTTACTCTTATCTTTCTACTTTCACACACTTTACCAAACTTAGTCACCAGCTTCTGCAGTTTCTTACATGAATTAGCCACCAGCGCTGTATCATCAGCAAACAACAACTGACTCACTTCCCAAGCTCTCTCATCCACAACAGACGGCATACTTGCCCCTTTCACCTCCCTAACAACCCCATCATTAAAGAAATTAAACAACCATGGAGACATCACACACCCCTGCCGCAAACCTACATTCACTGAGAACCAATCACTTTCCTCTCTTCCTACACGTACACATGCCTTACATCCTCGATAAAACTTTTCACTGCTTCTGACAACTTGCCTCCCACACCATATATTCTTAAAACCTTCCACAGAGCATCTCTATCAACTCTGTCATATGCCTTCTCCAGATCCATAAATGCTACATACAAATCCATTTGTTTTTCTAAGTATTTCTCACATACATTCTTCAAAGCAAACACCTGATCCACACATCCTCTACCACTTCTGAAACCACACTGCTCTTCCCCAATCTGATGCTCTGTACATACCTTCACCCTCTCAATCAATACCCTTGCATATACTTTACCAGGAATACTCAACAAACTTATACCTCTGTAATTTGAGCACTCACTCTTATCCCCTTTGCCTTTGTACAATGGCACTATGCAAGCATTCCGCCAATCCTCAGGCACCTCACCATGAATCATACATACATTAAATAACCTTACCAACCAGTCAACAATACAGTCACCCCTTTTTTAATAAATTCCACTGCAATACCATCCAAACCTGCTGCCTTGCCGGCTTTCATCTTCCGTAAAGCTTTTACTACCTCTTCTCTATTTACCAAATCATTTTCCCTAACCCTCTCACTTTGCACACCACCTCGACCAAAACACCCTATATCTGTCACTCTATCATCAAACACATTCAACAAACCTTCAAAATACTCACTCCATCTCCTTCTCACATCACCACTACTTGTTATCACCTCCCCATTAGCCCCCTTCACTGAAGTTCCCATTTGTTCCCTTGTCTTTCTTCTTTCACTTTATTTACCTCCTTCCAAAACATCTTTTTATTCTCCCTGAAATTTAATGATACTCTCTCACCCTGACTCTCATTTGCCCTCTTTTTCACCTCTTGCACCTTTCTCTTGACCTCCTGCCTCTTTCTTTTATACATCTCCCACTCATTTGCATTTTTTCCCTGCAAAAATCATCCAAATGCCTCTCTCTTCTCTTTCACTAATAATCTTACTTCTTCATCCCACCACTCACTACCTTTTCTAATCAACCCACCTCCCACGCTTCTCATGCCACAATCATCTTTTGCGCAATCCATCACTGCTTCCCTAAATACATCCCATTCCTTCCCCACTCCCCTTACCTCCTTTGTTCTCACCTCTTTCCATTCTGTACTCAGTCTCTCTTGGTACTTCTTCACACAAGTCTCCTTCCCAAGCTCACTTATTCTCACCACTCTCTTCACCCCAACATTCTCTTTTCTTTTCTGAAAACCCCCACAAATCTTCACCTTCGCCGCCACAAGATAATGATCAGACATCCCTCTAGTTGCACCTCTTAGCACATTAACATCCAAAAGTCTCTCTTTCGTTCGTGCGTCTATCAATGAACACGTAATCCAATAACGCTCTCTGGCCATCTCTCCTACTTACATACGTATACTTATGTATATCTCGCTTTTTAAACCAGGTATACCCAATCACCAGTCCTTTTTCAGCACATAAATCTACAAGCTCTTCACCATTTCCATTTACAACACTGAACACTCCATGTATACCAATTATTGCCTCAACTGCCACATTACTCACCTTTGCATTCAAATCACCCATCACTATAACCCGGTCTCGTGCATCAAAACCACTAACACACTCATTCAGCTGCTCCCAAAACACTTGCCTCTCATGATCTTTCTTCTCATGCCCAGGTGCATATACACCAATAATCACCCATCTCTCTCCA
This sequence comes from Panulirus ornatus, assembly GCF_036320965.1. Lineage (NCBI taxonomy): Eukaryota > Metazoa > Arthropoda > Malacostraca > Decapoda > Palinuridae > Panulirus > Panulirus ornatus. Next base: position 30,355,197 of record NC_092228.1, on the reverse strand, counting down.
TCAACTTTCAGTTTTACCCATATCAATCTAGAATTTACTTTCTTACACTCTATCAAATACTCCCACAACTCCTGATTCAGGAGTAGTGCTACTCCTTCCCTTGCTCTTGTCCTCTCACTAACCCCTGAATTTACTCCCAAGACATTCCCAAGTCACTCTTCCCCTTTACCCTTGAGTTTCGTTTCACTCAGAGCCAAAACATCCAGGTTCCTTTCCTCAATCATACTACCTATCTCCCCTTTTTTCACATCTTGGTTACATCCACACATATTTAGACACCCAATCTGAGCCTTCGAGGAGGATGAGCACTCCTCGCGTGACTCCTTCTTCTGTTTCCCATTTTAGAAAGTTAAAATACAAGGAGGGGAGGGTTTTATATTTATATATATATATATATATATATATATATATATATATATATATATATATATATATATATATATATATATTCATTATTTATATATATATATATATATATATGAGTGTTTCGGGAGAAGGCGTATGACAGGGTTGATAGAGATTCCTTGTAGAAGGTCTTCAGAATGTATGATAAGACGGATAAACTGCTAGAACCAGTGAGAAGTTCTTATCAAGGGTGTAAGGCATGTGTACGATTAGGGGGAGAGGAGAGTGATTGCTTCCCAGTGAGGGTTGGTCTGCAGCAGAGGTGCGTGATGTGTCAATGATTGTTCAGTCTGTTAATGGATGGGGTGATTAGGGAGGCAAATGCAAGCATTTTGGAGAGTAGCTTTAGTATGCAGTCTGTTGGAGTGATGAGGGTCTTAAAAGTGGGTCATTTGTTCTTCGCTGAAGATTCAGCATAGGTGGCTGATTCTATTGAGAGACTGCAGAAGATGGTGAAAGAGTTTGGAAAAGTGTGTGAGACGAGAATCTTTAAAGTAAACGTGAATATATGCAAGGTTCTTAGGTTCAGCAGGGATAGGGGACAAGTTAGTTGGGATGAAAATTTCACTGAAGAAAAATTGGAGGAAGTGAGGTGTTTTGGATATCTGGGAGTGAGGTGGCAGTGAATGGAACCATGGAAGTGGAAGTGAGTTACAGTGTGGCGGAGGGCAAGGGTAAAGGAGGAGAGTGGTTTGGAAAAGTCCTGGGAGTAAAGTCAGGGGCTAATGAGAGGACAAGAACTAAGGAAGGAGTAGCACCACTCCTGAAACAGTTGGAAGTATGTGATGGAGTGTAAAAAAAGTAAATTCTAGATTGATGTGGGTAAAACTGAAGTGGATGGAGAGAGATGGGTAATTACTGGTGCATATCACCTGGTTATGAGATGAAAGATCATGAGAGGCAAGTGTTTTGGGAGCAGCTGAGTGAGTGTGTTATTAGTTTTGATACATGAGACCGGTTTATAGTGATGGGTAATTTGAATGCGAAGGTGAGTAATGTGGCAGTTGAGGGTATAATTGGTGTATATGGGGTGTTCAGTGTTGTAAATGGAAATGGTGAAGAGCTTGTAGATTTGTGTGCTGAAAAAAGACTGGTGATTGGGAATACCTGGTTCAAAAAGAGAGATAGACATAAGTATACGTATGTGAGCAGGAAAGATGGTCAAAAGGCATTACTGGATTACGTACTAATTGATAGGCGTGTAAAAGAGAGCCTTTTGGATGTTAATGGTGAGAGGTGCAACTGGAGGGATGTCTGACCATTATCTTCTAGAGGCGAAGGTGAAGATTTGTAGAGGTTTTCAAAAAAGAAGAAAGAATGTTGGGGTGAAGCGAGTGGTGAGAATAAGTGAGCTTGGAGAGGTGAGCGCAAATGACGTAAGGGGAGTGGGGGAGGAATGGGGTGTATTTAGGGAAGCAGTGATGGCTTGCTCAAAAGATGCTTGTGGCATGAGAAAGGTGGGAGGTGGGCAGATAGAAAGTGTAGTGAGTGGTGGGATAAAAAAATACAGTTGCTAGTGAAAGAGAGAAGAGAGGCGTTTGGATGATACTTGAAAAGAAGGAATGCAAATAACTGGGAGATGTATAAAAGAAAACGGCAGGAGTCAAGAAAAAAGTGCACTTTTTGAAAAAGAGAGCAAATGCGAGTTGGGGTGAGATAGTATCATTATATTTTAGGGAGAATAAAAAGATCTTTTGGAAGAGGTAAATAACGTAAGTAAGACAAGAGAACAAATGGGAACATCGGTGAAGGGGGTAAGAGGGAAAGTGATAACAGGAGGTGATATTAAAGGAGAAGGAGATGGAGTGAGTGTTTTGAAGGTTTGTTGGATGTTTCATAATATAGTGGCAGATATAGGTTGTTTTGGTCGAGGTGGTGTGCGAAGTGAGAGGGGTCAGGTAGAATGGTTTGGTAAATAGAGAAGAAGTAGTGAAAACTTTGCGGAAGATGAAAGCCGGCAAGGCGGCGGGTTTGGATGGTATTGCCGTTGAATGTATTAAAAAAGGGGGTGACTGTATTGTTAATTGGTTGGTAAGGATATTTAGTAAATGTATGGACCATGGTGAAGTGGCTGTGTATTGGAGGAATACACGCATATTGCCATTGTACAAAGGCAAAGGGGAAAAATGTGAGTGCTCAAATTACAGAGGCATAAGTTTCTTGAGTATTCCTGGGAAATTATGTGGGAGGGTATTGATTAAGAGAGTGAAGGCATGTACAGAGCTTTAGATTGGGGAAGGGCAGTGTGGTTTCAGAAGTGGTAGAGGATGTGTGGATCAGGTGTTTGCTTTGAAGAATGTATGTGAGAAATGCTTAGAAAAAAAGACGGATTTGTATGCAGCATTTATGAATCTGGAGAATACAAATGATCTGGTGTATATAGGTGCTTTGTGGAAGGTCTTAAGAGTGTATGGTGTGGGAGGTAAGTTGCTAGAAGCAGTGAAATGATTTTACCAAGGAAGTAAGGCATGTGTACGTGTAGGAAGAGAGGAAAGTGATTGATTCTCAGTGAATGTCGGTTTTCGGCAGGTGTGTGTGATGTCCCCATGCTTGTCTAATTTGTTTATTGGTGAGGTGGTTAGCGAGGTAAATGCAAGAGTTTTGGAAAGAGGGGCAAGTATGCAGTCAGTTGTGGATGAGAGAGCTTGGGAAGTGAGTCAGTTGTTGTTCGCTGATGATGCAGCGCTGGTGGCTGATTCATGTGAAAAACTGCAGAAGCTGGTGACTGAATTTGGTAAAGTGTGTGAAAGGAAAAAGTTGAGAGCAGATGTGAATAAGAGCAAGGTTATTAGGTACAGTAGGGCTGAGGGACAAGTCAATTGGTATGTAAGTTTGAATGGAGAAAAACTGGAGGAAGTGAAGTGTTTTAGATATCTGGGAGTGGAATTAGCATCGAAAGGAACCATGGAAGCGGAAGTGAGTCACGGGGTGGGGGAGGGGAGAAGGTTCTGGGATCCATGAAGAATGTGTGGAAGAAGAAAATGTTATCTCGGAGAGCAAAATTGGGTATGTTTGAAGGAGTATCAGTTCCAACAATGTTATATGGTTGCGAGGCATGGGCTATGGATAGGTTTGTACGGAAGAGGATGGAGGTATTGGAAATTAAATGTATGAGGACACTATGCGGTGTGAGGTGGTTTGATCGAGTAAGTAATAATAGGGTAAGAGAGATGTGTGGAAAGAAAAGGAGTGTGGTTGAGAGAGCAGAAGAGGGTGTGTTGAAATGGTTTGGTTGCATGGAGAGAATGAGTGAGGAAAGATTGACAAAGAGGATATATGTGTCAGAGGTAGAGGGAACGAGAAGTGGGAGACCAAATTGGAGGTGGAAGGATGGAGTGAAAAGGATTTTGGGCTATCGGGGCCTGAACATACAGGAGGATGAGAGGCATGTAAGGAATAGAATGAATTGGAACGATGTGGTATACCGTGGTCGATGTGCTGTCAATGGACTGAACCAGGGCATGTGAAGCGTCTGGGTAAACCATGGAAAGTTTTGTAGGGCCTGGATGTGGAAAGGAAGCTGTGGTTTCGGTGCATTACACACGACAGCTAGAGACTGAGTGTGAACGAATGTGGCCTTTTTTTCGTCTGTTTTCCTGGCGCTACTTCGCTGAAGCAGGGAGTAGCGATGCTATATCCTGTTTGACGGGGTAGCGAAAGATATGGATGAAAGCAAACAAGTATGAATATGTATAAGTGTAGATATGTATATGTCTGTGTATGTGTTTGTATATGTGTGTATATGTTAATATGTATATGTATGTATATGTGTGTGTATGGGTGTTTATGTATATATATATATATATATATATATATATATATATATATATATATATATATATATATATATATATATATATATATATATATATATATATATATATGTATGTGTGTATGTGTTTGTATATGTGTGTATATGTTAATATGTATATGTATGTATATGTGTGTGCATGGGTGTATATATATATATATATATATATATATATATATATATATATATATAACTGGAGGGATGACTGATCGTTATCTTGTGGAGGCTAAGGTGAAGATTTGTATGGGTTTTCAGAAAAGAAGAGTGAATGTTGGGGTGAAGATGGTGGTGAGAGTAAGTGAGCTTGGGAAGGAGACTTGTGTGAGGAAGTACCAGGAGAGACTGAGTACAGAATGGAAAAAGGTGACAACAATGGAAGTAAGGGGAGTGGGGGAGGAATGGGATGTATTTAGGGAATCAGTGATGGATTGCGCAAAAGATGCTTGTGGCATGAGAAGAGTGGGAGATGGGTTGATTAGAAAGGGTAGTGAGTGGTGGGATGAAGAAGTAAGAGTAGTAGTGAAAGAGAAGAGAGAGGCATTTGGACGATTTTTGCAGGGAAAAAATGCAATTGAGTGGGAGATGTATAAAAGAGACAGGAGGTCAAGAGAAAGGTGCAAGAGGTGAAAAAAAGGGCAAATGAGAGTTGGGGTGAGAGAGTACCATTAAATTTTAGGGAGAATAAAAAGATGTTCTGGAAGGAGATAAATAAAGTGCGTAAGACAAGGGAGCAAATGGGAACTTCAGTGAAGGGCGCAAGTGGGGAGGTGATAACAAGTAGTGGTGATGTGAGAAGGAGATGGAGTGAGTATTTTGAAGGTTTGTTGAATGTGTTTGATGATTGAGTGACAGATATAGGATGTTTTGGTCGAGGTGGTGTGCAAAGTGAGAGGGTCAGGGAAAATGATTTGGTAAACAGAGAAGAGGTAGTAAAAGCTTTGCGGAAGATGAAAGCCGGCAAGGCAGCAGGTTTGGATGGTATTGCAGTGGAATTTATTAAAAAAGGGGGTGACTGTATTGTTGACTGGTTGGTAAGGTTATTTAATGTATGTATGACTCATGGTGAGGTGCCTGAGGATTGGCGGAATGCTTGCATAGTGCCATTGTACAAAGGCAAAGGGGATAAGAGTGAGTGCTCAAATTACAGAGGTATAAGTTTGTTGAGTATTCCTGGTAAATTATATGGGAGGGTATTGATTGAGAGGGTGAAGGCATGTACAGAGCATCAGATTGGGGAAGAGCAGTGTGGTTTCAGAAGTGGTAGAGGATGTGTGGATCAGGTGTTTGCTTTGAAGAATGTATGTGAGAAATACTTAGAAAAGCAAATGGGTTTGTATGTAGCATTTATGGATCTGGAGAAGGCATATGATAGAGTTGATAGAGATGCTCTGTGGAAGGTATTAAGAATATATGGTGTGGGAGGCAAGTTGTTAGAAGCAGTGAAAAGTTTTTATCGAGGATGTAAGGCATGTGTACGTGTAGGAAGAGAGGAAAGTGATTGGTTCTCAGTGAATGTAGGTTTGCGAGAGAGGTGTGTGATGTCTCCATGGTTGTTTAATTTGTTTATGGATGGGGTTGTTAGGGAGGTGAATGCAAGAGTTTTGGAAAGAGGGGCAAGTATGAAGTCTGTTGGGGATGAGAGAGCTTGGGAAGTGAGTCAGTTGTTGTTCGCTGATGATACAGCGCTGGTGGCTGATTCATGTGAGAAACTGCAGAAGCTGGTGACTGAGTTTGGTAAAGTGTGTGAAAGAAAAAAGTTAAGAGTAAATGTGAATAAGAGCAAGGTTATTAGGTACAGTAGGGTTGAGGGTCAAGTCAATTGGGAGGTGAGTTTGAATGGAGAAAAACTGGAGGAAGTGAAGTGTTTTAGACATCTGGGAGTGGATCTGGCAGCGGATGTAACCATGGAAGCGGAAGTGGATCATAGGATGGGGGAGGGGGCGAAAATTCTGGGAGCCTTGAAGAATGTGTGGAAGTCGAGAACATTATCTCGGAAAGCAAAAATGGGTATGTTTGAAGGAATAGTAGTTCCAACAATGTTGTATGGTTGCGAGGCGTGGGCTATGGATAGAGTTGTGCGCAGGAGGATGGATGTGCTGGAAATCAGATGTTTGAGGACAATGTGTGGTGTGAGGTGGTTTGATCGAGTAAGTAATGTAAGGGTAAGAGAAATGTGTGGAAATAAAAAGAGCGTGGTTGAGAGAGCAGAAGAGGGTGTTTTGAAATGGTTTGGGCACATGGAGAGAATGAGTGAGGAAAGATTGACCAAGAGGATATAAGTGTCGGAGGTGGAGGGAATGAGAAGTGGGAGACCAAATTGGAGGTGGAAAGATGGAGTGAAAAAGATTTTGTGTGATCGGGGCCTGAACATGCAGGAGGGTGAAATGAGGGCAAGGAATAGAGTGAATTGGATCAATGTGGTATACCGGGGTTGACGTGCTGTCAGTGGATTGAATCAGGGCATGTGAAGCGTCTGGGGTAAACCATGGAAAGTTGTGTGGGGCCTGGATGTGGAAAGGGAGCTGTGGTTTCGGGCATTATGGTATGACAGCTTGAGACTGAGTGTGAATGAATGGGGCCTTTGTTGTCTTTTCCTAGTGCTACCTCACACACATGAGGGGGGAGGGGGATGGTATTCCATGTGTGGCGAGGTGGCGATGGGAATGAATACAGGCAGACAGTGTGAATTATGTGCATGGGTATATATGTATGTGTCTGTGTGTGTATATATATGTGTACATTGAAATGTATAGGTATGTATATTTGCGTATGTGGACGTGTATGTATATACATTGTGTATGGGGGTGGGTTGGGCCATTTCTTTCGTCTGTTTCCTTGCGCTACCTCGCAAACGCGGGAGACAGCGACAAAGCAAAATAATATATATATATATATATATATATATATATATATATATATATATATATATATATATATATATATATATATATATATATATATTGTTTTTTTTTATTATACTTTGTCGCTGTCTCCCGCGTTTGCGAGGTAGCGCAAGGAAAAAGACGAAAGAAATGGCCCAACCCCCCCCCCATACACATGTATATACATACGTCCACACACGCAAATATACTTACCTACACAGCTTTTCATGGTTTACCCCAGACGCTTCACATGCCTTGATTCAATCCACTGACAACACGTCAACCCCGGTATACCACATCGCTCCAATTCACTCTATTCCTTGCCCTCCTTTCACCCTCCTGCATGTTCAGGCCCCGATCACACAAAATCTTTTTCACTCCATCTTTCCACCTCCAATTTGGTCTCCCTCTTCTCCTCGTTCCCTCCACCTCCGACAGATATATCCTCTTGGTCAATCTTTCCTCACTCATTCTCTCCATGTGCCCAAACCACTTCAAAACACCCTCTTCTGCTCTCTCAACCACGCTCTTTTTATTTCCACACATCTCTCTTACCCTTACGTTACTCACTCGATCAAACCACCTCACACCACACATTGTCCTCAAACATCTCATGTGTGGATCAGGTGTTTGCTTTGAAGAATGTATGTGAGAAATACTTAGAAAAGCAAATGGATTTGCATGTAGCATTTATGGATCTGGAGAAGGCATATGATAGAGTTGATAGAGATGCTCTGTGGAAGGTATTAAGAATGTATGGTGTGGGAGGCAAGTTGTTAGAAGCAGTGAAAAGTTTTTATCGAGGATGTAAGGCATGTGTACGTGTAGGAAGAGAGGAAAGTGATTGGTTCTCAGTGAATGTAGGTTTGCGGCAGGGGTGTGTGATGTCTCCATGGTTGTTTAATTTGTTTATGGATGGAGTTGTTAGGGAGGTGAATGCAAGAGTTTTGGAAAGAGGGGCAAGTATGAAATCTGTTGGTGATGAGAGAGCTTGGGAAGTGAGTCTGTTGTTGTTCGCTGATGATACAGCGCTGGTGGCTGATTCATGTGAGAAACTGCAGAAGCTGGTGACTGAGTTTGGTAAAGTGTGTGAAAGAAGAAAGTTAAGAGTAAATGTGAATAAGAGCAAGGTTATTAGGTACAGTAGGGTTGAGGGTCAAGTCAATTGGGAGGTGAGTTTGAATGGAGAAAAACTGGAGGAAGTGAAGTGTTTTAGATATCTGGGAGTGGATCTGGCAGTGGATGGAACCATGGAAGCGGAAGTGGATCATAGGGTGGGGGAGGGGGCGAAAATTCTGGGAGCCTTTAAGAATGTGTGGAAGTCGAGAACAGTATCTTGGAAAGCAAAAATGGGTATGTTTGAAGGAATAGTGGTTCCAACAATGTTGTATGGTTGCGAGGCGTGGGCTATGGATAGAGTTGTGCGCAGGAAGATGGATGTGCTGGAAATGAGATGTTTGAGGACAATGTGTGTTGTGAGGTGGTTTGATCGAGTAAGTAACGTAAGGGTAAGAGAGATGTGTGGAAATAAAAAGAGCGTGGTTGAGAGAGCAGAAGAGGGTGTTTTGAAATGGTTTGGGCACATGGAGAGAATGAGTGAGGAAAGATTGACCGAGAGGATATATGTGTCGGAGGTGGAGGGAACGAGGAGAAGAGGGAGACCAAAATGGAGGTGGAAAGATGGAGTGAAAAAGATTTTGTGTGATCGGGGCCTGAACATGCAGGAGGGTGAAAGGAGGGCAAGGAATAGAGTGAATTGGAGCGATGTGGTATACCGGGGTTGACGTGCTGTCAGTGGATTGAATCAGGGCATGTGAAGCGTCTGGGGTAAACCATGGAAAGCTATGTAGGTATGTATATTTGCGTGTGTGGACGTATGTATATACATGTGTATGGGGGTGGGTTGGGCCATTTCTTTCGTCTGTTTCCTTGCTCTACCTCGCAAACGCGGGAGACAGCGACAAAGCAAAAAAAAAAAAAAAAAAAATATATATATATATATATATATATATATATATATATATATATATATATATATATATATATATATATATATATATATATATATATATATATATATATGTGTGTGTGTTTGTGTGTGTGTGTGTGTGTGTGTGTGTGTGTGCTTTTAGTTATATATTTACATATCATGTAATGATACAGAATTGTATAAGAAACAACATGACGAGGCAAAAAATTTAATAGAATCAGCATTTCATCACTAATGAAATATACAGATTTTATGAATAAGCTATCAAAAATGTGTTGATGTAGTTAGAAGGTATTGTTTGTGTATATGACATGCATGGTTGTTACATTGTATACAATTCACTCAGGTGAAAGAAGTTTAGATATTCCTTCTGGTATGGAGAAGTGGGCGACGAGACGACATTGAAATGAAGTGAATAGAAGGAAATTTATTTTTCTTTATGTTAAGATTATCAAATTCTGGGTAAATGGCTTTGCGTCTCGACCAAACTGCTTAATTTAGGAAATACTTTTAGGTCTACCTGATGTCAGTGGAATGATGAACCTGGGCATATGAGGCGGACGAGGAATCACTGAAAAGTGTGTATGATCTGGTTCTGGATAGAGATCTGTGGCTCCTGTGCATTACACATGATGGCTAGAGTATGGATGTGAGCGGACGAGGTCTGTTCATCGCTTTGTTCTTGTCGCTACTACCCCTGACATTGGAAACAGCGAGCAAGTATGAATGAAGAATTAAAGGGAAATACTACGAGTTTGTGTGCCTAAATTATATGAAGTTAACGACACCACAGTCAGACGGTAACCTAAAGGAATGACAGATGGAAATTTGGCATTAAACATGAAGTTAATGATATCGTTTTATAGTTGATAAAACTATGAGAGAATGCAAGGGAACATTATCTGTAGTAAAACTGCTTATCAGCATAATTGATATCTGTATCACATGGATTGTAAAGGTATTACTTTGACATGCGAATCAAGAAAAAATTACTCCCATTTAAAGAGAATTTCTTTCCAAACATTTCTCAATACTCCCAGAACCTTCGCCCCCTCACCCACCCATTGATTGATTCACTTTCGCTTCCATTATTCCATTCGTTGCCATATCCATTCCTAAGTATCTACAGCACTCCACTTCCTCGTATGTTGTTCTTTCAAACTCACACCAAGAAAGTCAGAGCAGAGGAGGAACCTTGGCTGTTCTTGTATTACATTCAATGTTGTCTCCGTTCACCTCAGTCATCAAGATGCTGATGTCTCCGTGTCTTACTAATTGTGCTCATTTGTTGTTACTTATCAATTTCATTTTGCGAATAAGTCATACAGGCCCTAGATACATTTTCACGTATAGTTAATCAGACAGAACAAATTTCTCAGTTAGATAAGAGATGACACCAGAGAGCCAGCCGAAGCAGGTGATGAAGAAGAGACCCTGCATGTGGTCTATGCTGAGTGGGATGACCCCGTCTGCTTCAGCCACGTCCTCCTGGCTGCTCTCACTGCCCTCTACACCACCGTCAGCCTTCTGCAGAAGAGCGACGCAGGGGATATCACACCTCCTGACATTTTCTTTGTGGTACTTTAACATCACAGTAAACATATCAGGTCTTCTAGCACCATAGAGGATAATCTATACAATTGTTGAACAGTTACACGAAACTATAACTAAAAGGCACTCACCTCCTGGAGACATATGTGACGATCATCATTAGAAACTACAGAATCAGTTACTTTAGCAAACGCTCTACTTTAGCTGCAAATATCCTGATGTATAAGACTCTCAGACAACCAATGTATTCGAAGAAGAACAACAATTGTAATCAAATTTAACATTTGTTAAGTTTCAGGACTTGTCTATTTGCGAGTCACTGCAGTTTATACAAGAACTAATTCATTGTTAGTGACATATTGAGCCGGTCACACAGGAAACCATTATCCTGACATTTCTCCCTGAGGACTGGGAAGGATCATACATGGACTATGAAGGATCATACATGGACTGTGAAGGATCATACATGGACTGTGATTCATGCATGGACCGTGAAGGATCATACATGGACTGTGAAGGATCATACATGGACTGTGAAGGATCATACATGGACTGTGAAGGATCATACATGGGCTGTGAAGGATCATACATGGACTGTGAAGGATCATACATGGACTGTGAAGGATCATACATGGACTGTGAAGGATCATACATGGACTGTGAAGGATCATACATGGACTGTGAAGGATCATACATGGACTGTGAAGGATCATACATGGACTGTGAAGGATCATACATGGACTGTGATTCATGCATGGACTGTGAAGGATCATACATGGACTGTGAAGGATCATACATGGACTGTGAAGGATCATACATGGACTGTGAAGGATCATACATGGACTGTGAAGGATCATACATGGACTGTGATTCATGCATGGACTGTGAAGGATCATACATGGACTGTGAAGGATCATACATGGACTGTGAAGGATCATACATGGACTGTGAAGGATCATACATGGACTGTGAAGGATCATACATGGGCTGTGAAGGATCATACATGGACTGTGAAGGATCATACATGGACTGTGAAGGATCATACATGGACTGTGAAGGATCATACATGGACTGTGAAGGATCATACATGGACTGTGAAGGATCATACATGGACTGTGAAGGATCATACATGGACTGTGAAGAATCATACATGGACTGTGAAGGATCATACATGGACTGTGAAGGATCATATATGGACTGTGAAGGATCATACATGGGCTGTGAAGGATCATACATGGACTGTGAAGAATCATACATGGACTGTGAAGGACCATACATGGACTGTGAAGGATCATACATGGACTGTGAAGGATCATATATGGACTGTGAAGGATCATACATGGACTGTGAAGGATCATATATGGACTGTGAAGGATCATACATGGGCTGTGAAGGATCATACATGGACTGTGAAGGATCATACATGGACTGTGAAAGATCATACATGGACTGTGAAGGATCATACATGGACTGTGAAAGAATATACATGGACTGTGAAGGATCATTCATGGGCTGTGAAGGATCATACATGGATGTGAAGGATCATACATGGACTGTGAAGGATCATACATGGGTTGTGATGGACTATACATGGATTAGGAAAGACTATACATAACTAATTTATGGAAAATGCTGAGTGCTTATGATTCCTCCATTTCCCTTGTTATAATTCTTGCCAAAATACACATAAAGTGATGTCAACACCTTGAGTGCAGCGTCCAGACGAAGAGCATCCAGGAAGAACTTCCTAACCAGTCCACTCTGCTCTACCCAGCCCATGAGTAGGTCCAACTTCCTCTTCAGTGGCGAGTGTCGTTGCAAGCCCAGGGCGACGTTGTAGGTCGCATAGCGTTCCTGTAATACATCAGTTCGCTTTCTGAGAGAGAGAGAGAGAGAGAGAGAGAGAGAGAGAGAGAGAGAGAGAGAGAGAGAGAGAGAGAAGAGAGAGAGAGAGAGAGAGAGAGAGAGAGAGAGAGAGTTACATAGATATATAATCCACACAGACCTAAGGTCTAAGCGGGGTGGTCTGTCCTTGTCGCTACAAAAAAAAAGACAAAAATAAACAGAGAAACATATACGCAGAAGGAAAAGATAGAAAAGCAAAGGCTCCCTCCCCACCCTCCACTCCCTCCGGCAACACAGCATGGAAAACAGGTAGAAAAAATACCTTGCAGGATTGATATGCCTGAAGGAAATGTTTACATGAAAGTCATAAGGTAGAATGAACATGAATATATCATGCATGCCATCACCAAGGACATGCATCCCTTCACTTTCTGTTATAAAGACAATAGTAAGGATAAACTTAAGCTCCAGCCTCCCGACTTACCATGACTATATTATTCCTAATGTTGAAGAATGATATTATACATCTTACTTACTCTCACAAAGCAGGTGACATGGGTTAATCAATGTTGGTATGTTACCTGGCCAGGGAGAGATCACTGGTTGAGAAGGTAGCATGATATACCACTGCGTTATGATAACTGATTAACTGAATTATTCCATACCAGAGAGTGACAAGTGATGAGCAAGCCTAATCTTGAAGACATTAAGGGTTTTGCTCTGAAAAAAAAGAAAAATTCGGAGCCTATTTCACGCATCAATAATGTCGTTGGTGAAACATCTTCCGTGCAGCCCAGATTAACTCAGTGACACCTAAACTTTAACCATTTTCTGTCGTCGGTAATACTAGCGCTACTGTAGAGAAACGTTTGGTATCGACTTTGTTAAATCCTTTATTTTGAAACATTCTAGAAATGTGCCTCGGTGGCGCCCCAGACATAGAGACACCAAGTTTCATATTCGCAGTCTTTCCTCATATGGTTTGTCACGCAAGGGAGGAATCAATTTAAGTGCCCTTCTTTGCATTGCTTCCAGTTTAAGAATATCCTTACTGAAGTACGAGGGTCAAAAACTGCACAGGATATTCGAGGTGTGGTCTAACTAGGCTTATATATACTGACAATACCACATCTATGATTTTTCTGCCAAGTTTCTGTTCATAAATCCTAACATCCTTTTTACTGTCTTGACGGCTTCATTGCAGTGCTGGGAGAATTTGAAGTTATTGGAGACAGTGACCACAAGATCTCTCACATTACGGGTGTTCATTATCTTGTGGCACATTAGTTCATAATGATATTCTTTTGTTGAGGATTCCTACTTACAACATCTGACATTTGCTGAGGTTAAATGGTATTTGCCATTTACTAGACCATTTAGCGACTACGTAGCTCCATTTGCAATATCTTCATCAGTTAATATGGAATTGCTGATTTTCGAGTCATCTGCAAATTAAGACACCAGGTTAATTAGCCTCATGTCAACATATTTAATATAAACGATGAAGAGTATGTTCGCTGGAGGATTCTAGCGATAACAGGTGACCACAATGATGATTCTACATCCATAGCGAATCTCTTCTTCCCATCACGTAACTAGACTTCTGTCCAATGTCCTGTGTAACCAGTAATCACTAAGACCCGGACATTGCGCATGAATTGAACGTGGGAGACTTTGTCGAATGCTTCCTGAATGTCCATGAATATCATATCTATTACTCTTGTTTTCTCATAGGATTGAAGAGTTTTTGATGAAATTCAAAGTTAATGGCAAGACATAATCTGCGACTCCTAAGACCATGCTCTGTATATTGATCTGGCTGTTTTGTTCCATATAGTTTACGATTTCATCTCTGATAATCGAATCCAGAAGTCTTACATAATCGATGTGAGGCTGATACGACTAAGGGGGACGGGAGCGGGGGGCTAAAAACCCTCCCCTCCTTGTATTTTAACTTTCTAAAAGGGGAAACAGAAGAAGGAGTCACGCGAGGAGTGCTCATCCTCCTCGAAGGCTCAGATTGGGGTGTCTAAATGTGTGTGGACGTAACCAAGATGAGAAAAAAAGGAGAGATAGGTAGTATGTTTGAGGAAAGGAACCTGAATGTTTTGGCTCTGAGTGAAACGAAGCTCAAGGGTAAAGGGGAAGAGTGGTTTGGGAATGTCTTGGGAATAAAGGTAGGGGTTAGTGAGAGGACGAGAGCAAGGGAAGGAGTAGCACTACTCCTGAAACAGGAATGGTGGGAGTATGTGATAGAGTGTAATAAAGTAAACTAGACTGATATGGGTAAAACTGAAAGTGGGTGGAGAGAGATGGGTGATTATTGGTGCACATGCACTTGGGCATGAGAAGAAAAATCATGAGAGGCAAGTGTTTTGGGAGCAGCTGAGTAAGTGTGTTAGTAGTTTTGATGCATAAGACCGGTTATAGTGATGGGTGACTTGAATGCAAAGGTGAGTAATGTGGCAGTTGAGAGAATAATTGGTATACATTGGGTGTTCAGTGCTGTAAATGGAAATGGTGAAGAGCTTGTAGATTTGTGTGCTGAAAATGAACCGGTGATCGGGAATACCTGGTTTAAAAAGATATACATAAGTATACATATGTAAGTAGGAGAGATGGCCAGAGAGCGTTATTGGATTACGTGTTAATTGATAGGCGCGCGAAAGAGAGAGTTTTGGATGTTAATGTGCTGAGAGGTGCAACTGGAGGGATGTCTGATCATTACCTTGTGGAGGCGAAGGTGAAGATTTGTAGAGGTTTTCAGAAAAGAAGAGAGAATGTTGGGGTGAAGAGAGTGGTGAGAGTAAGTGAGCTTGGGAAGGAAACTTCTCTGAGGAAGTACCAGGAGAGACTGAACACAGAATGGAAAAAGGTGATGGCAAAGGACGTAAGGGGAGTGGGAGAGGAATGGGATGTATTTAGGGAAGAAGTGATGGCTTGCGCAAAAGATGCTTGTGGCATGAGAAGAGTGGGAGGTGTGCAAATTAGAAAGGGTAGTGAGTGGTGAGATGAAGAAGTAAGATTACTAGTGAAAGAGAAGAGAGAGAGAGGCATTTGGACGAGTTTTGCAGGGAAATAGTGCAAATGACTGGGAGATGTATAAAAGAAAGAGGCAGGAGGTCATGAGAATGGTGCAAGAGGTGAAAAAGGGGACAAATGAGAGTTGGGGTGAGAGAGTGTCATTAAATTTTAGGGAGAATGAAAAGATGTTTTGGAAGGAGGCAAATAAAGTGCGTAAGACAAGAGAATAAATGGGAACACCGGTGAAGGGGGCTAAAGGGGAGGTGATAACAAGTAATGGTGATGTGAGAAGGAGATGGAGTGAGTATTTTGAAGGTTTGTTGAATGTGTTAGATGATAGAGTGGCAGATATAGAGGTGTTTTGGTCGAGGTGGTGTGCGAAAAGAGAGAGTTTTGGAGAATGATTTGGTAAACAGAGAGGAGATTGTGACAGCTTTGCGGAAGATGAAAGCCGGCAAGGCAGCGGGTTTGGATGGTATTGCAGTGGAATTCATTAAAAAAGGGGGATGACTGTGTTGTTAACTGGTTGATAAGGATATATAATGTATGTAGGGCTCAAGGTGAAGTGCCTGAAGATTAGCGGAATGCATGCATAGTGCCATTGTACAAAGGCAAAGGGGATAAAGTGAGTGTTCAAATTTCATAGGTATAAGCTTGTTGAGTATCACTGGGAAATTATATGGGAGGGTATTGATTGAGAGGATGAAGGCATGTACAGAGTATCAGATTGGGGAAGAGCAGTGTGGTTTCAGAAGTGGTAGAGGATGTGTGGATCAGATGTTTGTTTTGAAGAATATGAGAAATAGTTAGAAAAGCAAATGGATTTGTATTTAGCATTTATGGATCTGGAGAAGGCATATGATAGAGTTGATAGAGATGCTCTGTGGAAGGTATCGAGGGTATATGGTGTGGGAGGCAAGTTGCTAGAAGCAGTGAAAAGTTTTTATCGAGGATGTAAGGCATGTGTACGTGTAGGAAGAGAGGAAAGTGATTGGTTCTCAGTGAATGTCAGTTTGCGGCAGGGGTGCGATATGTCCATGGCTGTTTAATTTCTTTATGGTGAAGGAGCAAGTGGGAAAGTAATGACAGGTACGGATGAAGTGAGAAGGAGATGGAGTGGGTATCTTGAAAGTTTGTTGAATATGTTGGATGATAGAGTGGCAGATATAGAGTATTTTGGTCGGGGTCGTGCGCGAAGTGAGAGAGTTAGGGAGAATGGTTTGGTAAACAGAGAAGAGGTAGTGAAAACTTTGCGGAAGATGAAATCCGGCATGGCGGCGGCGTTATTGCAGTGGAATATAATAAAAATGGGGGGTGACTGTGTTAATGATTAGTTGAAAAGGACATTCATTCTATGTATGGACCTTGGTGAAATGCAAAATTAAAGGTGGAGAGATGGAGTGAAAAGAACATACAGGATAGTAAGAGGTGTGCAAGGTATAAAGTGAACTAGAACGACGTGGTATACCGTGGTCAACGTATCATCAGTGGACTGAACAAGGGCATGTGAAACGTCTGGCGTAAAACATGGGAAGGTGTGTGGGGCCTGGATGTGGATAGGGAGCTGTGGTTTTGGTGCATTACACATGACAACTGTATCCATGTATACCCATGTAGATATTCATACTTGCTTGTCTTCATCCGTTCATGGCGTTACACCACCCCACTGGAAACAGCATCGCTACTCCCTGCTTCCTTGGGGTAGCACCAGGAAAACAGACAAAAAAGGCCACACTCGTTCACACTCAGCCTCTAACTGTCATGTGTAATGCACCGAAACCACAACTCCCTATCCACATTCAGGCCCCACAGACCTTTCTATTTCATATATAAAGACATATATATAAATATATATAAATATATATATATATATATATATATATATATATATATATATATATATATATATTTATTTTTTTTATTTATTTTGCTTTGTCGCTGTCTCCCGCGTTTGCGAGGTAGCGCAAGGAAACAGACGAAAGAAATGGCACAACCCACCCCCATACACAATGTACGCACACACACTACCACACACGCAAATATACATACCTATACATCTCAATGTACACATATATATACACACACAGACACATACATATATACCCATGCACACAATTCACACTGTCTGCCCCTATTCATTCCCATCGCCACCTCGTCACACATGGAATACCATCCCCCTCCCCCCTCATGTGTGCGAGGTAGCGCTAGGAAAAGACAACAAAGGCCCCATTCGTTCACACTCAGTCTCAAGCTGTCAAGCAATAATGCCCGAAACCACAGCTCCCTTTCCACATCCAGGCCCCACACAACTTTCCATGGTTTACCCAAGACGCTTCACATGCCCTGATTCAATCCACTGACAGCGCGTCAACCCCGGTATACCACATCGATCCAATTCACTCTATTCCTTGCCCTCCTTTCACCCTCCTGCATGTTCAGGCCCCGATCACACAAAATCTTTTTCACTCCATCTTTCCACCTCCAATTTGGTCTCCCACTTCTCCTCGTTCCCTCCACCTCCGACACATATATCCTCTTCGTCAATCTTTCCTCACTCATTCTCTCCATGTGCCCAAACCATTTCAAAACACCCTCCTCTGCTCTCTCAACCACACTCTTTTTATTACCACACATCTCTCTCACCCTTACATTACTTACTCGATCAAACCACCTTATACCACGTATTGTCCTCAAACATCTCATTTCCAGCACATCCACCCTCCTGCGCACAACTCTATCCATAGCCCACGCCTCGCAACCATACAACATTGCTGGAACCACTATTCCTTCAAACACACCCATTTTTGCTTTCCGAGATAATGTTCTCGACTTCCACACATTCTTCAAGGCTACCAGAATTTTCGCCCCCTCCCCCACCCTATGATTCACTTCCGCTTCAATGGTTCCATCCGCTGCTAAATCCACTCCCAGATATCTAAAACACTTCACTTCCTCCAGTTTTTCTCCATTCAAACTTACCTCCCAATTGACTTGACCCTCAACCCTACTGTACCTAATAACCTTGCTCTTATTCACATTTACTCTCAACTTTCTTCTTTCACAAACTTTACCAAATGTATATTTATTTATTCATTTATTAATTTTGATTTGTCGCTGTCTCCCGCGTTAGTGAGGTAGCGCAAGGAAACAGACGAAAGAATGGCCCAACCCACCCACATACACATGTATATACACACACGTCCCCACACTCAAAAATACATACCTATACATCTCAATGTATACATATATATACACACACAGACACATACATATATACACATGTACATAATTCATACTGTCTGCCTTTATTTATTCCCATCGCCACCTCGCCACACATGGAATAACAACCCCCTCCCCCCTCATGTCCGCGAGGTAGCACATACAAACCTCCAACTGCCAGGATCGAACCTGGGACCACTGTGCAACAGGCGGGAGCGCTACCGATAGGCAATGATCACCCCTGTTAGGGAAGTGACTATTTGAATACTATGTATTCGAGTACATAGTATTCGAATAGTCATTTCCCTATTAGAGGTGAGAGAGTATCATTGAATTTTAGGGAGAATAAAAATATGTTTTGGAAGGAGGCAAATAGGTGCGTAAGATAAGAGACCAGATGGGAACATCAGTGAAGGGAGCAAGTGGGGAGGTAATATCAGGTGATGATGAAGTAAGGAGATGGAGTGAGTATTTTGAATATGTTTGATGATAGAGTAGCAGATATAGGGTGTTTTCGTCGGGTGGTGTGAAAAGTGAGAGGGTCAGTGAGAATAGTTTGGTAAAGCGAGGGGATACTGAAAGCTCTGCGGAAGTCGGAGTCCGGCAAGGTGGTGGATTATTAAAAAAGGGGGTGACTGTGTTGTTGACTAGTTGGTAAGGATATTCAATGTATGCATGGACCACGGTGAAGTACCTGAGGATTGGCGGAATGCATGTATAGTGCCACTGTACAAAAGCAAAGGAGATAAAGGTGAGTGTACAAACTATAGAGGCATAAGTTTGTTGAGTATTCCTGGTAAATTATATGGGAGGGTATTGATTGAGAGGGTGTAGGCATTTACAGAGCATCAGACTGGGGAAGAGCAGTGTGGTTTCAGAAGTGGTAGAGGATGTGTGGATCAGGTATTTGCTTTGAAGAATGTATGTGAGAAATACTTAGAAAAGCAAAGGGATTTGTATGTAGCATTTATGGATCTGGAGAGGGCATATGATAGAGTTGATAGAGATGCTTTGTGGAAGGTTTTAAGAGTATATGATGTGGGAGGCAAGTTGCTAGAAGCAGTGAAAACTTTTTACTAAGGATGTAAGGCATGTGTAAGAGAAGGAAGAGAGGAGAGCATTTTGTTCCCAGTGAATGTAGGTGTGCGGCAGGGGTGTGTGATGTCTCCATGGTTGTTTAATTTGTTTATGGATGGGGTTGTTAGGGAGATGAATGCAAGAGTTTTGGAAGAGTATAAGTATACAGTTCGTTGAGGTTAAGAGAGTCTGGGAAGTGAATGAGTTGTGTTTCGCCGATGATACAGCACTGGTGGCTTATTCGGGTGAGAAACTGCAGAGGTTGGTGGCTGAGTTTGGTAAAGTGTGTGAAAGAAGAAAGTTGAGGGTAAATGTGAATAAGAGCAAGGTTATTAGGTTCAGTAGGGTTGAGGGAAAAGTCAACTGGGAGGTAAGTTTGAATGGAGAAAAAGTGGAGGAAGTAAAGTGTTTTAGATATTTGGGAGTGGATTTAGCAGTGGATGGAACCATGGAAGCGGAAGTAAGTCACAGGGTGAGGAGGCGGCGAAAGTTATGGAAGCGATGAAAAATGTGTAGAAAGAGAGAACATTATCTTGGACAGCAAAAATGGGTATGTTTGAAGGAATAGTGGTTCCAAGAATGAAATGATGGGAGGTCACCAGACGGAGACAACAATTCGTAAATTATTGTGTAGCCTCATTGCCTGGAAGGATGCTAAACGTAGCGATAATTGTTTGCACTTTAGGTATTATATTTTGTTACAATTTATTATGCATTTCAGTATTTTCTGTCATATGTTTTCTGGTATTACATCATAGATTCATTCTTCTATTTTCCTTCTATAATGTACCCTGTATCATTCTATTTTGTGTATTTCATTACATAACCTTTTTCCCGTGTACTAAATACCACTGAAGTCATTTTAGTTTTCAAAATACAAAAGAAAACATGGACATGGACATGAAGTGTTTGTGGAAGGAGAAAGCTGAGAGTGACTGTGGTTGTAAACAAGATTATGAGGTTTAGTGGCAGAGTAGGACAGGTCTGTTGGAGTGTCAGTCTGGATGAGGGATAAACTGGAGAGTAGACTGCTTTAGATCCCTGGGTGTGGATGTAGCGGCGGATGGCACCATGGCTGCAGACGTGGGTCACAGAGTAGGTGAGCGGGTGGAGGTCCTTGGTGTTTGGAGGAATGTATGGAAGGAGAGGTCAATGTTAACTGAATCGTAGATGAGTATATTTGACAATATTGTATTGCCTGCTGTGTTGCATGGATGTGAGGGACGGGTCTTAATAAGAACCATTGAGAGAAGGTGTAAATGTGCAGGAAATGAAGCGTTTAAGGACAAAATATCGATTGAGGAAGGTGGATCGGACGAGAAGTTAGACGGTGAGAGAACGCACTATGTGGGAGGGAGATACATAGGGTGTGATCATGTGGTTTGGTCGTATGGAAAGAATGTATGATGGGAGTTAGACGAAGAGGATACACATGTCTGAGGTGAGAACAACATTTAGAGCTTGGGGTATGAGCATGCAGGAGGGTGAAAGGTATGCAGGGGATAGAATGAATTGGAACGCTGTGATTCAGAGGGAACGACGTGCTGTCAGTGGACTGAACCAAGACTTGTGAGATGATTGGAGATGACCATTGCGTGGCCTGTATGGTCTGAGTTTGGACATGAATCTGGTTTTTGGTACACTGTACACCAGCCAAAATTCCCTGGACACAGATGGTGACACCTGGCATCTGGCAGACGTTGTAAACATATAGTAATCGTAATTTTCATTCACGATTTCCGACAGCATATGTAAGGGACGATGTTATTGGTTCATATGTAAGGGACGATGTTATTGGTTCATATGTAAGGGACGATGTAATTGGTTCATATGTAAGGGACGATGTTATTGGTTCATATGTAAGGAACGATGTTATTGGTTCATATGTAAGGGACGATGTTATTGGTTCATATGTAAGGGACGATGTTATTGGTTCATATGTAAGGGACGATGTAATTGGTTCATATGTAAGGGACGATGTTATTGGTTCATATGTAAGGAACGATGTTATTGGTTCATATGTAAGGGACGATGTTATTGGTTCATATGTAAGGGACGATGTTATTGGTTCATATGTAAGGGACGATGTTATTGGTTCATATGTAAGGGACGATGTTATTGGTTCATATGTAAGGGACGATGTTATTGGTTCATATGTAAGGGACGATGTTATTGGTTCATATGTAAGGGACGATGTTATTGGTTCATATGTAAGGGACGATGTTATTGGTTCATATGTAAGGGACGATGTTATTGGTTCATATGTAAGGGACGATGTTATTGGTTCATATGTAAGGGTCGATGTTATTGGTTCATATGTAAGGGACGATGTTATTGGTTCATATGTAAGGGACGATGTTATTGGTTCATATGTAAGGGACGATGTTATTGGTTCATATGTAAGGGACGATGTTATTGGTTCATATGTAAGGGACGATGTTATTGGTTCATATGTAAGGGACGATGTTATTGGTTCATATGTAAGGGACGATGTTATTGGTTCATATGTAAGGGTCGATGTTATTGGTTCATATGTAAGGGACGATGTTATTGGTTCATATGTAAGGGACGATGTTATTGGTTCATATGTAAGGGACGATGTTATTGGTTCATATGTAAGGGACGATGTAATTGGTTCATATGTAAGGGACGATGTTATTGGTTCATATGTAAGGGACGATGTTATTGGTTCATATGTAAGGGACGATGTTATTGGTTCATATGTAAGGGACGATGTTATTGGTTCATATGTAAGGGTCGATGTTATTGGTTCATATGTAAGGGACGATGTTATTGGTTCATATGTAAGGGACGATGTTATTGGTTCATATGTAAGGGACGATGTTATTGGTTCATATGTAAGGGACGATGTAATTGGTTCATATGTAAGGGACGATGTTATTGGTTCATTGCTGCTGAACGTTCTTGGTGTATTCACAGACAACACTACAGCTACGAATTTGTCAACATTCAAGTAATCAATTTGAAACCTCTTTAAGCAGCGTTCATAATACTGATGTATTATGCTTTAAAGATAAATATCAGACACACAAAACTATAAGAACAGCGGACGATACAATGTGACAGTTTGTGAAGGAATACGACAATATATGTGAAACTCTGTCATAAGAAATAATCTATCTACTATCTACTATCTAGCTATAGCCAGACGATATATGAAGTAAAGCTGGTATTTATCTATATATTGTGTGCTGGATTTCCTGCTTGTGAGAAAAAAAGTAGGCAAGGCTGGATACTTGACTGATTATTTATCTAACTATGGAGAACAGGAGGAGAGAGACGATGTGGGCTGGGGACCTGGTGAGGGAGACACAGACGTGGCGGCACAGTGACCAGGGTGGGTGTAGTACACTTCTGTACTGCAGTGGTACAGTTGATACAGTGATGGCTCATCGTAATGACATTGAAGTTCTTTAAATCGGGAGGTGCCACAAACAAGCAGGTAACACAACTTGGATGTGAATGTATGTGAAACAGATGATTACAGACACGAGGGAGATACGAGGGGCAGGAAGGAAGGGGGAAAGGAATGGGGAAAATGCTGTTAGGTTAGGTTAGGTTAGGTTAGGTTAGGTTAGGTTAGGTTAGGTTAGGTTAGGTTAGGTTAGGTTAGGTTAGGTTAGGCTAGGTTAGGTTAGGTTAGGTTAGGTTAGGTTAGGTTAGGTTAGGCTAGGCTAGGTTAGGTTAGGTTAGGTTAGGTTAGGTTAGGTTAGGTTAGGTTAGGTTAGGCTAGGTTAGGTTAGGTTAGGTTAGGTTAGGTTAGGTTAGGTTAGGCTAGGCTAGGTTAGGTTAGGTTAGGTTAGGCTAGGTTAGGTTAGGTTAGGTTAGGTTAGGTTAGGTTAGGTTAGGTTAGGTTAGGCTAGGCTAGGTTAGGTTAGGTTAGGTTAGGTTAGGTTAGGTTAGGTTTTACCCTGGTAATAACTCTAAGGAAAATGCATTCACCCTCGCGCTACATGCTCAGAAGAATGAAATAAAAACAGCGATAAACATTATACTACATCATGGATGTAACACTATAATCCTGACACCAGTGACAGACGAATCAACCAACGTATGACGTATAACGTAATGCATAATTATCAACATAAACAAGTGGCAACTGCTCCCTAACAACAGGCTAGTTAAATGTCGGGATGATCATTAGGTCATAGATGTATGACGTATGTCGCTAAGTGTTATGATATGTTGGTATTACAACATACAAGTCACACATGTTATTATGTCATAACAAATAACCTCAAAATATGATGGAGACTAATTCTTGCAGAGCTAACTACCTGGTCAGGTCGTTACTGTCGTGCTGGTGCTAACTACCTGGTCAGGTCGTTACTGTCGTGCTGGTGCTAACTACCTGGTCAGGTCGTTACTGTCGTGCTGGTGCTAACTACCTGGTCAGGTCGTTACTGTCGTGCTGGTGCTAACTACCTGGTCAGGTCGTTACTGTCGTGCTGGTGGTAACTACCTGGTCAGGTCGTTACTGTCGTGCTGGTGCTAACTACCTGGTCAGGTGGTTACTGTCGTGTTGGTGCTAACTACCTGGTCAGGTCGTTACTGTCGTGCTGGTGCTAACTACCTGGTCAGGTGGTTACTGTCGTGCTGGTGCTAACTACCTGGTCAGGTCGTTACTGTCGTGCTGGTGCTAACTACCTGGTCAGGTCGTTACTGTCGTGCTGGTGCTAACTACCTGGTCAGGTCGTTACTGTCGTGCTGGTGCTAACTACCTGGTCAGGTCGTTACTGTCGTGCTGGTGCTAACTACCTGGTCAGGTCGTTACTGTCGTGCTGGTGCTAACTACCTGGTCAGGTCGTTACTGTCGTGCTGGTGCTAACTACCTGGTCAGGTCGTTACTGTCGTGCTGGTGTGTTGCTGACGTTGTTATAACATTGTTGTTATTTACTGAGGTTGTTATGATATTGTTGTTATTTACTGACGTTGTTATAACATTGTTGTTATTTACTGACGTTGTTATAACATTGTTGTTATTTACTGAGGTTGTTATAACATTGTTGTTATTTACTGACGTTGTTATAACATTGTTGTTATTTACTGACGTTGTTATAACATTGTTGTTATTTACTGACGTTGTTATAACATTGTTGTTATTTACTGACGTTGTTATAACATTGTTGTTATTTACTGACGATGTTATAACATTGTTGTTATTTACTGAGGTTGTTATAACATTGTTGTTATTTACTGACGATGTTATAACATTGTTGTTATTTACTGAGGTTGTTATAACATTGTTGTTATTTACTGACGTTGTTATAACATTGTTGTTATTTACTGAGGTTGTTATAACATTGTTGTTATTTACTGACGTTGTTATAACATTGTTGTTATTTACTGACGATGTTATAACATTGTTGTTATTTACTGACGTTGTTATAACATTGTTGTTATTTACTGAGGTTGTTATAACATTGTTGTTATTTACTGACGTTGTTATAACATTGTTGTTATTTACTGACGTTGTTATAACATTGTTGATAATGTTTAAATCAGACGTTCAGATGACGTCACGTGAAGAAGACGTAATATATTCATAATGAATAAAGTGAGGTATGTGATTATATATAATGAATAAAGTGAGGTATGTGATTATATATAATGAATAAAGTGTGGTATGTGATTATATATAATGAATAAAGTGTGTTATGTGATTATATATAATGAATAAAGTGAGGTATGTGATTATATATAATGAATAAAGTGTGGTATGTGATTATATATAATGAATAAAGTGAGGTATGTGATTATATATAATGAATAAAGTGAGGTATGTGATTATATATAATGAATAAAGTGTGGTATGTGATTATATATAATGAATAAAGTGTGGTATGTGATTATATATAATGAATAAAGTGTGGTATGTGATTATATATAATGAATAAAGTGTGGTATGTGATTATATATAATGAATAAAGTGTGGTATGTGATTATGTATAATGAATAAAGTGTGGTATGTGATTATATATAATGAATAAAGTGTGGTATGTGATTATATATAATGAATAAAGTGTGGTATGTGATTATATATAATGAATAAAGTGTGGTATGTGGTTATATATGATGAATAAAGTGTGGTATGTGATTATATATAATGAATAAAGTGTGGTATGTGATTATATATAATGAATAAAGTGAGGTATGTGATTATATATAATGAATAAAGTGAGGTATGTGATTATATATAATGAATAAAGTGAGGTATGTGATTATATATAATGAATAAAGTGAAGTATGTGATTATATATAATGAATAAAGTGTGGTATGTGATTATATATAATGAGTAAAGTGAAGTATGTGATTAATACGTCACAATATGGCAATATTTACAGTTGGAAAACTTTTATTATAGGATGAAGAAAATGCACGTAGAGTTGTGTGCCATATTATTACATACAAGCTATTATGAACACATTACATACATGTGGTAAGTTATCAGTATTACATAAGATACTATGTATACGTAGATCACATCACAGTAACACATTAGTAACATGTCACAACACTGTATAGCCAACTACAAACCCAGACTAACATGTTAATATTCTGTCTATCGTCCCTCATGGTCTATCGCACACTGCAAGCTGTTGCCTTTGATTCTACCAGCCAGACGTATGACCACATCCCTCACTGTTGTATGTGTGTTGTAGCCAAGGTTCTCCCTGCATCACGTAGTCACTCTGTTCCACCCTACGTTTTCCTCGTGAAGTTTTAGGTATTGGTCAGTTGTGAAGCGGCCATGTGTGAGTTCTCCCACGCACTACATGAACATCTACCCTCCCAAGCGTGTTCACCCTCATGTCTTGCCTTATTTTGCCGCCAACAATGTTTAATATGTTCACCCTCATGTCTTGCCATATTTTGCCGCCAACAATGTTTAATATGTTCACCCTCATGTCTTGCCTTATTTTGCCGCCAACAATGTTTAATATGTTCACCCTCATGTCTTGCCATATTTTGCCGCCAACAATGTTTAATATGTTCACCCTCATGTCTTGCCTTATTTTGCCGCCAACAATGTTATTCATGTTCACCCTCATGTCTTGCCTTATTTTGCCGCCAACAATGTTTAATATGTTCACCCTCATGTCTTGCCTTATTTTGCCGCCAACAATGTTTAATATGTTCACCCTCATGTCTTGCCTTATTTTGCCGCCAACAATGTTTAATATGTTCACCCTCATGTCTTGCCTTATTTTGCCGCCAACAATGTTTAATATGTTCACCCTCATGTCTTGCCTTATTTTGCCGCCAACAATGTTTAATATGTTCACCCTCATGTCTTGCCTTATTTTGCCGCCAACAATGTTATTCATGTTCACCCTCATGTCTTGCCTTATTTTGCCGCCAACAATGTTATTCATGTTCACCCTCATGTCTTGCCTTATTTTGCCGCCAACAATGTTATTCATGTTCACCCTCATGTCTTGCCTTATTTTGCCGCCAACAACGTTATGTTCACCCTCATGTCTTGCCTTATTTTGCCGCCAACAACGTTGTTTACCATGCTGGGTTGTGGAGACGCTGTGTTTTCGTCAGTAAATACGACACGTGGTCAGAAGTCCATAGCGTTGTTCAATGCTGCCATGCAAAAGTGTGTCAGTTCGTGTTTCTTGATTACCAGGTGTTCCATGACAGCTTCATGCAATCGCACGTGGTCGTCCTGTTCTCTGATGACCTGATCTTCAGTGGTCACACGTGGTCGTCCTGTTCTCTGACAACCTGATCTTCAGTGGTCACACGTGGTCGTCTTGTTCTCTGATGACCTGATCTTCAGTGGTCACACGTGGTCTTCTCTGATGACCTGATCTTCAGTGGTCGCACGTGGTCGTCCTGTTCTATGATGACCTGATCTTCAATGGTCACACGTGGTCATTCTGTTCTCTGATGACCTGATCTTCAGTGGTCACACGTGGTCGTCTTGTTCTCTGATGACCTGATCTTCAGTGGTCACAGTGGTCATTCTGTTCTCTGATGACCTGATCTTCAGTGGTCGCACATGGTCGTCTTGTTCTCTGATGACCTGATCTTCAGTGGTCACACGTGGTCGTCCTGTTCTCAGATGATCTGATCTTCAGTGGTCACACGTGGTCGTCCTGTTCTCTGATGACCTGATCTTCAGTGGTCACACGTGGTCGTCATGTTCTCTGATGATCTGATCTTCAGTGGTCACACGTGGTCGTCCTGTTCTCTGATGACCTGATCTTCAGTGGTCACACGTGGTCGTCCTGTTCTCTGATGACCTGATCTTCAGTGGTCACACGTGGTCGTCCTGTTCTCTGATGACCTGATCTTCAGTGGTCACACGTGGTCGTCATGTTCTCTGATGACCTGATCTTCAGTGGTCACACGTGGTCTTCTCTGATGACCTGATCTTCAGTGGTCACACGTGGTCGTCATGTTCTCTGATGACCTGATCTTCAGTGGTCACACGTGGTCTTCTATGATGACCTGATCTTCAGTGGTCACACGTGGTCGTCTTGTTCTCTGATGACCTGATCTTCAGTGGTCACACGTGGTCGTCCTGTTCTCTGATGACCTGATCTTCAGTGGTCACACGTGCTCGTTCTGTCCTCTGATGACCTGATCTTCAGTGGTCACACGTGGTCTTCTCTGATGACCTGATCTTCAGTGGTCACACGTGGTCTTCTCTGATGACCTGATCTTCAGTGGTCACACGTGGTCTTCTCTGATGACCTGATCTTCAGTGGTCACACGTGGTCTTCTCTGATGACCTGATCTTCAGTGGTCACACGTGGTCTTCTCTGATGACCTGATCTTCAGTGGTCACACGTGGTCTTCTCTGATGACCTGATCTTCAGTGGTCACACGTGGTCTTCTCTGATGACCTGATCTTCAGTGGTCACACGTGGTCTTCTCTGATGACCTGATCTTCAGTGGTCACACGTGGTCTTCTCTGATGACCTGATCTTCAGTGGTCACACGTGGTCTTCTCTGATGACCTGATCTTCAGGGGTCACACGTGGTCTTCTCTGATGACCACGTTCACTGCCTCCTTGCTATCTTGGTCACCACAGGGTCACCGAGTGTATCTGGCCATCCCTAATTCAGTCATACCAGTGATTCTGCCTCTGATTGGTCACTTGGTCGTGATAATGGTCGTTAATCTTGTATGTGAACGATGGTAACTATGATGTGTGATACGTCACATGTTGCTCACTCCCTGGCAGATCTTGACACCTCGCATATATTGCCTGTCTTAGATTCCCTTATTAATTCTCTAAATAACACATAATAACACTTGTATGTTGTACTCTGTCTGATATCTTACCCAGGAATGGTCATATACATGATACAGATGACACTTGTTTCGTAACAACCTTGTTGTTGTCATTCACGAACAGTTTGAAGCCAGTTCAGTAGTTATCAGCAGTACAGTTGCCAGATGCTGCCATGTTCGTACCTCACCGGGTGGACACGGGGTAATTACCTCCTTGATTACTGGTTGTGTCATTAACGTGATTATGTTGAAAGAGATATTACATTGTTGGATCTAAGTAAATCCAAGCAGCTATATAGTTCACTTACTCTCTGTTCATACGAGATGTTAGGCATATTGGTAAACATGTTTTGAACATCAAATATTTACATTTCCTTCCTAATCATGATCTTTATATTAATGTGTATCTATATTTTCCTACACCACACCACTGCCACAAGGGTAGGCTGGGTTATACTGTGTATAAGGTTACATCCAGTCAACACTGAAGAAAATTACGTTGTGTGTGTGTGTGTGTGTGTGTGTGTGTGTGTATGTGGTGTGTGTGTGTGTGTCTATGTGGTGTGTGTGTGTGTGTGTGTGTCTCTCCTACATAGTTAAACAAATGATCACTCATACATCCAGTGTTGTCTACTTTTCTAATAGATAAGGAAATTCAGGACACAACATAGGGATAGATACCAGCTTTACTTCATATATCGTCTGGCTATAGCTAGATAGTAGATAGTAGATAGATTATTTCTTATGACAGAGTTTCACATATATTGTCGTATTCCTTCACAAACTGTCACATTGTATCGTCCGCTGTTCTTATAGTTTTGTGTGTCTGATATTTATCTTTAAAGCATAATACATCAGTATTATGAACGCTGCTTAAAGAGGTTTCAAATTGATTACTTAAATGTTGACAAATTCGTAGCTGTAGTGTTGTCTGTGAATACACCAAGAACGTTCAGCAGCAATGAACCAATAACATCATCCCTTACATATGAACCAATAACATCGTCCCTTACATATGAACCAATAACATCGTCCCTTACATATGAACCAATAACATCGTCCCTTACATATGAACCAATAACATCGTCCCTTACATATGAACCAATAACATCGTCCCTTACATATGAACCAATAACATCGTCCCTTACATATGAACCAATAACATCGTCCCTTACGTATGAACCAATAACATCGTCCCTTACATATGAACCAATTACATCGTCCCTTACATATGAACCAATAACATCGTCCCTTACATATGAACCAATAACATCGTCCCTTACATATGAACCAATAACATCGTCCCTTACATATGAACCAATAACATCGTCCCTTACATATGAACCAATAACATCGTCCCTTACGTATGAACCAATAACATCGTCCCTTACATATGAACCAATTACATCGTCCCTTACATATGAACCAATAACATCGTCCCTTACATATGAACCAATAACATCGTCCCTTACATATGAACCAATAACATCGTCCCTTACATATGAACCAATAACATCGTCCCTTACGTATGAACCAATAACATCGTCCCTTACATATGAACCAATTACATCGTCCCTTACATATGAACCAATTACATCGTCCCTTACATATGAACCAATAACATCGTCCCTTACATATGAACCAATTACATCGTCCCTTACATATGAACCAATAACATCGTCCCTTACATATGAACCAATAACATCGTCCCTGACAAGCGAACCAATAACATCGTCCCTTACATATGAACCAATAACATCGTCCCTAAACATATGAACATCGTCCCTTACATATGAACCAATAACATCATCCCTTACATATGAACCAATAACATCGTCCCTTACATATGAACCAATAACATCGTCCCTTACATATGAACCAATAACATCGTCCCTTACATATGAACCAGTAACATCGTCCCTTACATATGAACCAATAACATCGTCCCTTACATATGAACTAATAACATCGTTCCTTACATATGAACCAATAACATCGTCCCTTACATATAAACCAATAACATCGTCCCTTACATATGAACCAATAACATCGTCCCTTACATATGAACCAATAACATCGTCCCTTACATATGCTGTCGGAAATCGTGAAAGAAATTACGATTACTATATGTTTACAACGTCTGTCAGATGCCAGGTGTCACCATCTGTGTCCAGGGAATTTTGGCCGCAGGTGTACAATTTTTCTGTTACGTGTCTGTTGTCTTGTTACGTGTATGTTATCTTGTTAGGTGTACGTTGTCTTGTTACGTGTATGTTGTCTTGTTACGTGTACGTTGTCTTGTTATGTGTATGTTGTCTTGTTACGTGTACGTTGTCTTGTTACGTGTATGTTGTCTTGTTACGTGTATGTTGTCTTGTTACGTGTACATTGTCTTGTTACGTGTATGTTGTCTTGTTACGTGTATGTTGTCTTGTTACGTGTACGTTGTCTTGTTACGTGTATGTTGTCTTGTTACGTGTATGTCGTCTTGTTACGTGTATGTTGTCTTGTTACGTGTATGTGGTCCTGTTACGTGTACGTTGTCTTGTTACGTGTATGTTGTCTTGTTACGTGTACGTTGTCTTGTTACGTGCATGTTCTCTTGTTACGTGTACGTTGTCTTGTTACGTGTACGTTGTCTTGTTACGTGTATGTTGTCTTGTTACGTGTACGTTGTCTTGTTACGTGTATGTTGTCTTGTTACGTGTATGCTGTCTTGTTACGTGTATGTTGTCTTATTACGTGTACGTTGTCTTGTTACGTGTACGTTGTCTTGTTACGTGTATGTTGTCTTGTTACGTGTATGTTGTCTTGTTACGTGTACGTTGTCTTGTTACGTGTACGTTGTCTTGTTACGTGTATGTTGTCTTGTTACGTGTACGTTGCCTTGTTACGTATATGTTGTTTTGTTACGAGTATGTTTTCTTGTTACGTGTACGTTGTCTTGTTACGTGTATGTTGTCTTGTTACGTATATGTTGTCTTGTTACGTGCATGTTGTCTTGTTACGTGTACGTTGTCTTGTTACGTGTACGTTGTCTTGTTACGTGTATGTTGTCTTGTTACGTGTACGTTGTCTTGTTACGTGTACGTTGTCTTGTTACGTGTATGTTGTCTTGTTACGTGTACGTTGTCTTGTTACGTGTATGTTGTCTTGTTACTTGTACGTTGTCTTGTTACGTGTATGTTCTCTTGTTACGTGTACGTTGTCTTGTTACGTGTATGTTGTCTTGTTATGTGTACGTTGTCTTGTTACGTGTATGTTGTCTTGTTACGTGTATGTTGTCTTGTTACGTGTACGTTGTCTTGTTACGTGTATGTTGTCTTGTTACGTGTACGTTGTCTTGTTACGTGCATGTTGTCTTGTTACGTGTATGTTGTCTTGTTACGTGTATGTTGTCTTGTTACGTGTACGTTGTCTTGTTACGTGTATGTTGTCTTGTTACGTGTACGTTGTCTTGTTACGTGCATGTTGTCTTGTTACGTGTACGTTGTCTTGTTACGTGTACGTTGTCTTGTTACGTGTATGTTGTCTTGTTACGTGTACGTT
Organism: Panulirus ornatus; assembly: GCF_036320965.1. Classification (NCBI taxonomy): domain Eukaryota; kingdom Metazoa; phylum Arthropoda; class Malacostraca; order Decapoda; family Palinuridae; genus Panulirus; species Panulirus ornatus. Next base: position 30,322,569 of record NC_092228.1, on the reverse strand, counting down.
GTCTTGTTACGTGTATGTTGTCTTGTTACGTGTATGTTTTCTTGTTATGTGTGCGTTGTCTTGTTACGTGTATGTTGTCTTGTTACGTGTATGTTGTCTTGTTACGTGTATGTTTTCTTGTTACGAGTATGTTGTCTTGTTACGTGTATGTTGTCTTGTTACATGTACGTTGTCTTGTTAAGTGTAAGTTAAGTGCAGTTAAGTGTAAGTTAAGTGCAGAGGTCACACAAATCGTGACCTGAGTGAGGCAGAGGTCACACCAATCGTGACCTGAGTGAGGCAGAGGTCACACCAATCGTGACCTGAGTGAGTCAGAGGTCACACCAATCGTGACCTGAGTGAGGCAGAGGTCACACCAATCGTGACCTGAGTGAGGCAGAGGTCACACCAATCGTGACCTGAGTGAGGCAGAGGTCACACCAATCGTGACCTGAGTGAGGCAGAGGTCACACCAATCGTGACTTGAGTGAGGCGTAGGTCACACCAATCGTGACCTGAGTGAGGCAGAGGTCACACCAATCGTGACCTGAGTGAGGCAGAGGTCACACCAATCGTGACCTGAGTGAGGCAGAGGCCACACCAATCGTGACCTGAGTGAGGCAGAGGTCACACCAATCGTGACCTGAGTGAGGCAGAGGTCACACCAATCGTGACCTGAGTGAGGCAGAGGTCACACCAATCGTGACCTGAGTGAGGCAGAGGTCACACCAATCGTGACCTGAGTGAGGCAGAGGTCACACCAATCGTGACTTGAGTGAGGCGTAGGTCACACCAATCGTGACCTGAGTGAGGCAGAGGTCACACCAATCGTGACCTGAGTGAGGCAGAGGTCACACCAATCGTGACCTGAGTGAGGCAGAGGCCACACCAATCGTGACCTGAGTGAGGCAGAGGTCACACCAATCGTGACCTGAGTGAGGCAGAGGTCACACCAATCGTGACCTGAGTGAGGCAGAGGTCACACCAATCGTGACCTGAGTGAGGCAGAGGTCACACCAATCGTGACTTGAGTGAGGCGTAGGTCACACCAATCGTGACCTGAGTGAGGCAGAGGTCACACCAACCGTGACCTGAGTGAGGCAGAGGTCACACCAATCGTGACCTGAGTGAGGCAGAGGCCACACCAATCGTGACCTGAGTGAGGCAGAGGTCACACCAATCGTGACCTGAGTGAGGCAGAGGCCACACCAATCGTGACCTGAGTGAGGCAGAGGTCACACCAATCGTGACCTGAGTGAGGCAGAGGTCACACCAATCGTGACCTGAGTGAGGCAGAGGCCACACCAATCGTGACCTGAGTGAGGCAGAGGTCACACCAATCGTGACTTGAGTGAGGCGTAGGTCACACCAATCGTGACCTGAGTGAGGCAGAGGTCACACCAATCGTGACCTGAGTGAGTCAGAGGTCACACCAATCGTGACCTGAGTGAGGCAGAGGTCACACCAATCGTGACTTGAGTGAGGCGTAGGTCACACCAATCGTGACCTGAATGAGGCAGAGGTCACACCAATCGTGACCTGAGTGAGGCAGAGGTCACACCAATCGTGACCTGAGTGAGGCAGAGGTCACACCAATCGTGACCTGAGTGAGGCAGAGGTCACACCAATCGTGACGTGAGTGAGGCAGAGGTCACACCAATCGTGACCTGAGTGAGGCAGAGGTCACACCTCACGTTGTCTTCCAGTGTACAACCTTCACTTGGGTAAGAGTACACACACAACACATCCCTTGTACTGTGTCAAGTTTTTCTTTCTCTCAACAGTAACAGGAAACTCCATTGGAATATGTAATTATTAATGTAATTATTAATAATATCGACTTAGTTTCTGTAGAAATGAATGATGTTTCCTGGATATTGAATGAAAGTCAGATAAGTGCAGATCTGAGAGGCATACGTAAGACTTTAAGATCAGTTAATACCAGTTTGTGAGGGTCATTATTTTGATGGAACATTTTCTTACAAGCAACTGGGAAAGATTCATTTTATGGAATTTCCGTGTGTCGACACAACCTTATCTTGTTGGATGGCGCCATAAGACCAGTTTAGATGTATTTGTAACCACCAGTATGTAATATTCACCCTTACCTTCATGATTCCAGTATGTAATATTCACCCTTACCTTCATGATTCCAGTATGTAATATTCACCCTTACCTTCATGATTCCAGTATGTAATATTCACCCTTACCTTCATGATTCCAGTATGTAATATTCACCCTTACCTTCATGATTCCAGTATGTAATATTCACCCTTACCTTCATGATTCCAGTATGTAATATTCACCCTTACCTTCATGATTCCAGTATGTAATATTCACCCTTACCTTCATGATTCCAGTATGTAATATTCACCCTTACCTTCATGATTCCAGTATGTAATATTCACCCTTACCTTCATGATTCCAGTATGTAATATTCACCCTTACCTTCATGATTCCAGTATGTAATATTCACCCTTACCTTCATGATTCCAGTATGTAATATTCACCCTTACCTTCATGATTCCAGTATGTAGTAAGTACTTAAGCGCCCAACAGAGGTTCCCGATCCTCATGACCACCAATGTAATATCTTGGATTCCCTTATTGCTTCTGTTTCTCTCTACTGAGACCCTGCAACCACGATGTTCAGTGTTCATCCTCCAGTACTCACACTGTGGGAAACCCTCCGTGTTCATCCTCCAGTACTCACACTGTGGGAAACCCTCCGTGTTCATCCTCCAGTACTAACACTGTGGGAAACCCTCCGTGTTCATCCTCCAGTACTCACACTGTGGGAAACCCTCCGTGTTCATCCTCCAGTACTCACACTGTGGGAAACCCTCCGTGTTCATCCTCCAGTACTAACACTGTGGGAAACCCTCCGTGTTCATCCTCCAGTACTAACACTGTGGGAAACCCTCCGTGTTCATCCTCCAGTACTAACACTGTGGGAAACCCTCCGTGTTCATCCTCCAGTACTAACACTGTGGGAAACCCTCCGTGTTCATCCTCCAGTACTCACACTGTGGGAAACCCTCCGTGTTCATCCTCCAGTACTCACACTGTGGGAAACCCCCCGTGTTCATCCTCCAGTACTAACACTGTGGGAAACCCTCCGTGTTCATCCTCCAGTACTAACACTGTGGGAAACCCTCCGTGTTCATCCTCCAGTACTCACACTGTGGGAAACCCTCCGTGTTCATCCTCCAGTACTCACACTGTGGGAAACCCTCCGTGTTCATCCTCCAGTACTAACACTGTGGGAAACCCTCCGTGTTCATCCTCCAGTACTAACACTGTGGGAAACCCTCCGTGTTCATCCTCCAGTACTCACACTGTGGGAAACCCTCCGTGTTCATCCTCCAGTACTCACACTGTGGGAAACCCTCCGTGTTCATCCTCCAGTACTAACACTGTGGGAAACCCTCCGTGTTCATCCTCCAGTACTAACACTGTGGGAAACCCTCCGTGTTCATCCTCCAGTACTAACACTGTGGGAAACCCTCCGTGTTCATCCTCCAGTACTAACACTGTGGGAAACCCTCCGTGTTCATCCTCCAGTACTAACACTGTGGGAAACCCTCCGTGTTCATCCTCCAGTACTAACACTGTGGGAAACCCTCCGTGTTCATCCTCCAGTACTCACACTGTGGGAAACCCTCCGTGTTCATCCTCCAGTACTAACACTGTGGGAAACCCTCCGTGTTCATCCTCCAGTACTAACACTGTGGGAAACCCTCCGTGTTCATCCTCCAGTACTCACACAGTGGGAAACCCTCCGTGTTCATCCTCCAGTACTCACACTGTGGGAAACCCTCCGTGTTCATCCTCCAGTACTAACACAGTGGGAAACCCTCCGTGTTCATCCTCCAGTATTAACACTGTGGGAAACCCTCCGTGTTCATCCTCCAGTACTAACACTGTGGGAAACCCTCCGTGTTCATCCTCCAGTACTAACACTGTGGGAAACCCTCCGTGTTCATCCTCCAGTACTCACACTGTGGGAAACCCTCCGTGTTCATCCTCCAGTACTCACACTGTGGGAAACCCTCCGTGTTCATCCTCCAGTACTAACACTGTGGGAAACCCTCCGTGTTCATCCTCCAGTACTAACACTGTGGGAAACCCTCCGTGTTCATCCTCCAGTACTCACACTGTGGGAAACCCTCCGTGTTCATCCTCCAGTACTCACACTGTGGGAAACTCTCCGTGTTCATCCTCCAGTACTCACACTGTGGGAAACCCTCCGTGTTCATCCTCCAGTACTCACACTGTGGGAAACCCTCCGTGTTCATCCTCCAGTACTAACACTGTGGGAAACCCTCCGTGTTCATCCTCCAGTACGCACACTGTGGGAAACTCTCCGTGTTCATCCTCCAGTACTCACACTGTGGGAAACTCTCCGTGTTCATCCTCCAGTACTCACACTGTGGGAAACCCTCCGTGTTCATCCTCCAGTACTAACACTGTGGGAAACCCTCCGTGTTCATCCTCCAGTACTAACACTGTGGGAAACCCTCCGTGTTCATCCTCCAGTACTCACACTGTGGGAAACCCTCCGTGTTCATCCTCCAGTACTCACACTGTGGGAAACCCTCCGTGTTCATCCTCCAGTACTAACACTGTGGGAAACCCTCCGTGTTCATCCTCCAGTACTAACACTGTGGGAAACCCTCCGTGTTCATCCTCCAGTACTAACACTGTGGGAAACCCTCCGTGTTCATCCTCCAGTACTCACACTGTGGGAAACCCTCCGTGTTCATCCTCCAGTACTAACACTGTGGGAAACCCTCCGTGTTCATCCTCCAGTACTAACACTGTGGGAAACCCTCCGTGTTCATCCTCCAGTACTCACACTGTGGGAAACCCTCCGTGTTCATCCTCCAGTACTCACACTGTGGGAAACCCTCCGTGTTCATGCTTACTGAGGCTCCCTGGTCGCTGTCTCTACATACCAGACGTGAACGTGGCCAGGGTAAAGTCCAGTAGCCATCCTCGACCGGATGTTTTCCCCCTAATCATTGACTGGATCTTTCTCCTCCTAATCATTGACTGGATCTTTCTCCCCCTAATCATCGACTGGATCTTTCTCCTCCTAATCATCGACTGGATCTTTCTCCTCCTAATCATTGACTGGATCTTTCTCCCCCTAATCATCGACTGGATCTTTCTCCCCCTAATCATTGACTGGATCTTTCTCCCCCTAATCATCGACTGGATCTTTCTCCCCCTAATCATCGACTGGATCTTTCTCCTCCTAATCATCGACTGGATCTTTCTCCCCCTAATCATCGACTGGATCTTTCTCCTCCTAATCATCGACTGGATCTTTCTCCTACTAATCATCGACTGGATCTTTCTCCTCCTAATCATCGACTGGGTCTTTCTCCCCCTAATCCTCGACTGGATGGTTTCCCCCAAATCATCGTCTGCATCTTTCTCCCCCTAATCATCGACTGGATCGTTCTCCCCCTAATCATCGACTGGATCTTTCTCCCCTAATCATCAACTGGATCTTTCTCCCCCTAATCGTCGACTGGATCTTTCTCCTCCTAATCATCGACTGGATCTTTCTCCCCCCTAATCATCGACTGGATCTTTCTCCCCCTAATCATCGACTGGATCTTTCTCCTTCTAATCATCGACTGGATCTTTCTCTTCCTAATCATCGACTGGATCTTTCTCCTAATCATCGACTGGATCTTTCTCCCCTTGATCATCGACTGGATCTTTCTCCTAATCATCGACTGGATCTTTCTCCCCCTAATCATCGACTGGGTCTCTCTCCTCATAATCATCGATTGGATCTTTCTCCCCCTAATCATCGACTGGATCTTTCTCCCCCTAATCATCGACTGGATCTTTCTCCCCCTAATCTCCCCCTAATCATCGACTGGATCTTTCTCCTTCTAATCATCGACTGGATCTTTCTCCTCCTAATCATCGACTGGATCTTTCTCCCCCTAATCATCGACTGGGTCTTTCTCCCCCTAATCATCGACTGGGTCTTTCTCCCCCTAAACATCGACTGGATCTTTCTCCCCCTAATCATCGACTGGATCTTTCTCCCCCTAATCATCGACTGGGTCTTTCTCCCCCTAATCATTGACTGGATCTTTCTCCCCCTAAACATCGAATGGATCTTTCTCCCCCTAATCATCGACTGGATCTTTCTCCCCCTAATCATCGACTGGGTCTTTCTCCCCCTAATCATCGACTGGATCTTTCTCCCCCTAATCATCGACTGGATCTTTCTCCCCCTAATCATCGACTGGATCTTTCTCCCCCTAATCATCGACTGGGTCTTTCTCCCCTTAATCATTGACTGGATCTTTCTCCCTCTAAACATCGACAGGATCTTTCTCCCCCTAATCATCGACTGGATCTTTCTCCCCCTAATCATCGACTGGATCTTTCTCCTCCTAATCATCGACTGGATCTTTCTCCCCCTAATCATTGACTGAATCTTTCTCCCCCTAAACATCGACTTGATCTTTCTCCCCCTAATCATCGACTGGATCTTTCTCCTAATCATCGACTGGATCTTTCTCCCCTTGATCATCGACTGGATCTTTCTCCTAATCATCGACTGGATCTTTCTCCCCCTAATCATCGACTGGGTCTCTCTCCTCCTAATCATCGACTGGATCTTTCTCCCCCTAATCATCGACTGGATTTTTCTCCCTCTAATCTCCCCCTAATCATCGACTGGGTCTTTCTCCTCCTAATCATCGACTGGGTCTTTCTCCCCCTAATCATCGACTGGGTCTTTCTCCCCCTAATCATCGACTGGATATTTCTCCCCCTAATCATCGACTGGATCTTTCTCCCCCTAATCATGGACTGGATCTTTCTCCCCTAATTATCGACTGGGTCTTTCTCCGCCTAATCATTGACTGGATCTTTCTCCCCCTAAACATCGACTTGATCTTTCTCCCCCTAATCATCGACTGGATCTTTCTCCCCCTAATCATCGACTGGATCTTTCTCCTCCTAATCATCGACTGGATCTTTCTTCCCCTAATCATCGATTGGGTGTTTCGCCCCCTAATCATCGAATGGATCTTTCTCCCCCAAATCATCGACTGGATCTTTCTCCTCCTAATCATCAACTGGATCTTTCTCCCCCTAATCATCGACTGGATCTTTCTCCCCCTAATCATCGACTGGATATTTCTCCTCCTAATCATCGACTGGATCTTTCTTCCCCTAATCATCGACTGGATCTCTCTCCCCCTAATCATCGTCTGGGTCTTTCTCCCCCTAATCATGGACTAGATCTTTCTCCCCCTAAACATCGACTGGATCTTTCTCCCCCTAATCATCGACTGGATCTTTCTCCCCCTAATCATCGACTGGATCTTTCTCCTCCTAATCATCGACTGGATCTTTCTCCTCCTAATCATTGACTGGGTCTTTCTCCTCCTAATCATCGACTGGGTCTTTCTCCCTCTAATCATCGACTGGGTCTTTCTCCCCCTAATCATCGACTGGGTCTTTCTCCCCCTAATCATCGACTGGATCTTTCTCCCCCTAATCATCGACTGGATCTTTCTCCCCCTAAACATCGACTGGATTTTTCTCCCCCTAATCATCGACTGGATCTTTCTCCTCCTAATCATCGACTGGATCTTTCTCCTCCTAATCATCGACTGGATCTTCTCCTCCTAATCATTACTGGCTCACTGGTCTTTCTCCTCTAATCATCGACTGGGTCTTTCTCCCTCCTAATCATCGACTGGGTCTTTCTCCCCCTAATCATCGACTGGATCTTTCTCCCCTAATCATGACTGGATCTTTCTCCCCCTAAACATCGACTGGATCTTTCTCCCCCTAATCAATGACTGGCATCATTCTCCCCCTAAACATCGACTGGATCTTTCTCCCCCTAATCATCGACTGGATCTTTCTCCCCCTAATCATCGACTGGATCTTTCTCCTCTTAATCATCGACTGGATCTTTCTCCTCCTAATCATCGACTGGGTCTTTCTCCCCCTAATCATCGACTGGGTCTTTCTCCCCCTAATCATCGACTGGGTCTTTCTCCCCCTAATCATCGACTGGATCTTTCTCCTAATCATCGACTGGGTCTTTCTCCTCCTAATCATCGACTGGATCATTCTCCCCCTAATCTTCGACTGGATCTTTCTCCTCCTAATTATCGACTGGATCTTTCTCCCCCTAATCATCGACTGGATCTTTCTCCTCCTAATCATCAACTGGATCTTTCTCCCCCTAATCATCGACTGGGTCTTTCTCCCCCTAATCATCGACTGGATCTCTCTCCCCCTAATCATCGTCTGGGTCTTTCTCCCCCTAATCATGGACTAGATCTTTCTCCCCCTAAACATCGACTGGATTTTTCTCCCCCTAATCATCGACTGGATCTTTCTCCTCCTAATCATCGACTGGATCTTTCTCCTCCTAATCATCGACTGGATCTTTCTCCTCCTAATCATTGACTGGGTCTTTCTCCTCCTAATCATCGACTGGGTCTTTCTCCCCCTAATCATCGACTGGGTCTTTCTCCCCCTAATCATCGACTGGTCTTTCTCCCCCTAATCATCGACTGGATCTTTCTCCCCCTAATCATCGACTGGATCTTTCTCCCCCTAATCATCACCTGGATCTTTCTCCCCCTAAACATCGACTGGATCTTTCTCCCCCTAATCATTGACTGGATCTTTCTCCCCCTAAACATCGACTGGATCTTTCTCCCTCTAATCATCGACTGGATCTTTCTCCCCTTAATCATCGACTGGATCTTTCTCCTCCTAATCATCGACTGGATCTTTCTCCTCCTAATCATCGACTGGGTCTTTGTCCCCCTAATCATCGACTGGGTCTTTCTCCCCCTAATCATCGACTGGGTCTTTCTCCCCCTAATCATCGACTGGATCTTTCTCCTCTTAATCATCGACTGGATCTTTCTCCCCCTAATCTTCGACTGGATCTTTCTCCTCCTAATCATCGACTGGATCATTCTCCCCCTAATCTTTGACTGGATCTTTCTCCCCCTAATCATCGACTGGATCTTTCTCCCCCTAATCATCGACTGGATCTTTCTCCCCCTAATCATCGACTGGATCTTTCTCCCCCTAATCATCGACTGGATCTTTCTCCTCCTAATCATCGACTGGATCTTTCTCCCCTAATCATCGACTGGTCTTTCGCCCCCTAATCATCGACTGGATCTTTCTCCCCTAATCATCGACTGGATCTTTCTCCTCCTAATCATCGACTGGATCTTTCTCCCCCTAATCATCGACTGGATCTTTCTCCCCCTAATCATCGACTGGATCTCTCTCCCCCTAATCATCATCTGGGTCTTTCTCCCCCTAATCATGGACTGGATCTTTCTCCCCCTAAACATCGACTGGATCTTTCTCCCCCTAATTATCGACTGGATCTTTCTCCCCCTAATCATCGACTGGATCTTTCTCCCCCAAATCATCGACTGGATCTTTCTCCTCCTAATCATCGACTGGATCTTTCTCCCCCTAATCATTGACTGGATCTTTCTCCCCCTAATCATCGACTGGATCTTTCTCCCCCTAATCATCGACTGGATCTTTCTCCCCTAATCATCAACTGGATCTTTCTCCTCCTAATCATCGACTGGATCTTTCTCCCCCCTAATCATCGACTGGATCTTTCTCCCCCTAATCATCGACTGGATCTTTCTCCCGCTAATCATCGACTGATTTTCCTCTAATCACGACTGGATCTTTTCTCCTAATCATCGACTGGATCTTTCTCCCCCTAATCATCGACTGGATCTTTCTCCCCTAATCATCGACTGGATCTTTCTCCCCCTAATCATCGACTGGATCTTTCTCCTCCTAATCATCGACTGGATCTTTCTCCCCTAATCATCGACTGGATCTTTCTCCCCCTAATCATCGACTGGATCTTTCTCTCCCTAATCATCGACTGGATCTTTTTCCCCTAATCATCGACTGGGTCTTTCGCCCCCTAATCATCGACTGGATCTTTCTTCCCCTAATCATCGACTGGATCTTTCTCCCCTAATCATCAACTGGATCTTTCTCCCCCTAATCATCGACTGGATCTTTCTCCCCTAAATCATCGACTGGATCTCTTCCTCCCTAATCTCATGCTGGGTCTTTCTCCCCTATCATGGACTGGTCTTTCTCCCCTATCATCGACTGGATCTTTTCCCCCTAATCATCGACTGGATCTTTCTCCCCCTAATCATCGACTGGATCTTTCTCCCCCTAATCATCGACTGGATCTTTCTCCTCCTAATCATCGACTGGATCTTTCTCCCCTAATCATCGACTGGATCTTTCTCCCCTAATCATCGACTGGATCTTTCTCCCCCTAATCATCGACTGGATCTTTCCTCCCCTAATCATCGACTGGATCTTTCTCCCCTAATCATCGACTGGATCTTTCTCCCCCTAATCATCGACTGGATCTTTCTCCCCCTAATCATCGACTGGATCTTTCTCCCCCCTAATCATCGACTGGATCTTTCTCCCCCTAATCATCGACTGGATCTTTCTCCCCCTAATCATCGACTGGATCTTTCTCCCCCTAATCATCGACTGGATCTTTCTCCCCTAATCATCGACTGGATCTTTCTCCTAATCATCGACTGGATCTTTCTTCCCCCTAATCATCGACTGGATCTTTCTCCCCTAATCATCGACTGGATCTTTCCTCCCCTAATCATCGACTGGATCTTTCTCCCCCTAATCATCGACTTGATCTTTCTCCCCCTAATCATCGACTGGATCTTTCTCCCCCTAATCATCTGACTGGATCTTTCTCCCCCTAATCATCGACTGGATCTTTCTCCCCCTAATCATCGACTGGATCTTTCTCCCTCTAATCATCGACTGGATCTTTCTCCCTCCTTATCATCGACTGGATCTTTCTCCCCTAATCATCGACTGGATCTTTTCTCCCCCTAGATCATCGACTGGATCTTTCTCCCCTAATCATCGACTGGATCTTTCTCCCCCTATTCATCGACTGGGATCTCTCTCCTCTTAATCATCGACTGGATCTTTCTCCCCCTAATCATCGGACTGGATCTTTCTCCCCCTAATCATCGACTGGATCTTTCTCCCCCTAATCATCGACTGGGATCTTTCTCCCCTAATCATCGACTGGATCTTTCTCCCCCTAATCATCGACTGGATCGTTCTCCCCCTAAGCATCGGACTTGGTCTTTCTCCCCCTAATCATCGACTGGATCTTTCTCCCTCCTAAACATCGACTGGATCTTTCTCTCCCCTAATCATCGACTGGATCTTTCTCCCCCTAATCATCGACTGGATCTTTCTCCTCCTAATCATCGACTGGATCTTCTCCTCCTAATCATCGACTGGGTCTTTCTCCCCCTAATCATCGACTGGGTCTTTCTCCCCCTAATCATCGACTGGGTCTTTCTACCCCTAATCATCGACTGGATCTTTCTCCTAATCATCGACTGGGTCTTTCTCCTCCTAATCATCGACTGGCTCTTTCTCCTCCTAATCATCGACTGGATCATTCTCCCCCTAATCTTCGACTGGATCTTTCCCCCCCTAATCATCGACTGGATCTTTCTCCCCCTAATCATCGACTGGATCTTTCTCCCCCTAATCATCGACTGGATCTTTCTCCCCCTAATCATCGACTGGATCTTTCTCCTCGTAATCATCGACTGGATCTTTCTTCCCCTAATCATCGACTGGGTCTTTCGCCCCCTAATCATCGACTGGATCTTTCTCCCCCAAATCATCGACTGGATCTTTCTCCTCCTAATCATCAACTGGATCTTTCTCCCCCTAATCATCGACTGGATCTTTCTCCCCCTAATCATCGACTGGATCTTTCTCCCCCTAATCATCATCTGGGTCTTTCTCCCCCTAATCATGGACTGGATCTTTCTCCCCCTAAACATCGACTGGATCTTTCTCCCCCTAATTATCGATTGTATCTTTCTCCCCCTAATCATCGACTGGATCTTTCTCCCCCAAATCATCGACTGGATCTTTCTCCTCCTAATCATCGACTGGATCTTTCTCCCCCTAATCATTGACTGGATCTTTCTCCCCCTAATCATCGACTGGATCTTTCTCCCCCTAAACATCGACTGGATCTTTCTCCTTCTAATCATCGACTGGATCTTTCTCCTCCTAATCATCGACTGGATCTTTCTCCTAATCATCGACTGGATCTTTCTCCCCTTGATCATCGACTGGATCTTTCTCCTAATCATCGACTGGATCTTTCTCCCCCTAATCATCGACTGGGTCTCTCTCCTCCTAATCATCGACTGGATCTTTCTCCCCCTAATCATCGACTGGATCTTTCTCCCCCTAATCATCGACTTGATCTTTCTCCTCCTAATCATCGACTGGATCTTTCTCCCCCTAATCATTGACTGGATCTTTCTCCCCCCTAATCATCGACTGGATCTTTCTCCCCCTAATCATCGACTGGATCTTTCTCCTTCTAATCATCGACTGGATCTTTCTCCTCCTAATCATCGACAGGATCTTTCTCCTAATCATCGACTGGATCTTTCTCCCCTTGATCATCGACTGGATCTTTCTCCTAATCATCGACTGGATCTTTCTCCCCCTATTCATCGACTGGGTCTCTCTCCTCTTAATCATCGACTGGATCTTTCTCCCCCTAATCTTCGACTGGATCTTTCTCCCCCTAATCATCGACTGGATCTTTCTCCCCCTAATCATCGACTGGATCTTTCTCCCCCTAATCATCGACTGGATCTTTCTCCCCCTAATCATCGACTGGATCTTTCTCCCCTAATCATCGACTGGATCTTTCTCCCCCTAATCATCGACTGGATCTTTCTCCTCCCTAATCATCGACTGGGTCTTTCGCCCCCTAATCATCGACTGGATCTTTCTCCCCTAATCATCGACTGGATCTTTCTCCCCCTAATCATCGACTGGATCTTTCTCCTCCTAATCATCGACTGGATCTTTCTCCCCCTAATCATCGACTGGATCTTTCTCCCCCTAATCATCGACTGGATCTTTCTCCCCCTAATCATCGACTGGATCTTTCTCCCCCTAATCATCGACTGGATCTTTCTCCCCCTAATCATCGACTGGATCTTTCTCCCCTAATCATCGACTGGATCTTTCTCCCCCTAATCATCGACTGGATCTTTCTCCCCCTAATCATCGACTGGATCTTTCTCCCCTAATCATCGACTGGATCTTTCTCCCCTAATCATCGACTGGATCTTTCTCCCCTAATCATCGACTGGATCTTTCTCCTCCTAATCATCGACTGGATCTTTCTCCCTAATCATCGACTGGATCTTTCTCCCCTATCATCGACTGGATCTTTCTCCCCCTAATCATCGACTGGATCTTTCTCCCCTAATCATCGACTGGATCTTTCTCCCCCTAATCATCGACTGGATCTTTCTCCCCCTAATCATCGACTGGATCTTTCTCCCCCTAATCATCGACTGGATCTTTCTCCTCCTAATCATCGACTGGATCTTTCTCCTCCTAATCATCGACTGGATCTTTCTCCCCTAATCATCGACTGGATCTTTCTCCCCCTAATCATCGACTGGATCTTTCTCCCCCTAATCATCGACTGGATCTTTCTCCTTCTAATCATCAACTGGATCTTTCTCCCCCTAATCATCGACTGGATCTTTCTCCCCCTAATCATCGACTGGATCTTTCTTCCCCTAATCATCGACTGGATCTTTCTCCTCCCTAATCATCGACTGGATCTTTCTCCCCTAATCATCGACTGGATCTTTCTCCCCCTAATCATCGACTGATCTTTCTCCCCCTAATCATCGACTGGATCTTTCTCCCCTAATCATCGACTGGATCTTTCTCCCCTAATCATCGACTGGATCTTTCTCCCCTAATCATCGACTGGATCTTTCTCCTAATCATCGACTGGATCTTTCTCCCCTAATCATCGACTGGATCTTTCTCCCTAATCATCGACTGATCTTTCTCCTCCTAATCATCGACTCGATCTTTCTCCCCCTAATCATCGACTGGGTCTTTCTCCCCCTAATCATCGACTGGGTCTTTCTCCCCCTAATCATCGACTGGATCTTTCTCCCCCTAATCATCGACTGGATCTTTCTCCCCCTAATCATCGACTGGATCTTTCTCCCCCTAATCATCGACTGGATCTTTCTCCCCCTAATCATCGACTGGATCTTTCTCCCCCTAATCATCGACTGGATCTTTCTCCCCCTAATCATCGACTGGATCTTTCTTCCCCCTAATCATCGACTGGATCTTTCTCCCCCTAATCATCGACTGGATCTTTCTCCCCCTAATCATCGACTGGATCTTTCTCCCCCTAATCATCGACTGGATCTTTCTCCCCTAATCATCGACTGGATCTTTCTCCCCCTAATCATCGACTGGATCTTTCTCCCCCTAATCATCGACTGGATCTTTCTCCCCTAATCATCGACTGGATCTTTCTCCCCCTAATCATCGACTGGATCTTTCTCCCCCTAATCATCGACTGGATCTTTCTCCCCCTAATCATCGACTGGATCTTTCTCCCCTAATCATCGACTGGATCTTTCTCCCCCTAATCATCGACTGGATCTTTCTCCCCTAATCATCGACTGGATCTTTCTCCCCTAATCATCGACTGGATCTTTCTCCCCCTAATCATCGACTGGATCTTTCTCCCCTAATCATCGACTGGATCTTTCTCCCCCTAATCATCGACTGGTCTTTCTCCCCTAATCATCGACTGGATCTTTCTCCCCCTAATCATCGACTGGATCTTTCTCCCCTAATCATCGACTGGATCTTTCTCCCCTAATCATCGACTGGATCTTTCTCCCCTAATCATCGACTGGATCTTTCCCCCTAATCTTCGACTGGATCTTTCCTCCCCCTAATCATCGACTGGATCTTTACTCCCCCTAATCATCGACTGGATCCCCTTTCCTCCTCCTAATCATCGACTGATCTTTTCTTTCCCCTAATCATCGACTGGGTCCCTTTCGCCCCCTAATCATCGACTGGATCTTTCCCCCCAAATCATCGAACTGGTTCTTTCTCCTCCTAATACACAACTGGATCTTTCTCCCCCTAAATCATCCGACTGGATCATTCTCCCCCTAATCATCGACTGGATCCTCAACCCACCCAGCTCTCCTCCCCCTAATCATCACTGGGTCTTTCCTCCCCCTAATCATCGACTGATCTTTCTCCCCCTAATCATCGACTGGATCTTTCTCCCCCTAATCAATCGACTGATCTTTCTCCCCCTATCATCGACTGGATCTTTCTCCCCCTAATCATCGACTGGGATCTTTCTCCCCCTAATTCATCGACTGGATCTTTCTCCCCCTAATCATCGACTGGATCTTTCTCCCCCTAATCATCGACTGGATCTTTCTCCTCCTATCATCGACTGGATCTTTCTCCCTAATCATTGACTGGATCTTTCTCCCCTAATCATCGACTGGATCTTTCTCCCCCTAATCATCGACTGGATCTTTCTCCTTCTAATCATCAACTGGATCTTTCTCCCCCTAATCATCGACTGGATCTTTCTCCCCCTAATCATCGACTGGATCTTTCTCCCCCTAATCATGGACTGGGTCTTTCTCCCCCTAATCATCGACTGGATCTTTCTCCCCCTAATCATCGACTGGATCTTTCTCCCCCTAATCATCGACTGGATCTTTCTCCCCCTAAACATCGACTGGATCTTTCTCCCCCTAATCATTGACTGGATCTTTCTCCCCCTAAACATCGACTGGATCTTTCTCCCTCTAATCATCGACTGGATCTTTCTCCCCCTAATCATCGACTGGATCTTTCTCCTCCTAATCATCGACTGGATCTTTCTCCTCCTAATCATCGACTGGGTCTTTCTCCCCCTAATCATCGACTGGGTCTTTCTCCCCCTAATCATCGACTGGGTCTTTCTACCCCTAATCATCGACTGGATCTTTCTCCTAATCATCGACTGGGTCTTTCTCCTCCTAATCATCGACTGGCTCTTTCTCCTCCTAATCATCGACTGGATCATTCTCCCCCTAATCTTCGACTGGATCTTTCCCCCCCTAATCATCGACTGGATCTTTCTCCCCCTAATCATCGACTGGATCTTTCTCCCCCTAATCATCGACTGGATCTTTCTCCCCCTAATCATCGACTGGATCTTTCTCCTCGTAATCATCGACTGGATCTTTCTTCCCCTAATCATCGACTGGGTCTTTCGCCCCCTAATCATCGACTGGATCTTTCTCCCCCAAATCATCGACTGGATCTTTCTCCTCCTAATCATCAACTGGATCTTTCTCCCCCTAATCATCGACTGGATCTTTCTCCCCCTAATCATCGACTGGATCTCTCTCCCCCTAATTATCATCTGGGTCTTTCTCCCCCTAATCATGGACTGGATCCTTCTCCCCCTAAACATCGACTGGATCTTTCTCCCCCTAATTATCGACTGGATCTTTCTCCCCCTAATCATCGACTGGATCTTTCTCCCCCAAATCATCGACTGGATCTTTCTCCTCCTAATCATCGACTGGATCTTTCTCCTCCTAATCATCAACTGGATCTTTCTCCCCCTAATCATCGACTGGATCTTTCTCCCCCTAAACATCGACTGGATCTTTCTCCTTCTAATCATCGACTGGATCTTTCTCCTCCTAATCATCGACTGGATCTTTCTCCTAATCATCGACTGGATCTTTCTCCCCTTGATCATCGACTGGATCTTTCTCCTAATCATCGACTGGATCTTTCTCCCCCTAATCATCGACTGGGTCTCTCTCCTCCTAATCATCGACTGGATCTTTCTCCCTCTAATCATCGACTGGATCTTTCTCCCCCTAATCATCGACTTGATCTTTCTCCTCCTAATCATCGACTGGATCTTTCTCCCCCTAATCATTGACTGGATCTTTCTCCCCCCTAATCATCGACTGGATCTTTCTCCCCCTAATCATCGACTGGATCTTTCTCCTTGTAATCATCGACTGGATCTTTCTCCTCCTAATCATCGACTGGATCTTTCTCCTAATCATCGACTGGATCTTTCTCCCCTTGATCATCGACTGGATCTTTCTCCTAATCATCGACTGGATCTTTCTCCCCCTATTCATCGACTGGGTCTCTCTCCTCTTAATCATCGACTGGATCTTTCTCCCCCTAATCTTCGACTGGATCTTTCTCCCCCTAATCATCGACTGGATCTTTCTCCCCCTAATCATCGACTGGATCTTTCTCCCCCTAATCATCGACTGGATCTTTCTCCCCCTAATCATCGACTGGATCTTTCTCCCCCTAATCATCGACTGGATCTTTCTCCCCCTAATCATCGACTGGATCTTTCTCCTCCTAATCATCGACTGGATCTTTCTTCCCCTAATCATCGACTGGGTCTTTCGCCCCCTAATCATCGACTGGATCTTTCTCCCCCAAATCATCGACTGGATCTTTCTCCTCCTAATCATCAACTGGATCTTTCTCCCCCTAATCATCGACTGGATCTTTCTCCCCCTAATCATCGACTGGATCTCTCTCCCCCTAATCATTGACTGGGTCTTTCTCCCCCTAATCATGGACTGGATCTTTCTCCCCCTAAACATCGACTGGATCTTTCTCCCCCTAATCATCGACTGGATCTTTCTCCCCCTAATCATCTACTGGATCTTTCTCCCCCTAATCATCGACTGGATCTTTCTCCTCCTAATCATCGACTGGATCTTTCTCCCCCTAATCAGTGACTGGATCTTTCTCCCCCTAATCATCGACTGGATCTTTCTCCCCCTAATCATCGACTGGATCTTTCTCCTAATCATCAACTGGATCTTTCTCTTCCTAATCATCGACTGGATCTTTCTCCTAATCATCGACTGGATCTTTCTCCCCTTGATCATCGACTGGATCTTTCTCCTAATCATCGACTGGATCTTTCTCCCCCTAATCATCGACTGGGTCACTCTCCTCCTAATCATCGACTGGATCTTTCTCCCCCTAATCATCGACTGGTTCTTTCTCCCCCTAATCTCCCCCTAATCATCGACTGGATCTTTCTCCTTCTATTCATCGACTCGATCTTTCTCCTCCTAATCATCGACTGGATCTTTCTCCCCCTAATCATCGACTGGGTCTTTCTCCCCCTAATCATCGACTGGGTCTTTCTCCCCCTAATCATCGACTGGATCTTTCTCCCCTAATCATCGACTGGATCTTTCTCCCCCTAATCATCGACTGGGTTTTTCTCCCCCTAATCATTGACTGGATCTTTTTCCCCCTAAACATCGACTGGATCTTTCTCCCCCTAATCATCGACTGGATCTTTCTTCTCCCTAATCATCGACTGGATCTTTCTCCTCCTAATCATCGACTGGATCTTTCTCCTCCTAATCATCGACTGGGTCTTTCTCCTCCTGATCATCGAGTGGGTCTTTCTCCCCTAATCATCGACTGGGTCTTTCTCCCCCTAATCATAGACTGGATCTTTCTCCTCCTAATCATCGACTGGGTCTTTCTCCCCCTAATCATCGACTGGATCTTTCTCCCCCTAATCATCGACTGGATCTTTCTCCCCCTAACATCGACTGGATCTTTCTCCCCCTAATCCTCGACTAGATCTTTCTCCCCCTAATCCTCGACTGGATCTTTCTTCCTCTAATCATCGTTTGATCGTTACTGCTTTCAGGCAACTCGCATGAAGGACAGGACGTAGTGGACAGTGAAACTCTTCCTTTTCTTAGAAATCCCGCTCCATTCTCCTTCCGCTCGAGATCACTGCAACATTGTTCTTCGTAAAGTCAACACACCTTCAGTGTGTTGAGATGAATTCTTCATGAGATAAATCTTTCTGGTTCTCAACCAAATGTATCTTCAGCAATACCTCTAATTCAACGTTTCCTCACTTCGTCCAATCTTTTGACTCTACTGGTAACTCTCCAACTGATAAAGCCAATCTTTTTGGTACCATAATGTCCATTTATTCCACTATGGGTGATTTAATAAACGTCTGGTTCCCTCTCCCATATGTTCCTACGGAACTTATATCGTCTCTCATATATGCAAGTGAAGGATGTGTCAAGTGCTCTCACACCTTCCAGTGGAGGAAGCGTGTGGCTTATACCAACATTCATCACTGAATCCAGTAAGGGAATGTGATCTTGCCCTCCGATCCGTGCTCACATGCCTCGTTCCTAGCTCAAAAACTTTTCTTCATGGATGTTTACCTTGCTGCCCATCTCTTAAGAGAGGACACCACAGCTTTAGTCAATCCAACTATCGCCTCACTGATCTCACTTTCTGTTGTCTCCAGGGTATTGGAAACACTTATAGAATCCCAGTCATTTCAATCCTACCACCAGTATGGCTCTGGCGGTGCAATGTCTTCTGACCATATTCTCTCCTACGTGGTTTATCCTCGTTCCTCCTCCCTCAGAGATGTTCGTGAACCTCTCGTCCTGACTAACCACATCTGAAGAGGATTTGACTTGTAGTATAAACTTTTATTTCCCATACTTCCTTCCATTGGGTTTTCTGCTACCTTCTCTTACTGTCCATTACCCTAAGTGCAGCAGCAGTAATACGATTATAGCCAGTTCTTGATAACTAACCTTCATTATCCTGACGCGGGAGACACCTCGTCTGCTGAACTTGTTCTTGATGAGATAGTCGGCAGAATTGATGTTTTCAAGGTACACACTTTTCCCTTGCAGAAGTAAGGGGAATATATTTTCTTGTGTGTCGTAATACTTGTAGACCTTCGTTAGGCCCTGTGTTGAGAGAAAATTAGGCACCTCAGCCAATCAGAAACTTTGGTTTGTTAAATCTGTTTACATCATACACAGAAATAAACACACACACACAAACAACCATACAGACACGTGTGTGTGTGATCATCATAACATACACTTGATGAAGATACACGTAGGTAAACACCACACAACCCGCTCCCACGAAACTCCACTGCCAGACATCCGTCACCACAGTCACCTTGTACCCACCAGTGCTCGTACAGACCACAGCCACCTTGTACCCACCAGTGCTCGTACAGACCACAGTCACCTTGTACCCACCAGTGCTCGTGCAGACCACAGCCACCTTGTACCCACCAGTGCTCGTACAGATCACAGTCACCTTGTACCCACCAATGTTCGTACAGACCACAGTCACCTTGTACCCACCAGTGCTCGTACAGACCACAGTCACCTTGTACCCACCAGTGCTCGTACAGACCACAGTCACCTTGTACCCACCAGTGCTCGTACAGACCACAGTCACCTTGTACCCAGCAGTGCTCGTACAGACCACTGTCACCTTGTACCCAGCAGTGCTCGTACAGACCACAGCCACCTCGTACCCACCAGTGCTCGTACAGACCACAGCCACCTTGTACCCACCAGTGCCCGTACAGATCACAGTCATCTTGTACCCATCAGAGCTCGTACAGAGCACAGTCACCTTGTACCCACCAGTGCTCGTACAGACCACAGTCACCTTGTACCCACAAGTGCTCGTACAGACCACAGTCACATTGTACCCACCAGTGCTCGTACAGACCACAGCCACCTTGTACCCACCAGTGCTCGTACAGACCACAGCCACCTTGTACCCACCAATGCTCGTACAGACCACAGTCACATTGTACCCACCAGTGCTCGTACAGACCACAGCCACCTTGTACCCACCAATGCTCGTACAAAACACAGTCACCTTGTACCCACCAGTGCTCGTACAGACCACAGCCACCTTGTACCCACCAGTGCTCGTACACACAAGTACAAGAATAGTCCTATACCCAGTGTTGTGAATGTCACAAAACAATCTATCAACAAATGCGCAGCTACGCCCGCAAATAGCTCAGTTTTCTCTTGCATACATGTATGTCAACTACATAGCATACTCCTGTAACTTAACCAGATGGAAAAGTAATCATATATTGATGATCACAGTTAAATACACAGTAAATGACAGCTAGAATATTGCTGTAACTTTGTCATCTGATGTTTAACTAATTATTATTATTATTATTATTATTATTATTATTATTATTATTATTATTATTATTATTATTATTATTATTATTATTATTATTATTATTATCATTATTATTATTGTTATTATTATTATTATTATTATTATTATTATTATTATTATTATTATTATCATTATTATTATTAT
>NC_092228.1:30246416-30278916 GCF_036320965.1 Panulirus ornatus | reverse complement strand
ACATTATAGTCATATAACGTTGCTGATCGTAGCACATTCATGGTTTACCTCGAGGTTGAGTTCACTCAGGCTCAAACGATAACTGACGAATGTCTTGTATGTATTTAGTGAATCTCTTCCCAACGATTCATTTGGCTAAATATGGCGGACATCTTCCACAGACTGTCTTCTTGTGTTGTTGCCTAATTACAGCTCACAACCCCGTATAACGTGTTTTCATTATGACTGAAAGTTTGATAATGATCGTGAAAGACACTCATCAGGGAAATAAAAGTATTTTTACCATTCTATACAAGTAAAAAGCAAACACAATGTATTCTTCTTATCTTACACCTCACCATAAGACGAAGAACAAATGTAATAACGTCAACTTAGTCTGAAAATTCTTGATGTTTCACCAGTCACAGATGTGTACGTCGGATGAAGGACACCCATCACTGTTCCGTCGGCTTCTGAGGGACATTTAGCCTCTCCTCCTAGTTAGCCATCCGTACAAACTGGTACTTAACTTGATGTATTATCTCTGTGATGAACACCACCAACACCACACACAAACGTCTTGTGTTCTCCACGTGTGTGGTGTTCGTGATAACACAGTCCTCCCTCAATGTGTTCATAACGGGTTTTCTTCATGCCTTTTCTTACGTGTCTTTTAATTTCAGTCTGGAGAGCACGGGCATACAGGATCTATGTAGATTGTACGGTCCAAGTGAAGATGTAGGACAGATAAGACGTCACTTTGAATGACAGATAATCTTCTGGTGCCAATCTGTCAGTGCGTCATCAACATGACGATGTAGGGACATAAAAAAAGACTTTTTTCTGATCATATACAAAATACACTTATCGAAAATGGGAATATCTTGAGGGATGACCCACTAAACAATGCAGGAAGAAGTTATTAAAGACACACAGGATAAGTGAGGAAGTATGAACACATGATTAACATGTAAACAAAACACCAGAAAAGAATATATTTACTTTATTCGCGATACAATCATAAATGACTTGAGGCTTACATGAAAAGTATCAACGAATGAGATTACGATAAATTGACAAACAGCACACAACAAACAACACACAATAAACAACAAACAACAAACAACACTCTACAAGGACACACGACAAACAACACAACAAACAACACAACAAACAACACAACAACAACACACAACAAACAACACACTAAAACGACACAAACGAATATGTAAGCGAACCACAACTCCTGCGACCGTACGTGTTGGTGATCACAGTCCACACTCACCATCGGCCGCTGCTCCAGGCCAGGAGGAAGAGAAGTGGTCCTGAGACAATGAGGCCAACCAGGACGGCCAGCCAGGTCCACTGGTGGAAGGGGAAGGCCAGGGCCTGCCAGCTGAGGCAGTGGAGGCTCCACTCTGGTCAGGAAACACGTCATCTGTGGAAGGTAACACATCTGAGCGACGCTTTGTCGAAAGTTAGCGCGTTCAGGAATCATTAACTTTACTAAGACGAGGTCGGATTATATAGCAATACACTTGATTAGAATTCTAAAGCAGGGAAACATATCTCAAGATTTTGTTTCTTCATGAAGGCAACACTATGTGACGCCTGGATATAGCAAGGACAACTATGTGACGCCTGGATATAGCAAGGACAACTATGTATCGCTAGGATATAGCGAGGACAACTATGTATCGCTAGGATATAGAAAGGACAAAGCAAGAGGAATTACTCCAGTGAGACTCAGCTACACATCCTTATCCTTCACCTCAGTGACCAATCATCATCTTGCTTCCTCTCCACACCACTACACTCATAGTTCTCATCTTCTTACTTACTCTCTTAGCATAAATCCTCTCTGTATGGTCGTATCGCCTCTCTTAATTATACATGGTGTGTCAGGGGAAGGAATACTACCCACGTATCTTCTGCGTGGCATAAATGATGGTCGGTTATTTGGGTCTGACGACTATCAACCACTGAGGTTCCTCAACCACCAGAGATGTGTGTAACATCTTCTAGTGTTAAGGATAATTCTGAAAGAATGTACTCTCTCTCTCTCTCTCTCTCTCTCTCTCTCTCTCTCTCTCTCTCTCTCTCTCTCTCTCTCTCTCTCTCTCTCTCTCTCTCTCTATATATATATATATATATATATATATAATATATATATATATATATATATATATATAAATATATATATATATATATATATATATATATATATATATATATATATATATATATATATATATATATATATATATATATATATATATATATATATATATATATATATATATATATATATATATATATTATCTCGGAAAGCAAAAATGGGTATGTTTCAAGGAATACTGGTTCCAACAATGTTGTATTGTTGCGAGGCGTGGGCTATGGATAGAGTTGTGCGCAGGAGGATGGATGTGCTGGAAATGAGATGTTTGAGGACAATGTGTGGTGTGAGGTGGTTTGATCGAGTAAGTAGCGTAAGGGTAAGAGAGATGTGTGGAAATAAAAAGAGTGTGGTTGAGAGAGCAGAAGAGGGTGTTTTGAAATGGTTTGGGCACATGGAGAGAATGAGTGAGGAAAGATTGACCAAGAGGATATATGTGTCAGAGGTGGATGGAACGAGAAGTGGGAGACCAAATTGGAGGTGGAAAGATGGAGTGAAAAAGATGTTGTGTGATCGGGGCCTGAACATGCAGGAGGGTGAAAGGAGGGCTAGGAGTAGAGTGAATTGGATCGATGTGGTATACCGGGGTTTACGTGCTATCAGTGGATTGAATCACGGCATGTGAAGCGTCTGGGGTATACCATGGAAAGGTGTGCAGGTATGTATATTTCCGTGTATGGACGTATGTATATACATGTGTATGGGGGTGGGTTGGGCCATTTCTTTCGTCTGTTTCCTTGCGCTACCTCGCAAACGCGGGAGACAGCGACAAAGCAAAAAAAAAAAAAAAGAAAAAATATATATATATATATATATATATATATATATATATATATATATATATATATGTATACGTTGAGATGTATAGGTATGTATATATATGTGGATGTGGGTGGATTGGGCCATTCTTTCGTCTGTTTCCTTGCGCTACCTCGCTAACGCGGGAGACAGCGACAAAGCAAAATGATAAAAATAATATACATATATATATATATGCCACTCCCCATAGTCTCATGGCAACGAAAATATGCTGTACTCTGATCCCAGCCAAATTAAAGCAAGAAGGTACTGGTACTGTTTTCTCAGGACAAAGCACATGAATTCAGCAACATGAAAATGAAATACAATTAATGATTATATGTGGTTACAAGAATGTTCTTCCGCCCACCAGTGATGCTACTACGTTTGTGAATCAAGAACCATTGCAACACAAACCTCGCCAGGTGGTAGAGTGTCCCGCAGTGTATCGAGACAGACTTCCCCAGAACTTTTTTAAAGGGGAAGTAAATGTTTATAGTTGTGTTACTGGAGTGATAGTTTTCATACATGGTGCTTTGACAAGAAAATAGTGAAATTGGAAAAAATGTAGCTTACACATTGAAGCTTATAGATACAGTGGTTAAATTGATGAGAACTGCTATTGACGTTTGTGTAAATAAATTATACATTTCCCTTTTCCATAGCCAGAGGTTGAACCATTATATGACATTCATTTTTTCATTTCATTTCAAGCTAGAAGTTTCAGTTTTCTAAATTGTTTCTTACATTTTTCATATGTATATATATGTATATGTGTGTGTGTGTGTGTGTATATGTGCTTATGTATATGTATGTATGTATATATGTATATATATATATATATATATATATATATATATATATATATATATATATATATATATATATATATATATATATATTTTTTTTTTTTTTTTTTTTTTTTTTTTTTTATACTTTGTCGCTGTCTCCCGCGTTTGCGAGGTAGCGCAAGGAAACAGACGAAAGAAATGGCCAACCCCCCCGCCCCCCATACACATGTACATACACACGTCCACACACGCAAATATACATACCTACACAGCTTTCCATGGTTTACCCCAGACGCTTCACATGCCTTGATTCAATCCACTGACAGCACGTCAAACCCTGTATACCACATCGCTCCAATTCACTCTATTCCTTGCCCTCCTTTCACCCTCCTGCATGTTCAGGCCCCGATCACACAAAATCTTTTTCACTCCATCTTTCCACCTCCAATTTGGTCTCCCTCTTCTCCTCGTTCCCTCCACCTCCGACACATATATCCTCTTGGTCAATCTTTCCTCACTCATTCTCTCCATGTGCCCAAACCATTTCAAAACACCCTCTTCTGCTCTCTCAACCACGCTCTTTTTATTTCCACACATCTCTCTTACCCTTACGTTACTTACTCGATCAAACCACCTCACACCACACATTGTCCTCAAACATCTCATTTCCAGCACATCCACCCTCCTGCGCACAACTCTATCCATAGCCCACGCCTCGCAACCATACAACATTGTTGGAACCACTATTCCTTCAAACATACCCATTTTTGCTTTCCGAGATAATGTTCTCGACTTCCACACATTTTTCAAGGCTCCCAAAATTTTCGCCCCCTCCCCCACCCTATGATCCACTTCCGCTTCCATGGTTCCATCCGCTGACAGATCCACTCCCAGATATCTAAAACACTTCACTTCCTCCAGTTTTTCTCCATTCAAACTCGCCTCCCAATTGACTTGACCCTCAACCCTACTGTATATATATATATATATATATATGTATATATATATATATATATATATATATATATATATATATATATATATATATATATATATATATATATATTATCCCTGGGGATTGGGGTGAAAGAATACTTCCTACGCATTCCTCGCGTGTCGTAGAAGGCGACTAGAGGGGACGGGACCGGGGGGCCAGAAATCCTCCAGTCCTTGTATTTTTTAACTTTCTAAAATGGGAAACAGAAGAAGGAGTCACGCGAGGAGTGCTCATCCTCCTCGAAGGCTCAGACTGGGGTGTCTAAATGTGTGTGGATGTAACCAAGATGTGAAAAAAGGAGAGATAGGTAGTATGTTTGAGGAAAGGAACCTGGATGTTTTGGCTCTGAGTGAAACGAAGCTCAAGGGTAAAGGGGAAGAGTGGTTTGGGAATGTCTTGGGAGTAAAGTCAGGGGTTAGTGAGAGGATAAGAGCAAGGGAAGGAGTAGCAGTACTCCTGAAACAGGAGTTGTGGGAGTATGTGATAGAATGTAAGTAAGTAAATTCTCGATTAATATGGGTAAAACTGAAAGTTGATGGAGAGAGATGGGTGATGATTGGTGCATATGCACCTGGTCATGAGAAGAAAGATCATGAGAGGCAAGTGTTTTGGGAGCAGCTGAATGAGTGTGTTAGTGGTTTTGATGCACGAGACCGGGTTATAGTAATGGGTGATTTGAATGCAAAGGTGAGTAATGTGGCAGTTGAGGGAATAATTGGTGTACATGGGGTGTTCAGGGTTGTAAATGGAAATGGTGAAGAGCTTGTAGATTTATGTGCTGAAAAAGGACTGGTGATTGGGAATACCTGGTTTAAAAAGCGAGATATACATAAGTATACGTATGTAAGTAAGAGAGATGGCCAGAGAGCGTTATTGGATTACGTGTTAATTGACAGGCGCCCGAAAGAGAGACCTCTGGATACAAATGTGCTGAGAGGTGCAACTGGAGGGATGTCTGATCATTATCTTGTGGAGGATAAGGTGAAGATTTGTATGGGTTTTCAGAAAAGAAGAGTGAATGTTGGGGTGAAGAGGGTGGTGAGTGTAAGCGAGCTTGGGAAGGAGACTTGTGAGAGGAAGTACCAGGAGAGACTGAGTACAGAATGGAAAAAGGTGAGAAAAATGGAAGTAAGGGGAGTGGGGGAGGAATGGGATGTATTTAGGGAATCAGTGATGGATTGCGAAAAAGATGCTTGTGGCATGAGTAGAGTGGGAGGTGGGTTGATTAGGGAAAAAATGCAATTGAGTGGGAGATGTATAAAAGAAAGAGACAGGAGGTCAAGAGAAAGGTGTAAGAGGTGAAAAAGAGGGCAAATGAGAGTTGGGGTAAGAGAGTATCATTAAATTTTAGGGAGAATAAAAAGATGTTCTGGAAGGAGGTAAATAAAGTGCGTAAAACAAGGAGGCAAATGGGAACTTCAGTGAAGGGCGCAAATGGGGAGGTGATAACAAGTAGTGGTGATGTGAGAAGGAGATGGAGTGAGTATTTTGAAGGTTTGTTGAATGTGTTTGATGATAGAGTGGCAGATATAGGGTGTTTTGGTCGGGGTGGTGTGCAAAGTGAGAGGGTTCGGGAAAATGATTTGGTAAACAGAGAAGAGGTAGTAAAAGCTTTACGAAAGATGAAAGCCGGCAAGGCAGCAGGATTGGATGGTATTGCAGTGGAATTTATTAAAAAAGGGGGTGACTGTATTATTGACTGGTTGGTAAGGTTATTTAATGTATGTATGACTCATGGTGAGGTGCCTGAGGGTTGGCGGAATGCGTGCATAGTGCCATTGTACAAAGGCAAAGTGGATAAGAGTGAGTGCTCAAATTACAGAGGTATAAGTTTGTTGAGTATTCCTGGTATTTTATATGGGAGGGTATTGATTGAGAGGGTGAAGGCATGTACAGAGCATCAGATTGGGGAAGAGCAGTGTGGTTTCAGAAGTGGTAGAGGATGTGTGGATCAGGTGTTTGCTTTGAAGAATGTATGTGAGAAATACTTAGAAAAGCAAATGGATTTGTATGTAGCATTTATGGATCTGGAGAAGGCATATGATAGAGTTGATAGAGATGCTCTGTGGAAGGTATTAAGAATATATGGTGTGGGAGGCAAGTTGTTAGAAGCAGTGAAAAGTTTTTATCGAGGATGTAAGGCTTGTGTACGTGTAGGAAGAGAGGAAAGTGATTGGTTCTCAGTGAATGTGGGTTTGCGGCAGGGGTGTGTGATGTCTCCATGGTTGTTTAATTTGTTTATGGATGAGGTTGTTAGGGAGGTGAATGCAAGAGTTTTGGAAAGAGGGGCAAGTATGAAGTCTGTTGTGGATGAGAGAGCTTGGGAAGTGAGTCAGTTGTTGTTTGCTGATGATACAGCGCTGGTGGCTGATTCATGTGAGAAACTGCAGAAGCTGGTGACTGAGTTTGGTAAAGTGTGTGAAAGAAGAAAGTTGAGAGTAAATGTGAATAAGAGGAAGGTTATTAGGTACAGTAGGGTTGAGGGTTAAGTCAGTTGGGAGGTAAGTTTGAATGTAGAAAAACTGGAGGAAGTAAAGTGTTTTAGATATCTGGGAGTGGATCTGGCAGCGGATGGAACCATGGAAGCGGAAGTGGATCATAGGGTGGGGAGGGGGCGAAAATCCTGGGAGCCTTGAAGAATGTGTGGAAGTCGAGAACATTATCTCGGAAAGCAAAAATGAGTATGTTTGAAGGAATAGTGGTTCCAACAATGTTGTATGGTTGCGAGGCATGGGCTATGGATAGAGTTGTGCGCAGGAGGATGGATGTGCTGGAAATGAGATGTTTGAGGACAATGTGTGGTGTGAGGTGGTTTGATCGAGTAAGTAACGTAAGGGTAAGAGAGATTTGTGGAAATAAAAAGAGTGTGGTTGAGAGAGCAGAAGAGGGTGTTTTGAAATGGTTTGGGCACATGGAGAGAAGGAGTGAGGAAAGATTGACCAAGAGGATATATGTGTCGGAGATGGAGGGAACAAGGAGAAGTGGGAGACCAAATTGGAGGTGGAAAGATGGAGTGAAAAAGATTTTGTGTGATCGTGGCCTGAACATGAAGGAGGGTGAAAGGAGGGCAAGGAATAGAGGGAATTGGATCGATGTGGTATACCGGGGTTGACGTGCTGTCAGTGGATTGAATCAGGGCATGTGAAGCGTCTGGGGTAAACCATGGAAAGCTGTGTAGGTATGTATATCTGCGTGTGTGGACATATGTATATACATGTGTATGGGGGTGGGTTGGGCCATTTCTTTCGTCTGTTTCCTTGCGCTACCTCACAAACGCGGGAGACAGCGACAAAGCAAAAAAAAAAAGAAAGAAAAAAAAAATATATATATATATATATATATATATTTATATATATATATATATATATATATGTATATATATATATATATATATATATATATATTTTTTTTTTTTTTTTCATACTTTGTCGCTGTCTCCCGCGTTTGCGAGGTAGCGCAAGGAAACAGACGAAAGAAATGGCCCAACCCCCCCCTATACACATGTACATACGTCCACACACGCAAATATACATACCTACACAGCCTTCCATGGTTTACCCCAGACGCTTCACATGCCTTGATTCAATCCACTGACAGCACGTCAACCCCTGCATACCACATCGCTCCAATTCACTCTATTCCTTGCCCTCCTTTCACCCTCCTGCATGTTCAGGCCCCGATCACACAAAATCTTTTTCACTCCATCTTTCCACCTCCAATTTGGTCTCCCTCTTCTCCTCGTTCCCTCCACCTCCGACACATATATCCTCTTGGTCAATCTTTCCTCACTCATTCTCTCCATGTGCCCAAACCATTTCAAAACACCCTCTTCTGCTCTCTCAACCACGCTCTTTTTATTTCCACACATCTCTCTTACCCTTACGTTACTTACTCGATCAAACCACCTCACACCACACATTGTCCTCAAACATCTCATTTCCAGCACATCCATCCTCCTGCGCACATCTCTATCCATAGCCCACGCCTCGCAACCATACAACATTGTTGGAACCACTATTCCTTCAAACATACCCATTTTTGCTTTCCGAGATAATGTTCTCGACTTCCACACATTTTTCAAGGCTCCCAAAATTTTCGCCCCCTCCCCCACCCAATGATCCACTTCCGCTTCCATGGTTCCATCCGCTGACAGATCCACTCCCAGATATCTAAAACACTTCACTTCCTCCAGTTTTTCTCCATTCAAACTCACCTCCCAATTGACTTGACCCTCACCCCTACTGTACCTAATAACCTTGCTCTTATTCACATTTACTCTTAACTTTCTTCTTCCACACACTTTACCAAACTCAGTCACCAGCTTCTGCAGTTTCTCACATGAATCAGCCACCAGCGCTGTATCATCAGCGAACAACAACTGACTCACTTCCCAAGCTCTCTCATCCCCAACAGACTTCATACTTGCCCCTCTTTCCAGGACTCTTGCATTTACCTCCCTAACAACCCCATCCATAAACAAATTAAACAACCATGGAGACATCACACACCCCTGCCGCAACCTATATTCACTGAGAACCAATCACTTTCCTCTCTTCCTACACGTACACATGCCTTACATCCTCGATAAAAACTTTTCACTGCTTCTAACAACTTGCCTCCCACACCATATATTCTTAATACCTTCCACAGAGCATCTCTATCAACTCTATCATATGCCTTCTCCAGATCCATAAATGCTACATACAAATCCATTTGCTTTTCTAAGTATTTCTCACATACATTCTTCAAAGCAAACACCTGATCCACACATCCTCTACCACTTCTGAAACCGCACTGCTCTTCCCCAATCTGATGCTCTGTACATGCCTTCACCCTCTCAATCAATACCCTCCCATATAATTTACCAGGAATACTCAACAAACTTATACCTCTGTAATTTGAGCACTCACTCTTATCCCCTTTGCCTTTGTACAATGGCACTATGTACGCATTCCGCCAATCCTCAGGCACCTCACCATGAGTCATACATACATTAAATAACCTTACCAACCAGTCAACAATACAGTCACCCCCCTTTTTAATAAATTCCACTGCAATACCATCCAAACCTGCTGCCTTGCCGGCTTTCATCTTCCGCAAAGCTTTTACTACCTCTTCTCTGTTTACCAAATCATTTTCCCTAACCCTCTCACTTTGCACACCACCTCGACCAAAACACCCTATATCTACCACTCTGTCATCAGACACATTCAACAAACCTTCAAAATACTCATTCCATCTCCTTCTCACATCACCGCTACTTGTTATCACCTCCCCATATATATATATATATATATATATATATATATATATATATATATATATATATATATATATATATATATATATATATATATATATATATATATATATATATATATTGCTATGAATCCACGGGAAAATGAAACACGATAACTTTCCAAGTGCACCTTCCTGTAATAATTACATCATAAAGGGAGATATAAGAAAGAAATATGATTCAATTGATATAAAAAGAAGAGACGTAACTAGGACGCCATCTAGTAAACAAGTGACAGTCACGTGTTTACCAAATGGCGTTCTACGTCTCTTCGTTGCATATCAACTGACTGTTATATCAGCTACCGAGTCCACTATTTCAGGACATCAGGACAGCGGATCTGACTGACCCGGTCCTGGGTAACGGAGGTCAGAGAGAATCAGACGAGCCTAAGATGACATCAACTCCACATCAGGATAATGAGTGTCTCTTTAGTGTATTTAGCATTGGACTTTATATATTTCTACCTCGTTTAATATTGTTTTGTTTCCTCCTCTATAAGTTTTTCCATTTTTCTGTTTCCATATTTTGTGTTTAGATTGGAACTCACTCTCCCATTCTTTATATCATCAGTCAGTTTCGCTTTTAGTGTTTTCGTGTATGTGATATAGGTATTAGGTTTTATCTGTTTTCTATATTTCTTTTGCGTTTTAAATATCATATACATATTTTGTGACGCAGTTTTTCTCTCTTTGTACATTCCTGATGATGCCTCTGTGAAGGTGAAAGCATTATTCTATAAATTGATAACTTTGGACAACTGGTGTTTGAGCACCTAAATGTGTGGAGCAGAGGAAACCTACTCCCAGTTTACACTAATGTATATATATATATATATATATATATATATATATATATATATATATATATATATATATATATATATATTCTCATACTATTCGCCATTTCCCGCGTTTGCGAGGTAGCGTTAAGAACAGAGGACTGAGCCTCAGAGGGAAAATCCCCACCTGGCCCCCCCTCTCAGTTCCTTCCTTTGGAAAATAAAAAAAAAATATGAGAGGGGAGGATTTCCAGCCACCCGCTCCCTCCCCTTTTAGTCGCCTTCTACGACACGCAGGGAATACGTGGGAAGTATTCTTTCTCCCCTATCCCCAGGATATATATATATATATATATATATATATATATATATATATATATATATATATATATATATATATATATATATATATATATATATATATTTTAACTTTCTAAAAGGGAAACAGAAGAAGGAGTCACGCGGGGAGTGCTCATCCTCCTTGAAGGCTCAGAATGGAGTGTCTAAATTGATGTGGATGTAACCAAGATGAGAAAAAAGGAGAGATAGGTAGTCTCTTTGAGGAAAGTAACTTGGATGTTTTGGCTCTGAGTGAAACGAAGCTCAAGGGTAAAGGGGAAGAGTCTTGGGAATGTCTTGGGAGTAAAGTCAGGGGTTTGTGAGAGGACAAGAGCAAGGGAAGGAGTAGCACTATTCCTGAAACAGGAGTGGTGGGAATATGTGATAGAGTGTAAGAAAGTAAACTCTAGATTGATATGGGTAAAATTGAAACCGGATGAAGAGAGATGGGTGATTATTGATGCAAATGCACCTGGGCATGAGAGGAAAGATCATGAGAGGCAAGTGTTTTGGGAGCAGCTGAGTGAGTGTGCTAGTAATTTTCATGCACGAGACTGGGTTAGAGTGATGGGTGATTTGAATGCAAAAGTAAGTAATGTAGCAGTTGAGGGAATAATTGGTATACATGGGGTGTTCAGTGTTGTAAATGGAAGTGGTGAAGAGCTTGTAGATTTATGTGCTGAAAAAGGACTGGTGATTGGGAATACCTGGTTTAAGAAGAGAGTATTCATAAGTATACGTATGTAAGTATAAGAGATGGCCAGAGAGCGTTATTGGATTACATGTTAATTGATAGGCGCCCGAAATATAGACTTTTGTATGTTAACGTGCTGAGAGGTGCAAGTGGAGGGATGTCTGATCATTATTTTGTGGAGGCGAAGGTGAAGATATGTAGAGGTTTTCAGAAAAGAAGAGAGAATATTGGGGTGAAGAGAGTGGTGAGAGTAAGTGAGCATTGGGAAGGAGACTTGTGTGAGGAAGTACCAGGAGAGACTGAGTACAGAATGGTAAAAGGTAAGAACAAAGGAGTTAAGGGGAGTGAGGGAGGAATGTAGTGTATTTAGGGAAGCAGTGGTGGCTTGCGCAAAAGATGCTTGTGGCATGAGAAGAGTGGGAGGTGGGCAGATTAGAAAGAATAGTGAGTGGTGGGATGAAGAAATAAGATTATTATTGAGAGAGAAGAGAGAGGCATTTGGACAATTTTTGCAAGGGTATAATGCAAATGAGTGGGAGGTGTATAAAAGAAAGAGGCAGGAGGTCAAGAGAAATGTGTAACAGGTAAAAAAGAGGGCAAATGAGAGTTGGGGTGAGAGACTATCATTAAATTTTAGGGAGAATAAAAACATTTTTTGGAAGGAGGTAAATAAAATGCGTAAGACAAGGGAACAAATGGGAACTTTAGTGAAAGGGGCTAATAGAGAGGTGATAACAAGTACTGGTGATGTGAAAAGGAGATGGAGTGAGTGTTTTGAAGGTTTGTTGAATGTGTGATGATAGAGTGGCAGATATAGGGTGTTTTGGTCGAGGTGGTGTGCAAAGTGAGAGGGTTAGGGAAAATGATTTGGTAAACAGAGGAGAGGTAGTAAAAGCTTTGCGGAAGATAAAAGCCGGCAAGGCAGCGGGTTTGGATGGTATTGCAGTGGAATTCATTAAAAAAAGGGAGTGACTGTATTTTTGACTGATTGGTAAGATTATTCAATGTATGTATGACTCATGGTAAAGTGCCTGAGGATTGGAGGAATGCTTGCATAGTGCCATTGTACAAAGGCAAAGGGGATAAAAGTGAGTGCACAAATTATAGAGGTAAAAGTTTCTTGAGTATTCCTGGGAAATTATATGGGAGGGTATTGATCGAGAGGGTGAAGGCATGTACAGAGCATCAGATTGGGGAAGAGCAGTGTGGTTTCAGAAGTAGTAGAAAATGTGTGGATCAGGAGTTTGCTTTGAAGACTGTATATGAGAAATACTTAGAAAAGCAATTGGATTTGTATGTAGCATTTATGGATCTGGAGAGGGCATATGACAGAGTTGATAGAGATGCTCTGTGGAAGGCATTAAGAATATATGGTGTGGGGCCAAGTTGTTAGAGGCAGTGAAAAGTTTTTATCGAGGATGTAAGGCATGTGTACGTGTAGGAAGAGAGGAAAGTGATTGGTTCTCAGTGAATGTTTGTTTGCGGCAGAGGTGCGTGATGTCTCCATGGTTGTTTAAGTTGTTTATCGATGGGGTTGTTAGGGAGATGAATGCAAGAGTTTTGGAAAGAGGGGCAACTATTCAGTCTGTTGTGGATGAAGGAGCTCAGGTAATGAGTCAGTTGTTGTTCGCTGATGACACAGCGCTGGTGGCTGATTCGTGTGAGAAATTGAAGAAGCTAGTAAGTGATTTTGGTAAAGTGTGTGAAAGAAGAAAGCTGAGAGTAAATGTGAATACGTTCAAGGTGATTATATACTGTATGGTTGAGGGACAAGTCAATTGGGAGGTAAGTTTGAATGGAGAAAAACTGGAGGAAGTAAAGTGTTTTAGATATCTGGGAGTGGATTTGGCAGCGGATGGAACCATGGAAGCGGAAGTGAATCATAGGGTGGGGGAGGGGGCGAAAGTTCTGGGAGCGTTGAAGAATGTGTGGAAGCCGAGAACATTATCTCGAAAAGCAAAAATGGGTATGTTTGAAGGAATAGTGGCTCCAACAATGTTATATGGTTGCAAGGAGTGGGCTATAGATAAGAGTTGTGCAGAGGAGGGTGGATGTGCTGGAAATGAGATGTATTAGGACAATATGTGGTGTGAGGTGGTTTGATCGAGTAAGTAATGATAGGGTAAGAGAGATGTATGGTAATAAAGAGAGTGTGGTTGAGAGAGCAAAAGAGGGTGTTTTGAAATGGTTTGGTCACATGGAGAGAATGAGTGAGGAAAGATTGACCAAGAGGATATATGTGTCAGAGATGGAGGAACCAAGGGGAAGTAGGAGACCAAATTGGAGGTGGAAAGTTGGAGTGAAAAAGATTTTGAGTGATCAGGGCCTAAACATTCAGGAGAGTGAAAGGCGTGCAAGGAATAGAGTGAATTGGAACGATGTGGTATACCGGAGTCGACGTGCTGTCAATGGATTGAACCAGGGCATGTGAAGCGTCTGGGGTAAGCCAAGGGAAGTTCTGTGGGGCCTGGATGTGGAAAGGGAGCAGTGGTTTCAGTACTTTATACATGACAGCTAGAGACTGAGTGTAAACGAATGTGGCCTTTGGTGTCTTCCTAGCGCTACCTCGCGCACATTCGGGGGGGGGGGGGGTTGTTATTTCATGTGTGGCGACGGGAATGAATAAGGACAGACAGTATGTATTATGTACATGTGCATATATGTATATGTCTGTGTGTGTATACATATGTATACGTTGAGATGTATAGGTATGTATATGTGTGTGTGTGTGTGGACGTATATGTATATACATGTGTATGTGGGTGGGTTGAGCCATTTTTTTCGTCTGTTTCCTTGCGCTACCTCGCAAACGCGGAAGACAGCGACAAATTATGATAAATCAAAAAAAATATATGTATACTGACGATAGGGGAGAAAGAATACTTCCCACGCATTCCTCACGTGTCGTAAAAGGCGACTAACCGGGACGGGAGCGGGGAGCTAGAAATCCCCCCTCCTTGTATTCTAACTTTCTGAAAGGTGAAACAGAAGAAGGAGTCACGCGAGGAGTGCTCATCCTCCTAGAAGGCTCAGACTGGGGTGCCTAAATGTGTGTGGATGTAACCAAGATGAGAAAAAATAGAGAAAGGTAATATGTTTGAGGAAAGGAACCTGGATGTTTTGGCTCTGAGTGAAACGAAGCTCAATGGCAAAGGGGAAGAGTGGTTTGGGAATGTCTTGAGAGCAAAGTCAGGTGTTAGTGAGAGGACAAGAGCAAGGGAAGGAGTGGCACCACTGAAACAGGAGTGGTGGGAGTATGTGATAGAGTGTAAGAAAGTAAACTCTGGATTGATATGGGTAAAACTGAAAGTTGATGGAGAGAGATGGGTGATTATTGGTGCATATCCACCTGGGCATGAGGAGGAAGATCATGAGAGGCAAGTGTTTTGGGAGCAGCTGAATGACTGTGTTAGTAATTTTGATGCACGAGACCAGGATATAGTGATGGGTGATTTGAATGCAAAGGTGGGTAATGTGGCAGTTGAGGAAATAATTGGTATACATGGGGTGTTCAGTGTTGTAAATATAAACGGTGAAGAGCTTGTAGATTTATGTGCTGAAAAAGAACTGGTGATTGGGAATACCTGGTTTAAGAAGAGAGATATACATAAGTATACGCATGTAAGTAGAAGAGATGGCCAGAGATCGTTATTGGATTACGTGTTAATTGATAGGCGCGCGAAAGAGAGACATTTGCATTTTAATGTGCTGAGAGGTGCAGCTGGAGGGATGTCTGATCATTATCTTCTGGAGGCTAAGGTGAAAATTTGTAGAGGTTTTCAGAAAAGAAGACAGAATGTTGGGGTGAAGAGAGTGGTGAGAGTAAGTGAGATTGTTAAGGAGACTTATGCGAGAAAGTACGAGGACAGACTGAGTACAGAATGGAAAAAGGTGAGAACAAAGAACGTAAGGGGAGTGGGGAAGCAATGGGATGTATTTAGGGAAGCGGTGATGGCTTGCGCAAAAGATGCTTCTGGCATGAGAAGCGTGGGAGGTGGGCAGATTAGAAAGGGTAGTGAGTGGTGGGATGAAGAAGTAAGATTATTAGGAAAAGAGAAGATAGAGGCATTTCGACGATTTTTGCAGGGAAAAATGCAAATGACTGGGAGATGTATAAAAGAAAGAGACAGGAGGTCAAAAGAAAGGTGCAAGATGTGAAAAAGAGGGCAAATGAGAGTTGGGGTGAGAGAGTATTACTGAATTTTAGGGAGAATAAAAAGATGTTTTTTTGGAAGGAGGTAAATAAAGTGCGTAAGACAAAGGAACAAATGGGAACATCAGAGAAGGGGGATAATGGGGAGGTTATAACAAGTAGTGGTGATGTGAGAGGGAGATGGAGTGAGTATTTTGAAGGTGTGTTGAATGTGGTTAATGATAGAGAGGCAGATATAGGGTGTTTTGCTCGCGGTGATGTGCAAAGTGAGAGGGTTACTCAGAATGATTTGGTAAACAGAGAAGAGGTAGTAGAAGCTTTCCGGAAGATGAAAGCCGGCAAGGCAGCAGGTTTGGATGGTATTGCTAGGGAATTTATTAAAAAAAGGGGTGACTGTATTGTTGACTGGTTGGTAATATTATTTAATATATGTATGACTCATGGTGAGGTGTCTGAGGATTGGCGGAATGCTTGCACAGTGCCATTGTGCAAAGGCAAAGGGGATAAAAGTGAGTGCTCAAATTACAGAGGTATAAGTTTATTGAGTATTCCTGGGATAATGTATGGGAGGGTATTGATTGAGAGGGTGAAGGCATGTACAGAGCATCAGATTGGGGAAGAGCAGTGTGGTTTCAGAAGTGGTAGAGGATGTGTGGATCAGGAGTTTGCTTTCAAGAATGTATGTGAGAAATACTTAGAAAAGCAAATGAATTTGTATGTAGCATTTAAGGATCTGGAGAAGGCATATGATAGAGTTGATAGAGATGCTCTGTGGAAGGTATTGAGAATATATGGTGTGGGAGGCAAGTTGTTAGAAGCAGTGAAAAGTTTTTATCGGGGATGTAAAGTATGTGTACATGTAGGAAGAGAGGGAAGTGGCTCTCAATGAATGCTGGTTGTTTAATTCGTTTATGGATGGGGTTGTCAGGGAGGTGAATGCAAGAGGGTAGGAAAAAGGGGTAAGTATGCAGTCTGTTATGCATGAGAGAGCTTGGGAAGTGAGTCAGTTGTTGTTCGCTGATGATGCAGCGCTGGTAGCTGATTCGGGTGCGAAACTGCAGAAGCTGGTGACTGCGTTTGGTAAAGTGTGTGAAAGAAGAAAGCTGAGAGTAAATGTGGGTGAAGGCATGTACAGGGTATCAGACTGGGGTAGAGCAGTGTGGTTTCAGAAGTGGCAGAGGATGTGTGGATCAGGTGTTTGCTTTGAAGGATATATGTGAGAAATACTTAGAAAAGCAAATGGATTTGTATGTAGCATTTATGGATCTGGAGAAGGCATATTGCGGCAGGGGTGTGTGATGTCTCCATGGTTGTTTAATTTGTTCATGGATGGGGTTGTTAGGGAGGTGAATGCAAGAGTTTTTGGAAGAGGGGCAAGTATGTAGTCTGTTGTGGATGAGAGAGCTTGGGAAGTGAGTCAGTTGTTGTTCGCTGATGATACAGCGCTGGTGGATGATTGATGTGAGAAACAGCAGAAGCTGGTGACTCAGTTTGGTAAAGTGTGTGAAAGAAGAAAGTTAAGAGTAAATGTGAATAAGAGCAAGGTTATTAGGTACAGTAGGGTTGAGGGACAAGTCAATTGGGAGGTAAGTTTGAATAGAGAAAAACGGGAGGAAGTGATGTGTTTTAGATATGTGGGAGTGGATTTGACAGCGGATGGAAACATGGAAGCGGAAGTAAGTCATAGGGTGAGGGAGGGGGTGAAAGTTTTGGGAGCATTGAAGAGTGTGTGGAAGTCGAGAATGTTATCTTGGAAAGCAAAAATGGGTATGTTTGAAGGAATAGTGGCTCCTACAATGTTATATGGTTGCGAGGCGTGGGCTGTAAATGGAGTTGTGCGGAGGAGGGTGGATGTGCTGGAAATGAGATGTATGAGGACAATATGTAGTGTGAGGTGGTTTTATCGAGTAAGTAATGTAAGGGCAAGAGAGATGTATATATATATATATGTATATATATATATATATATATATATATATATATATATATATATATATATATATATATATATATATATATATATATATATATATATATATATATATATATATATATATACGTGAGGAATGCGTGGGAAGTATTCTTAATTCCCTATCCCCGGGGATAAAATATGTAATATATATATATATATATTTATATATATATATATATATATATATATATATATATATATATATATATATATATATATATATATATATATATATATATATATATATATATATATATACATATATATATATATATATATATATATATATATATATATATATATATATATATATATATATATATATATATATATATATATATATATATATATATATATATGTATATATATATATATATATATATATATATATATATATATATATATATATATATATATATATATATATATATATATATATATATATATATAT
Source organism: Panulirus ornatus (assembly GCF_036320965.1). Taxonomy (NCBI): domain Eukaryota; kingdom Metazoa; phylum Arthropoda; class Malacostraca; order Decapoda; family Palinuridae; genus Panulirus; species Panulirus ornatus. The sequence continues at coordinate 30,260,486 of NC_092228.1, read as the reverse complement.
ATATATATATATATATATATATATATATATATATATATATATATATATATATATATAATATATATATATATATATATATATATATATATATATATATATATATATATATATATATATATATATATATATATATATATATATATATATATGTATATATATATATATATATATATATATATATATAATATATATATATATATATATATATATATATATATATATATATATATATATATATAAATATATATATATATATATTACATATTTTATCCCCGGGGATAGGGAATTAAGAATACTTCCCACGCATTCCTCACGTGTCGTACAAGGCGACTAAAGGGGACGGGAGCGGGGGGCCAAAAACCCTCCCCTCCTTGTATCTTAACTTTCTAAAAGGGGAGACAGAAGAAGGAGTCACGCGAGGAGTGCTCATCCTCCTCGAAGGCTCAGATTGGGGTGTCTAAATGTGTGTGGATGTAACCAAGATGAGAAAAAATGAGAGATAGGTAGTATGTTTGAGGAAAGGAACCTGGATGTTTTGGCTCTGAGTGAAACGAAGCTCAAGGGTAAAGGGGAAGAGTGGTTTGGGAATGTCTTGGGAGTAAAGTCAGGGGTTAGTGAGAGGACAAGAGCAAGGGAAGGAGTAGCACTACTCCCGAATCAGGAGTTGTGGGAGTATGTGATAGAGTGTAAGAAAGTAAATTCTAGATTGATATGGGTAAAACTGAAAGTTGATGGAGAGAGATGGGTGATTATTGGTGCATATGCACCTGGGCATGAGAAGAAAGATCATGAGAGGCAAGTGTTTTGGGACCAGCTGAATGAGTGTGTTAGTGGTTTTGATGCACAAGACCGTGTTATAGTGATGGGTGATTTGAATGCAAAGGTGAGTAATGTGGCAGTTGAGGGAATAATTGGTATACATGGAGTGTTCAGTGCTGTAAATGGAAATGGTGAAGAGCTTGTAGACTTATGTGCTGAAAAAGGACTGGTGATTGGGAATACCTGGTTTAAAAAGCGAGATATACATAAGTATACGTATGTAAGTAGGAGAGATGGCCAGAGAGCGTTATTGGATTACGTGTTAATTAATAGACGCACGAAAGAGAGACTTTTGGATGTTAATGTGCTGAGAGGTGCAACTGGAGGGATGTCTGATCATTATCTTGTGAAAGCAAAGGTGAAGATTTGTGGGGGTTTTCAGAAAAGAAGAGAGAATGTTGGGGTGAAGAGAGTGGTGAGAGTAAGTGAGCTTGGGAAGGAGACTTGTGTGAGGAAGCACCAGGAGAGACTGAGTACAGAATGGAAAAAGGTGAGAACAAAGGAGGTAAGTCGAGTGGGGGAGGAAAGGGATGTATTTAGGGAAGCAGTGATGGCTTGCGCAAAAGATGCTTGTGGCATGAGAAGCGTGGGAGGTGGGTTGATTAGAAAAGGTAGTGAGTGGTGGGATGAAGAAGTAAGATTATCAGTGAAAGAGAAGAGAGAGGCATTTGAACGATTTTTGCAGGGAAAAAATGCAAATGAGTGGGAGAGGTATAAAAGAAAGAGGCAGGAGGTCAAGAGAAAGGTGCAAGATGTGAAAAAGAGGGCAAATGAGAGTTGGGGTGAAAGAGTATCATTAAATTTTAGGGAGAATAAAAAGATGTTTTGGAAGGAGGTAAATAAAGTGCGTAAGACAAGGGAGCAAATGGGAACTTCAGTGAAGGGGGCTAATGGGGAGGTGATAACAAGTAGTGGTGATGTGAGAAGGAGATGGAGTGAGTATTTTGAAGGTTTGTTGAATGTGTTTGATGATAGAGTGGCAGATGTGGGGTGTCTTGGTCGAGGTGATGTGCAAAGTGAGAGGGTTAGGGAAAATGATTTTGTAAATAGAGAAGAGGTGGTAAAAGCTTTACGGAAGATGAAAGCCGGCAAAGCTGCAGGTTGGGATGGCATTGTAATGGAATTTATTAAAAAAGGGGGTGACTGTATTGTTGACTGGTTGGTAAGGGTATTTAATGTATGCATGATTCATGGTGAGGTGCCTGAGGATTGGCGGAATGCTTGCATAGTGCCATTGTACAAAGGCAAAGGGGATAAGAGTGAGTGCTCAAATTACAGAGGTATAAGTTTGTTGAGTATTCCTGCTAGATTATATGGGAGGGTATTGATTGAGAGGGTGAAGGCATGTACAGAGCATCAGATTGGGGAAGAGCAGTGTGGTTTCAGAAGTGGTAGAGGATGTGTGGATCATGTGTTTGCTTTGAAGAATGTATGCGAGAAATACTTAGAAAAAAAATGGATTTGTATGTAGCATTTATGGATCTGGAGAAGGCATATAATAGAGTTGATAGAGATGCTCTGTGGAAGGTATTAAGAATATATGGTGTGGGAGGCAAGTTGTTAGAAGCAGTGAAAAGTTTTTATCGAGGATGTAAGGCATGTGTACGTGTAGGAAGAGAGGAAAGTGATTGGTTCTCAGTGAACGTAGGTTTGCGGCAGGGGTGTGTGATGTCTCCATGGTTGTTTAATTTGTTTATGGATGGGGTTGTTAGGGAGGTGAATGCAAGAGTTTTGGAAAGAGGGGCAAGTATGAAGTCTGTTGTGGATGAGAGAGCTTGGGAAGTGAGTCAGTTGTTGTTCGCTGATGATACAGCGCTGGTGGCTGATTCATGTAAGAAACTGCAGAAGCTGGTGACTGAGTTTGGTAAAGTGTGTGAAAGAAGAAAGTTAAGAGTAAATGTGAATAAGAGCAAGGTTATTAGGTACAGTAGGGTTGAGGGTCAAGTCAATTGCGAGGTAAGTTTGAATGTAGAAAAACTGGAGGAAGTGAAGTGTTTTAGATATCTGAGAGTGGATCTGGCAGCGGATGGAACCATGGAAGCTGAAGTGAATCATAGGGTTGGGGAGGGGGCGAAAATTCTGTGAGCCTTGAGGAATGTTTGGAAGTCGAGAACATTATCTCGGAAAGCAAAAATGGGTATGTTTGAAGGAATAGTGGTTCCAACAATTTTGTATGGTTGCGAGGCGTGGGCTATGGATAGAGTTGTGCGCAGGAGGGTGGATGTGCTGGAAATGAGATGTTTGAGGACAATATGTGGTGTGAGGTGGTTTGATCGAGTAAGTAATGTAAGGGTGAGAGAGATGTGTGGAAATAAAAAGAGCGTGGTTGAGAGAGCAGAAGAGGGTGTTTTGAAATGGTTTGGTCACATGGAGAGAATGAGTGGGGAAAGATTGACCAAGAGGATATATGTGTCAGAGGTGGAGGGAACGAGGAGGAGTGGGAGACCAAATTGGAGGTGGAAAGATGGAGTGAAAAAGATTTTGAGTGATCGGGGCCTGAACATACAGGAGGGTGAAAGGCGTGCAAGGAATAGAGTGAATTGGAACGATGTGGTATACTGGGGTCGACGTGCTGTCAATGGATTGAACCAGGGCATGTGAAGCGTCTGGGGTAAACCATGCAAAGTGTGTGGGGCCTGGATGTGGAAAGGGAGCTGTGGTTTCGGTGTATTATTACATGACAGCTAGAGACTGAGTGTGAACGAATGGGGCCTTTGGTGTTTTTCCTAGCGCTACCTCGCACACATGAGGGGGGAGGGGGCTGTTATTCCATGTGTGGCGAGGTGGCGATGGGAACAAATAAAGGCAGACAGTATGAATTATGTACATGTGTATATATGTATATGTCTGTGTGTTTAATATATATGTGTACATTGAGATGTATAGGTATGTATATTGTGCGTGTTTGGACATGTATGTATATACATGTGTATGTGGGCGGGTTGGGCCATTCTTTCGTCTGTTTCCTTGCGCTACCTCGCTAACGCGGGAGACAGCGATAAAGCAAAATAAATAATAAATACATATATATACATATTTATGTATATATATATATATATATATATATATATATATATATATATATATATATATATATATATATATATATATATATATATATATATATATTCATCAGTATGGGTGAAACTGAAAGTGGATGGACAGAGATGGGTGATAATTGGTGCATATGCACCTGGGCATGAGAAGAAAGATCATGAGAGGCAAGTGTTTTGGGAGCAGCTGAGTGAGTGTGTTTGCAGCTTTGATGCACAAGACCGGGTTATAGTGATGGGTCATTTGAATGCAGAGGTGAGTAATGTGGCAGTTGAGGGAATAATTAGTGTACATGGGGTGTTCAGTGTTGTAAATGGAAATGGTGAATAGCTTGTAGATTTGTGTGCGGAAAAAGGACTGGTCACTGGGATGGGAATACTTGGTTTAAAAAGAGAGCTGTACATAAGTATGCGTATTCCTATGAGTCCACGGGGAAAATGAAACACGATAAGTTCCCAAGTGCACTTTCGTGTAATAATCACATCAGGGGAGACACAAGAGAGAAATATAACAGTCAGTTGATATACATCGAAGAGACGAAGCTAGGACGCCATTTGGTAAACATGCGATTTATATTAGACTTAAGCAACATAAACATAATGCCTTGTTGAATCACGTTAAAAACTATGATGATTATGCTGACTGGAGTAATGCCATCTCAGTTATTTACTCTAACTCTATTACCACAAGAAATATCATTGAATCTTCTATTATCAAATATACAAAGAATTATAATCTTAAGATTTGTGATGGTCTATACAAATTAGATAACTTTATTGTTGATAAAATTTGTAATTGTTACGTTTATGAACGCTCGTTGTGTGTCTTGGACAATCGCATATTTACCAAATGGCGTCCTAGCTTCGTCTCCTCGATGCATATCAACTGACTTATATTTCTCTCTTGTGTCTCCCCTAATGTGATTACTACATGAAAGAGCACTTGGGAACTTATCGTGTTTCATTTTCCCCGTGGACTCATAGGAATATCTTGATCACGCGCAAGATTGTGATCCTTTCCAATAAGTATACGTGTGTAAGTAGGAGAGATGGCAAGAAAGCGTTATTGGATTACGTGTTGATTGATAGGCGCATGAAAGAGAGACTTTTGGATGTTAATGTTCTGAGAAGGGCAACTGGAAGGATGTCTGATTATTATCTTTTGGAGGTAAAGGTGAATATTTGTAGAGGTTTTCAGAAAAGAAGAGTGAATGTTGGGGTGAAGAGAGTGGTGAGAGTAAGTGAGCTTGGAAAGGAGACTTGTGTGAGGAAGTACCAGGAGAGATTGGGTGCAGAATGGAAAAAGGTGAGAGCAAATGACATAAGGGGAGTGGGGAAGGAATAGGATGTATTTAAGGAAGCAGTGATGGCTTGCGCAAAAGATGCTTGTGCCATGAGAAGCGTGGGAGGTGGGCAGATTAGAAAGGGTAGTGAGTGGTGGGATGAAGAAGTAAGATTATTAGTGAAAGAGAAGAGAGAGACGTTTGGACGATTTTTGCAGGGAAATTGTGCTGATGACTGGGAGATGTATAAAAGAAAGAAGCAAGAAGTCAAGAGAAAGGTGCAAGAGATTAAAAAGTGGGCAAATATGTTTTGGAAGGAGGTAAAGTGCGTAAGAAGAGAACAAATGGAAACATCGGTGAAGGGGGCAAATGGGGAGGTAATAACAAGTAGTGGTGAAGTGAGAGGGAGATGGAGTGAGTATTTTGAAGGTTTGTTGAATGTGTTAGATGACTGAGTGGCAGATTTAGGGTGTTTTGGTCCTGGTGGTGTGCAAAGTGAAAAGGTTAGGGAGAATGATTTGGCAAACAGAGAAGAGGTAGTGAAAGCTTTGCGGAAAATTAAAGCCGGCAAGGCGGCGGGTTTGGATGGTATTGCCGTGGAACATATTAAAAAAGGTGGGTGACTGTGTTGTTGACTGGTTGGTGAGGATATCCAATGAATGTATGGTTCATGGTGAAGTGCCTGAGGATTGGTGGAATGCATGCATAGGCACGTGCCACTATACGAAGGCAAAGGGGATAAAGGTGAGTGTTCAAATTACAGAGGTATAAGTTTGTTGAGTATTCCTGGGAAATTGTATGGGAGGGTATTGACTGAGAGGGTAAGAGGCATGCACAAAGCATCAGATTGGGGAAGGGCAATGTGGTTTCACGAAAGAATGGCCCAGCCCACTCTCATACACATGCATATACATAAATGCCCACACACGCACATATACATACCTATACATTTACACGTATACGTACATATACATACACAGACATATACATACATACACATGTACATATTCATACTTGCTGCCTTCATCCAATCCCACTGCCACCCTGCCACACATGAAATGGCATCCCCCTCCACCCGCGTGCACGCGAGGTAGCGCTAGGAAAAGACAACAAAGGACACATTCGTTCACACTCAGTCTCTAGCTGTCATGTGTAATGCACCGAAAACGCAGCTCCCTTTCCACATCCAGGCCCCACAAAACATTCTATGGTTTACCCCAGACGCTTCACATGCCCTGGTTTAATCCATTGACAGCACAATGACTTCGATATACCACATCGTTCCAATTCACTTTATAACTTGCACGCCTTTCACCATCCTGTATATTTAGGCCCCGATAGCTCAAAATCTTTTTCGCTCCATACTTCCACCTCCAATTTGGTCTCCCACTTCCCCTCGGTCCCTCCATCTCTGACACATATATCCTCTTTGTCAATCTTTCCTTACTCATTCTCTCCATGTAACCAAAATATTTCAATACACTCTCTTCTGCGCTCTCAACCATACTATTTGTATTACCACACATCTCTCTTACCCTTTCATTACTTACTCGATCACACCACCTCACACCACATATTGTCCTCAAACATCTCATTTCCAACACATCCACCCTCCTCCGTGAAACCATTTCTATAGCCCACGCCTCGCAACCATAAAACATTGTTGCAACCACTATTCCTTCAAAAATACTCATTTTTGCTTTTCCGGATAACGTTCTCGCCTTCTGCACATTCTTCAACGCTCCCAGAACCTTCGCCCCCTCCCCCACCCTGTGACTCACTTCCTCTTCCATGGTTCCATCAGCTACTAAATCCAATCCCAGATATCTAGAACTATTCACTTCCTCCAGTTTTTTTCCAAACTTACCTCCCAATTAACTTTCCCTGAACCCTACTGAACCTGATAACTTTGCACTTATTCTCTTTTATTCTCAGCTTTCTTCTTTCACACACTTTACCAAACTCAGTCACCAATTTCTACAGTTTCTCACCCGAATCAGCCACCAGCGATGTATCATCAGTGAACAACAACTGACTCACTTCCCAAGCCCTCTCATCCACAACAGACTGCATACTTACCCCTCTCTCCAAAACTCTTGCATTCACCTCCTTAACAACCCCATATATATATATATATATATATATATATATATATATATATATATATATATATATATATATATATATATGGGAAGTAAGGGGAGTGGGGGAGGAATGGGATGTATTTAGGGAATCAGTGATGGATTGCGCAAAAGATGCTTGTGGCATGAGAAGAGTGGGAGGTGGGTTGATTAGAAAGGGTAGTGAGTGGTGGGATGAAGAAGTAAGAGTATTAGTGAAAGAGAAGAGAGAGGCATTTGGACGATTTTTGCAGGGAAAAAATGCAATTGAGTGGGAGATGTATAAAAGAAAGAGACAGGAGGTCAAGAGAAAGGTGCAAGAGGTGAAAAAAAGGGCAAATGAGAGTTGGGGTGAGAGAGTATCATTAAATTTTAGGGAGAATAAAAAGATGTTCTGGAAGGAGGTAAATAAAGTGCGTAAGACAAGGGAGCAAATGGGAACTTCAGTGAAGGGCGCAAATGGGGAGGTGATAACAAGTAGTGGTGATGTGATAAGGAGATGGAGTGAGTATTTTGAAGGTTTGTTGAATGTGTTTGATGATAGAGTGGCAGATATAGGGTGTTTTGGTTGAGGTGGTGTGCAAAGTGAGAGGGTTAGGGAAAATGATTTGGTAAAAAGAGAAGAGGTAGTAAAAGCTTTGCGGAAGATGAAAGCCGGCAAGGCAGCAAGTTTCGATGGTATTGCAGTGGAATTTATTAAAAAAGGGGGTGACTGTATTGTTGACTGGTTGGTAAGGTTATTTAATGTATGTATGACTCATGGTGAGGTGCCTGAGGATTGGCGGAATGCGTGCATAGTGCCATTGTACAAAGGCAAAGGGGATAAGAGTGAGTGCTCAAATTACAGAGGTATAAGTTTGTTGAGTATTCCTGGTAAATTATATGGGAGGGTATTGATTGAGAGGGTGAAGGCATGTACAGAGCATCAGATTGGGGAAGAGCAGTGTGGTTTCAGAAGTGGTAGAGGATGTGTGGATCAGGTGTTTGCTTTGAAGAATTTATGTGAGAAATACTTAGAAAAGCAAATGGATTTGTATGTAGCATTTATGGATCTGGAGAAGGCATATGATAGAGTTGACAGAGATGCTCTGTGGAAGGTATTAAGAGTATATGGTGTGGGAGGAAAGTTGTTAGAAGCAGTGAAAAGTTTTTATCGAGGATGTAAGGCATGTGTACGTGTAGGAAGAGAGGAAAGTGATTGGTTCTCAGTGAATGTAGGTTTGCGGCAGGGGTGTGTGATGTCTCCATGGTTGTTTAATTTGTTTATGGATGGGGTTGTTAGGGAGGTAAATGCAAGAGTTTTGGAAAGAGGGGCAAGTATGAAGTCTGTTGGGGATGAGAGAGCTTGGGAAGTGAGACAGTTGTTGTTCGCTGATGATACAGCGCTGGTTTCTGATTCATGTGTGAAACTGCAGAAGCTGGTGACTGAGTTTGGTAAAGTGTGTGGAAGAAGAAAGTTAAGAGTAAATGTGAATAAGAGCAAGGTTATTAGGTACAGTAGGGTTGAGGGTCAAGTCAATTGGGAGGTGAGTTTGAATGGAGGAAAACTGGAGGAAGTGAAGTGTTTTAGATATCTGGGAGTGGATCTGGCAGCGGATGGAACCATGGAAGCGGAAGTGGATCATAGGGTGGGGGAGGGGGCGAAAATTCTGGGGGCCTTGAAGAATGTGTGGAAGTCGAGAACATTATCTCGGAATGCAAAAATGGGTATGTTTGAAGGAATAGTGGTTCCAACAATGTTGTATGGTTGCGAGGCGTGGGCTATGGATAGAGTTGTGCGCAGGAGGATGGATGTGCTGGAAATGAGATGTTTGAGGACAATGTGTGGTGTGAGGTGGTTTGATCGAGTGAGTAACGTAAGGGTAAGAGAGATGTGTGGAAATAAAAAGAGCGTGGTTGAGAGAGCAGAAGAGGGTGTTTTGAAGTGGTTTGGACACATGGAGAGAATGAGTGAGGAAAGATTGACCAAGAGGATATATGTGTCGGAGGTGGAGGGAACGAGGAGAAGAGGGAGACCAAATTGGAGGTGGAAAGATGGAGTGAAAAAGATTTTGTGTGATCGGGGCCTGAACATGCAGGAGGGTGAAAGGAAGGCAAGGAATAGAGTGAATTGGAGCGATGTGGTATACCGGGGTTGACGTGCTGTCAGTGGATTGAATCAAGGCATGTGAAGCGTCTGGGGTAAACCATGGGAAGCTGTGTAGGTATGTATATTTGCGTGTGTGGACGTATGTATATACATGTGTATGGGGGGGGGCCATTTCTTTCGTCTGTTTCCTTGCGCTACCTCGCAAACGCGGGAGACAGCGACAAAGTATAATAAAATAAAATATGATATATATATAATACAATGTACCTCGGATAATGTAACCTTACATAGAAAACTGAATATATTATAATGGATAACTGAAACAATTATTGGGAAAGATGGTGAATACTGTAACATGGAAACTTCTAAAAAGTTCTATATTAGCTACTCAGTACTGAATCTATCTGGAATATTCTGAAAATAGGTAAATTTCAGCTGAAATAAGTAAATATCAAAATATCGCTGTCCTTATCACAAGAGCAAAGTTTCAAGGTAATGAAAGCTATTCTCTATGATTTTAAGACATAATAATCTACAACATAACAATTATTACCCAGGAACAAAAAAGAATATGATTCTCTCACACGATGTAGTGATGATGCTGTTTTCGTAATGAGTAATGATGCACCATTTCATCTCCCTGAAATCTTTCTATCTGCGAAAATGCGCATTAAGATCAAACCGCTCTGAATGACGGAGATCTTAAAAATGTAACTTTTTTCCACTCTTAACTTTCTCATCAAGGAACAGTAGAAGATATGGCTTATTTCGCCTACATCTAGTCTCTAGGTGTCATTTATAACGCAATGAAACCTGAGTCCTCTATCCACAGCAAAAATATGAGATGAAAATACAAAAATTACAGCCATGATATCTATTGAGTTCCGCTATAAATACAAAATTCCTTTTGTAACCGTAGGAACTGATAGAGTGAAAACGTTTTGCAAACTTCGATAAGAGACTCTCACTATGTCTCAGGTATTGCAAAAACCCACTTTTGGAGAGCAGACCCAAGAACACCCACTCCCATGCACTGCGTCCATAAAAAACTGAAGATTCCATCTCACAGCAAGAACGGCGGCCCATGAACTAATCAAAGTTCTAACAGTTCATGATGAACTTAGTAGCACAGAAGTTATCTTCATCTGATGCATTACCTGAGAGGTGTAAGGAGCAGTCATGTCTATCACTTTCAGCCAGTAACTGCTTATGAACAAATTGGCAACTCCAATGTCCACTTCGCGCCTGTGAAGCTGCCCCATCAGTCCATACCATGTACCATTCTCATATTGTTCACCAAACGTCTCTCCTGAAATGACATAATAGACACATATACTTACATCGCCTGTCTATTAAACCTTGTGATGAATATTTACATGAGAAACATGAGAAAAATAGACAACAGGAGGCCTGATGGCCCGCGACTTGATTGTCTGAAAAAAGAAAATGATTTAACTCGATAGAAAAAATGTGATTCCACTCAGGACTTTTTTAACCTATTACCGACTCCCTGCTGCTCACATTAGCTTTCTAGTGTGTTCGTTGCCGCTGTTGTTTAAGCAGTTTATTCCTAGCTTTTTCTCAAAGTATACCTGAATTTATAAAGTATTTGTCTAAACGACTTTTGAAGGTATATATAGTTTTAGCATTCACTACGTCTCACGGTAACTTATTTCATTGTTCAACACACATATAGGATAAGAAGCTTTCTCCCACGTCCGTACTACATCTTTTAGCTTTGAATTCTATTCCATTTGTCCTGGTAACCGTATTTTCTTGCATTTCGAAAAGATGTTCGTGGTTTACTTTATCAAACTTGTTCAGAATTTTGAACACTTGGATTAGGTCTCAACCTGACCATCCGATAGAGATTTGTTGAATATTTTTGTTATGGGGTATATCAGCTGTCTCCTGACCTCTTTTGTTATGGGGTATATCAGCTGTCTCCTGACCTCTTTTGTTATGGGGTATATCAGCTGTCTCCTGACCTCTTTTGTTATGGGGTATATCAGCTGTCTCCTGACCTCTTTTGTTATGGGGTATATCACCTGTCTCCTGACCTCTTTTGTTATGGGGTATATCACCTGTCTCCTGACCTCTTTTGTTATGGGGTATATCACCTGTCTCCTGACCTCTTTCACAAATCTTGGAGCTACGTTATCTGAGCCGTTGGTTTTGTTAGGATTTAATTGGTGCAGGTATTTAAGTAGTTCAGAGATCTTTATTTCTCTAACCTTCAACTCCTCGTCATCAGATCCTTCAAACATTTTCATTGGTTGCGGTATTCGAGATGTTTCTTCAGTTGTCAATACGGAGTTTGAAGAATAATTTAGTATGGTAACCATTACCTTGTCGTCAGGTCAGTAGTTAGTGTGTCATGTTCGTTTTGTAATGATCCAATTCCTTCTCTCACTGTATTGGAAGAATTCCTGAGGATTATTATCAACTTGGAAGGATATTATTTTTCTTAGTGGCGTTTACTCTGTCTAACTTATGACCTTCCTACACTCTCTTTGGATTTTGTTTAGTTCTTCGTGATTTTCAGCGGTTGCCATTGATTTTAATTTCTTATATGTTTTCTTCTTTTGGTGAATTATTCCTTCTAGTCTCCAATGCATCCATGATGGTTTTGAAATATTGCAAATAAGAGAAAAGGTATATTGATGTTTGTTAGATACTGTGCAAATGGTATCTTAAAGATATTGATCGTATCTCTATCATCTATTGTGACAATGGCAATGTTTAGAACTGGTTTTGGAAAGTCTTAAAAGCCCAACAGTTTAGACTGACGAAGTGTTGGCATCATAGAATGTTAGGAAACTATACAGGAACTCAACACCATCTGTAGAAGTTCAGTCATTCAACCGAAAGATCTGCTGAAAAAATCTACAACTATAATAGTGGATTACAAATTATTTCTTGACATCACACTTTCTCTGATCAAACTCATGAATAATACAAGACAATTTCTGCTATATTCTAACTGTATAGAAGCAAGTGATAACTTTTTCATTCATCTGATTAGGTTTGGCTAGTGAACATGATTGCGACTATCTCGTAATGGATCTAGATTTTGTAACGACAAGTTTAAATGACACATCTGTTTACAGGACACCAAGGAACATCCTGGAAGTAACGCAAACAAGAAGGATTTGTGAAAATACTTGAACCAGTTATGAAGATAATGATAACTGATTATCCTGTGACTACCTAGCATCAAGATAATTCCCCAACTATACGGTAAAGTACATATATATATATATATATATATATATATATATATATATATATATATATATATATATATATATATATATATATATATATATATATATATATATATATATATATATATATATATATATATATATACATATATATTTGGGAGACCAAATTGGAGGTGGAAAGATGGAGTGAAAAAGATATTGTTTGATCGGGGCCTGAACATGCAGGAGGGTGAAAGGCGGGCAAGGAATAGAGTGAATTGGAACGATGTGGTATACCGGGGTCGACGTGTTGTCAATGGACTGAACTAGGGCATGTGAAGCGTCTGGGGTAAACCATGGAAAGTTCTGTGGGGCCTGGATGTGGAAAGGGAGCTGTGGTTTCGATGCATTATTACATGACAGCTAGAGGCTGAGTGTGAACGAATGGGGCCTTTGTTGTCTTTTCCTAGCGCTACCTCGCACACATGAGGGGAGAGGGGGTTGTTATTCCACGTGTGGCGGGGTGGCGATGGGAATGAATAAAGGCAAACAGTATGAATTATGTACATGTTTATATATGTATATGTCCGTTGTGTGTATATATGTGTACATTGAGATGTATAGGTATGTATATTTGCGTGTGTGGACGTGTATGTATATACATGCGTATGTGTGTGGGTTGGGCCATTCTTTCGTCTGTTTCCTTGCGCTACCTCGCTAACGCGGGAGACAGCGACAAAGCAAAATAATAGTAATAATAATAATGTATATATATATATATATATATATATATATATATATATATACAGGAGGAATAGTGGTTCCAACAATGTTGTATGGTTGCGAGGCGTGGGCTATGGATAGAGTTGTGCGCAGGAGGATGGATGTGCTGGAAATGAGATGTTTGAGGACAATGTGTGGTGTGAGGTGGTTTGATCGAGTGAGTAACGTAAGGGTAAGAGAGATGTGTGGAAATAAAAAGAGCGTGGTTGAGAGAGCAGAGGAGGGTGTTTTGAAGTGGTTTGGGCACATGGAGAGAATGAGTGAGGAAAGATTGACCAAGAGGATATATGTGTCGGAGGTGGAGGGAAGGAGGAGAAGAGGGAGACCAAATTGGAGGTGGAAAGATGGAGTGAAAAAGATTTTGTGTGATCGGGGCCTGAACATGCAGGAGGGTGAAAGGAGGGCAAGGAATAGAGTGAATTGGAGCGATGTGATATACCGGGGTTGACGTGCTGTCAGTGGATTGAATCAAGGCATGTGAAGCGTCTGGGGTAAACCATGGAAAGTTGTGTAGGTATGTATATTTGCGTGTGTGGACGTATGTATATGCATGTGTATGGGGGGGGGGGCCATTTCTTTCGTCTGTTTCCTTGCGCTACCTCGCAAACGCGGGAGACAGCGACAAAGTATAATAAAATAATAATAAAATAACAAACCTCCAACAGCCAGGATCGAACCCGGGACCCCTGTGCAAGAGGCAGGCATGCTAACCGCTAG
>NC_092228.1:30217838-30246316 GCF_036320965.1 Panulirus ornatus | reverse complement strand
CGTGGTGTATGGTATATATACATGGTGTATGGTATATGTACGTGGTGCACGGTATATGTACGTGGGTATGGTATATGTACATGGTTTATGGTATATTTACGTGGTGTACGGTATATGTACGTGGGTATGGTATATGTACGTGGTGTATGGTATATGTACGTAGCGTATGGTATATGTACGTGGTGTTTGGTATATGTACGTGGTGTATGGAATATGTACGTGGTGTATGGTATGTGTACGTGATGTATGGTATATGCACGAAGCGTTTGGTATATGTAGGTGTTGTATGGTATATATCCGTAATGTATGGTATATGTACGTGGTGTATGGTATGTGTACGTGGTGTATCGTATATGCACGTGGTGTATGGTATATGTACGTGGTGTATGGTATATGTACGTAGTGTATGCTATGTGCACGTGGTGTACGGTATATGTACGTGGGTATTGTATATGTACGTGGTTTATGGTATGTGTACGTGGTGTATGGTATATGTACGTGGTATATGGTGTATGTACTTGGTGTATGGTATATTTACATGGTTTATGGTATATGTACGTGTATATGGTATGTGTACGTGGTGTATGGTATATGTACGTGGTGTATGGTATGTTTACCTGTGTATGGTATATGTACGTGGTGTATGGTATATGTGCGTGGTGTATGGTATATGTACGTGATGTATGGTATATGTACGTGGTGTATGCTATATGTACGTTGTGTATGGTGTATGTACGTGGTGTATGATATGTGTACATGTGTGTATGGTATACCTACTCGGTGTATGGTATATGTACGTGGTGTGTGGTATACGTACGTGGTGTATGGTATATGTACGGGGTGTATGGTATGTGAATGTGGTGTATAGTAAATGTACGTGGTGTATCGTATACGTTCGTGGTGTATGGTATATGTACGTGGTGTATGGTATATGTACGTGGTGTATGGTATGTGTACGTGGTGTATGGTATATGTACGTAGTGCATGGTATTTGTACGTGGTACATAGTATATGTACGTGGTGTATGGAATATGTACGTGGTGTATGGTATGTGTACGTGGTGCAGGGTATATATACGTAGTGTGTGGTCTATGTACGTGGTGTATGGTATATGTACGTAATGTATGGGGTATGTACGTGGTGTATGGTATGTGTACGTGGTGTATGGTATATGCACGTGGTGTATGGTATATGTACGTGGTGGATGGTATATGTACGTGGTGTATGGTATGTGTACGTTGTGTATGGTATATGTACGTGGGTATGGTATATGTATGTGGCGTATGCTATATGTACGTGGTGTATGGGGTATGTACGTGGTGTATGATATATGTATGCGTACGTGGTGTAGGGTGTATGTACGTGCTGTATGGTGTATGTACTTGGTGTATTGTATATGTACGTGGTTTATGGTATATGTGCGTGGTATATGGTAAGTGTACGTGGTGTATGGTATATGTACGTGGTGTATGGTATGTGTACCTGTGTATGGTATATGTACGTGATGTATGATATATGTACGTGGTGTATGGTATATGTACGTGGTGTACGGTATGTGTACGTGGTGTATGGTATGTGTACGTGGTTTATGGTATATGTGCGTGGTGTATGGTATATGTACGTGGTGTATGGTATATGTACGTGGTGTATGGTATGTATACGTTGTGTATGGTATATGTACGTGGTGTATGTTATATGTACGTGATGTATGCTATATGTACGTGGTGTATGGTGCATTTACGTGGTGTATGGTATGTGTACATGTGTGTATGGTATACCTACGTGGTGTATGGTATATGCAAGTGGTGTGTGGTATAAGTACGTGGTGTATGGTATATGTACGTGGTGTATGGTATACGTACGTGGTGTATGGTATATGTATGTGGTGTATGGTATATGTACGTGGTGTATGGTATATATACGTGGTGTATGGTATGTGCACGTAGCGTATGGTATATTTACGTCGTGTATGGTATGTGCACGTAGCGTATGGTATATTTACGTCGTGTATGGTATATGTAGGTGGTGTATGATATATGTACGTGGTGTATGGTTTATGTACGTGGTGTATGGTATATGTACGTGGTGTATGGTATGTGTACGTGGTGTATGGTATATGTACGTGGTATATGGTATGTGTATGTAGTTTATGGTATGTGCACGTGGTGTATAGTATATGTATGTGGTGTATGGTATATGTACGTGGTGTATGGTATGTGTACGCGGTGTATGGTATATGTACGTGGTACATGGTATGTGTACGTGGTGTATGGTATGTGTACGTGGTGTATGGTATGTGTACGTGGTGTACGGTATGTGTACGTGGTGTATGGTATATGTGCGTGGTGTATGGGGTATGTACGTGGTGTATGGTATGTGTACGTGTGTGTGTATGGTATACCTACGTCGTGTATGGTATATGTACGTGGTGTGTGGTATACGTACGTGGTGTATGGTATATGTAGTTGGTGTATGGTATGTGTACGTGGTAATGGTATATGTACGTGGTGTATGGTATACGTACGTGGTGTATGGTATATGTATGTGGTGTATGGTATATGACGTGGTGTATGTATATGTACGTGGTGTATGTTATATGTACGTGGTGTATGGTATAATTAGTGGTGTATGGTATATGTGCCTGGTGTATGGTATGTGTACGTGGTGTATGGTATAAAAAAAAAAAAAAAAAAAAAAAAAAAAAAAAAAAAAAAAAAAAAAAAAAAAAAAAAAAAAAAAAAAAAAAAAAAAAAAAAAAAAAAATTTTTTTTTTTTTTTTTTTTTTTTTTTTTTTTTTTTTTTTTTTTTTTTTTTTTTTTTTTTTTTTTTTTTTTTTTTTTTTTTTTTTTTTTTTTTTTTTTTTTTTTTTTTTTTTTTTTTTTTTTTTTTTTTTTTTTTTTTTTTTTTTTTTTTTTTTTTTTTTTTTTTTTTGGGGTATGGTATGAGTACGTGGCGCATGGTATATGTACGTGGTGTATGGTATGTATACGTGGTGTATGGTATATGTACGTGGTGTATGGTATGTGTACGTGGTGTATGTATATGTACGTGGTGTATGGTATGTATACGTGGTGTATGGTATATATACGTTTAGTATGGTATGTGTACGTGGTGTATGGTATATGTACGTGGTGTATGGGGTATGTACGTGGTGTATGATATATGTATGCGTATGTGGTGTAGGGTGTATGTACGTGCTATATGGTGTATGTACTTGGTGTATTGTATATGTACGTGGTTTATGGTATATGTGCGTGGTATATGGTAAGTGTACGTGGTGTATGGTATATGTACGTGGTGTATGGTATGTGTACCTGTGTATGTTATATGTACGTGATGTATGATATATGTACGTGGTGTATGGTATATGTACGTAGTGTACGGTATGTGTACGTGGTGTATGGTATGTGTACGTGGTTTATGGTATATGTGCGTGGTGTATGGTATATGTACGTGGTGTATGGTATATGTACGTGGTGTATGGTATGTATACGTTGTGTATGGTATATGTACGTGGTGTATGTTATATGTACGTGATGTATGCTATATGTACGTGGTGTATGGTGCATTTACGTGGTGTATGGTATGTGTACATGTGTGTATGGTATACCTACGTGGTGTATGGTATATGCAAGTGGTGTGTGGTATAAGTACGTGGTGTATGGTATATGTACGTGGTGTATGGTATACGTACGTCGTGTATGGTATATGTACGTGGTGTATGGTGTGTGCACGTGGTGTGTGGTATATGTATTTGGTGTATGGTATATGTACGTGGTGTATGGTATATGTACGTGGTGTATGGTATATGTATGTGGTGTATGGTATATGTACGTGGTGTATGGTATATAAACGTGGTGTATGGTATGTGCACGTAGCGTATGGTATATTTACGTCGTGTATGGTATATGTAGGTGGTGTATGATATATGTACGTGGTGTATGGTTTATGTACGTGGTGTATGGTATATGTACGTGGTGTATGGTATGTGTACGTGGTGTATGGTATATGTACGTGGTATATGGTATATGTATGTAGTTTATGGTATGTGCACGTGGTGTATAGTATATGCATGTGGTGTATGGTATATGTACGTGGTGTATGGTATGTGTACGCGGTGTATGGTATATGTACGTGGTACATGGTATGTGTACGTGGTGTATGGTATGTGTACGTGGTGTATGGTATGTGTACGTGGTGTACGGTATGTGTACGTGGTGTATGGTATATGTGCGTGGTGTATGGGATATGTACGTGGTGTATGGTATGTGTACGTGTGTGTATGGTATACCTACGTAGTGTATGGTATATGTACGTGGTGTGTGGTATACGTACGTAGTGTATGGTATATGTAGTTGGTGTATGGTATGTGTACGTGGTAATGGTATATGTACGTGGTGTATGGTATACGTACGTGGTATATGGTATATGTATGTGGTGTATGGTATATGCACGTGGTGTATAGTATATGTACGTGGTGTATGTTATATGTACGTGGTGTATGGTATAATTAAGTGGTGTATGGTATATGTGCCAGGTGTATGGTATGTGTACGTGGTGTATGGTATATGTACGTGGTGTATGGTATATGTACGTGGTGTATGGTATATGAACGTGGTGTATGGTATATGTACGTGGTGTATGGTATGTGTGCGTGGTGTATATGTGTACGTGGTGTATGGTATATGCACGTGGTGTATGGTATATGTACGTGGTGTATGGTATGTGTACGTGGTGTATGGTATATGTACGTGGTGTCTGGTATATGTACGTGGTGTATGGTATACGTACGTGGTGTGTGGTATATGTACGCGGTGTATGGTATGTGTACGTGGTGTATGGTATATGTACGTGGTGTATGATATATGTACGTGGTGTATGGTGTATGTACGTGGCGTATGGTATATGTACGTGATGTATGGTGTATGTACGTGGTGTATGGTATGTGTACGTGGTGTAATGAATATGTACGTGGTGTATGGTATATGTACGTGGTGTATGGTATATGTACGTGGTGTATGGTATGTGTACGTGGTGTATGTTATATGTACGTGGTGTATGGTAATGTATGTGCTGTATGGTATGTGTACGTGGTATATGGTATGTGTTTGTGGTGTATGGTATATATACGTGATGTAAGTTATATGTAAGTGGTGTATGGTATGAGTACGTGGCGCATGGTATATGTACGTGGTGTATGGTATGTATACGTGGTGTATGGTATATGTACGTGGTGTATGGTATGTGTACGTGGTGTATGGTATATGTACGTGGTGCATGGTATATATACGTGATGTATGGTATGTGTACGTGGTGTATGGTATATGTACGTGGTGTATGGTATATATACGTGCTGTATGGTATGTGTACGTGGTATATGGTATATGTACGTGGTGTATGGTATATATACGTGATGTAAGGTATATGTACGTGGTGTATGGTATGTGTACGTGGTGTATGGTATATGTACGTGGTGTATGGTATGTATACGTGGTGTATGGTATATATACGTTTAGTATGGTATGTGTACGTGATGTATGGTATATGTACGTGGTGTATGGTATGTGTATGTGATATATGGTATATATATGTGGTGTATGGTATGTGTACATGGTGTATGGTATATGTACGTTGTGTATGGTATGTGTACGTGGTGTATGGTATGTGTACGTGGTTTATGGCATGTGTACGTGGTGTATGGTATATATACGTGATGTATGGTATATGTACGTGGTGTATGGTATGTGTACGTGGTGTATGTTATATGTACGTGGTGTATGGTATGTGTACGTGGTGTATGGTATATATAGGTGATGTTTGGTATATGTACGTGGTGTATGGTGTGTGTACGTGGTGTATTGTATATGTACGTGGTGCATGGTATGTGTACGTGGGGTATGGTATATGTACGTGGTGTATGGTTATTTACGTGGTGTATGGTGTGTGTACGTGGTGTATGGTATATGTACGTGGTGTATGGTATGCATACGTGGTTTATGGTATATATGCGTGACACCACGTATGTGTACGTGGTTTTACTGGTATATATATGCGTGACACCACGTATGTGTACGTGGTTTATGGTATATATGCGTGATGTATGGTATATTACGCGGTGTATGGTATGTGTACGTGGTGTATGGTATATGTACGTGGTGTATGGTATGTATACGTGTTGTATGGTATATATAGGTGATGTTTGGTATATGTACGTGGTGTATGGTGTGTGTACGTGGTGTATGATATATGTACGTGGTGCATGGTATATGTACGTGGGGTATGGTATATGTACATGGTGTATGGTATATGTACGTGGTGTATGATGTGTGTACGTGGTGTATATCTTACAGAAGTAATGTTCTGTATGAAACTCTCATCCAAACGTATGAGGTTAATGTCTTCAAACATACCCATTTTTGCTTTCCAAGATAATGTTCTCGACTTCCACATATTTTTCAACACTCCCAGACTTTCGCCCCCTCCCCCACCCTGTGACTCACTTCCGCTTCCATGGTTCCATCCGCTGCCAAATCCACTCCCAGATATCTAAAACACTTTACTTCCTCCAGTTTTTCTCCATTCAAACTTACCTCGCAATTGACTTGACCCTCAACCCTACTGTACCTAATAACCTTGCTCTTATTCACATTTATTCTCATCTTTCTTCTTTCACACACTTTACGAAACTCAGTCACCAGCTTCTGCAGTTTCTCACATGAATCAGCCACCAGCGCTGTATCATCAGGGAACAACAACTGACTCACTTCACAAGCTCTCTCATCCACAACAGACTGTATACTTGCCCCTCTCTCCAAAACTCTTGCATTCCCCTCCCTAACAACCCCATCCATAAACAAATTAAACAACCATGGAGACATCACACACCCCTGCCGCAAACCTACATTCACTGAGAACCAATCACTTTCCTCTCTTCCTACACGTACACATGCCTTACATCCTCGATAAAAACTTTTCACTGCTTCTAACAACTTGCCTCCCACACCATATATTCTTAATACCTTCCACAGAGCATCTCTATCAACTCTATCATATGCCTTCTCCAGATCCATAAATGCTACATACAAATCCATTTGCTTTTCTAAGTATTTCTCACATACATTCTTCAAAGCAAACACCTGATCCACACATCCTCTACCACTTCTGAAACCACACTGCTCTTCCCCAATCTGATGCTCTGTACATGCCTTCACCCTCTCAATCAATACCCTCCCATATAATTTACCAGGAATACTCAACAAACTTATACCTCTGTAATTTGAGCACTCACTCTTATCCCCTTTGCCTTTGTACAATGGTACTATGCACGCATTCCGCCAATCCTCAGGCACCTCACCATGAGTCATACATACATTAGATAACCTTACCAACCAGTCAACAATACAGTTACTCCCTTTCTTAATAAACTGCACAGCAATACCATCCAAACCCGCTGCCTTGCCGGCTTTCATCTTCCGCAAAGCTTTTACTACCTCTTCTCTGTTTACCAAATCATTCTCCCTAACCCTCTCACTTCGCACAGCGCCTCGACCAAAATACCCTATATCTGCCACTCTATCATCAAACACATTCAACAAACTTTCAAAATACTCCATTTCCTTCTCACATCACCACTACTTGTTACCTCCCCATTAGCCCCCTTCACCGATATTCCCATTTGTTCTCTTGTCTTACGCATTTTATTTACCTCTTTCGAAAACTTCTTTTTATTCTCCCCAAAATTTAATGATACTCTCCTACCCTAACTCTCATTTGCCCTCTTTTTCACCTCTTGCACCTTTCTCTTGACCTCCTGCCTCTTTCTTTTATACATCTCCCAGTCATTTGCACTACTTTCCTGCAAAAATTGTCCAAACGCCTCTCTCTTCGCTTTCACTAAACATCTTACTTCTTCATCCCACCACTCGTTACCCTTTCTAATCTGCTCACCTCCCACCTTTTTCATGCCACAGGCACCTTTTGCGCAAGCCATCACTGCTTCCCTAAATACATTCCATTCCTCCCCCACTCCCCTTACGTTCTTTGTTCTCACCTTTTTCCATTCTGCACTTAATCTCTCCTGGTACTTCCTCACACAAGTCTCCTTTCCAAGCTCACTTACTCTCACCACTCTCTTCACCCCAACATTCTCTCTTCTTTTCTGAAAACCTCTACAAATATCAATCTTCGCCTCCAAGTGCTCATCAATTAACACGTAATCCAATAACGCTCTCTGGCCATCTCTCCTACTTACATACGTATACTTATGTATATCTCGCTTTTTAAACCAGGTATTCCCAATCATCAGTCCTTTTTCAGCGCATAAATCTACAAGCTCTTCACCATTTCCATTTACAACACTTAACACCCCATGTACACCAATTATTCCCTTAACTGCCACATTAATCACCTTTGCATTCAAATCACCCATCACTATAACCCGGTCTTGTGCATCAAAACTACTAACACACTCACTCAGCTGCTCCCAAAACACTTGCCTCTCATGATCTTTCTTCTCATGCCCAGGTGCATATGCACCAATAATCACCCATCTCTCTCCATCCACTTTCAGTTTTACCCATATCAATCTAGAGTTCACTTTTTTACATTTTTTCACATACTCCCACAACTCCTGCCTCAGGAGTAGTGCTACTCCTTCCTTATCTCTTGTCCTCTCACTAACCCCTGACTTTACTCCCAAGACATTCCCAAACCACTCTTCCCCTTTACCCTTGAGCTTCGTTTCACTCAGAGCCAAAACATCCAGGTTCCTTTCCTCAAACATACTACTTATCTTTTCTTTTTTCTCATCTTGGTTACATCCACACACATTTAGACACCCCAATCTGAGCCTTCGAGGAGGATGAGCACTCCCCGCGTGACTCCTTCTGTTTCCCCTTTTAGAAAGTTGAAAATACAATGAGGGGAAGGTTTCCAGCACCTGATGGTGTTACTGTACTGGAAAGCAACATTACAAGCACTGTTTTTTAGAACAAGTCTTAGATTATCTAAGTTGGGAGAATAGGGCAACACTAAACATTTAGACTTATCCTTATTTGTCACATCTTTGTAACAAGAAGCATAAAATGTCTTCCTAGCTTTCCAGTAAGCTTTGTTCACTAGCCAATAGAGATAATATACCTGTCTAAAGATACGTCATGTATGACTCCATTCATCTACCAGGCGTATGGGATCACATATCCTAACTCCTCTTCAAAACATAGACATAACTACAGACATTTGTACAGAAGGATCATGTCCTGAGGAATGATGAATGTAACTCTCACAGGTGGTAGGTTACCTGTACATCTGGAAGGACAGATGATCAAAGTCGCTCGTTATCAACACATCAAGGAAGGCCAGTTTGCCACCTTCTTCCCACTCCATCTTGAATGTCATGTTGGGCTGGAGGTTACTTATGTGATGAAGGAAAACATCATAATCTTGGGAGGATGAACACAAAGGCCACACATCATTCACACACACACACACACACACACACACACACACACACACACACACACATGCAAGCCTCTGTATCATTGCCAGTTTGCGTTATGTACGTCACATAGCGTCACGTGTGGCGGTGATAATGTATGGGTGGGCGTGACGGGAGAGCGTCACATGGTATGGTGGGATCCAGGCCATGATAACAGATGTTACATGTGACCCAGACCCGGGCCTGAGGCCGGTTATATATAGAGATACAGTTAGGTCTGTAACCTGACACACGCTACCACCACCATGAACCTCTTCTCCTGTATCATAATCCTCTTGGGTGAGTACACAGTACAGTAGTACATAGTACAGTAGAATACAGTACCTTAGTACAGAGTACAGTAGTACATAGTACAGTAGAATACAGTACCTTAGTACACAGCACAGTAGTACATAGTACAGTAGACTACAGTACCTTAGTACACAGTACAGTAGTACATAGTACAGTAGAATACAGTACCTTAGTACACAGTACAGTAGTACATAGTACAGTAGAATACAGTACCTTAGTACACAGTACAGTAGTACATAGTACAGTAGAATACAGTACCTTTGTACACAGTACAGTAGTACATAGTACAGTAGAATACAGTACCTTAGTACACAGTACAGTAGTACATAGTACAGTAGAATACAGTACCTTAGTACATAGTACAGTAGTACATAGTACAGTAGAATACAGTACCTTAGTACACAGTACAGTAGTACATAGTACAGTAGAATACAGTACCTTAGTACATAGTACAGTAGTACATAGTACAGTAGAATACAGTACCTTAGTACACAGTACAGTAGTACATAGCACAGTAGAATACAGTACCTTAGTACATAGTACAGTAGAACATAATCCTGAATAACACAGTACAGTAGTACACAGTACAGCAGTACATAAGAGATTAGCACACAATACAGAAGTACACAGTACAGTAGTACATAGTACAGTAGTAAACAATAGAGAAGTACATAGTACATTAGTATATAGTACAGTAGTACACAGTAAAGCAGTACATAAGAGATTAGCACACAATACAGAAGTACACAGTACAGTAGTACATAGTACAGTAGTAAACAATAGAGAAGTACATAGTACATTAGTATATAGTACAGTAGTACACAGTACAGCAGTACATAAGAGATTAGCACACAATACAGAAGTACACAGTACAGTAGTACATAGTACAGTAGTAAACAATAGAGAAGTACATAGTACATTAGTATATAGTACAGTAGTACACAGTACAGCAGTACACAAGAGATTAGCACACAATACAGAAGTACACAGTACAGTAGTACATAGTACAGTAGTAAACAATAGAGAAGTACATAGTACATTAGTATATAGTACAGTAGTACACAGTACAACAATACACAGTACCGCAGAACACAGTTTAAGTAGTACATAGTACAGTAGTGTATAGTACAGCGGTACACATTATAGTACTACACAGTACAGTAGTACACAGTACAGAAGTACACAGTACAATAGTACATATTACAGTAGTACACAGTAGAGTAGTTCACAATGCAGAAGTACCCAGTACAGTAATGAACAGTACAGCAGCACAAATTAAACTAGTAAGCATCAGAGAATTACAGAGTACAGCAGTACATACTGCAGTAAATAGTACAGTAGCGTACAGTACAGTAGGATACAGTACAGCAGTACAAAGTAGAGTAGTGCATAGTACGGCGGTACAGAGTACAGCAGTATACAGTAGAAGAGTACACAGCACAGTAGTACACAGTGCGGTGTGCCACAGTACACCATTACACAGCACAGGAGTACACATTAGAATTGTACACAGTAAAGCAATACACAGTACAGCTGTACACAGGACAGGAGTACACATTTCAGTTACACACAGTAAAGCAATACACAGTACAGCTGTACACAGCACATTAGTACACATTCCAGTTACACACAGTAAAGCAATACACAGTGCAGCTGTACACAGCACATTAGTACACTTTTTAGTTACACACAGTAAAGCAATACACAGTGCAGCTGTACACAGCACATTAGTACACATTCCAGTTACACACAGTAAAGCAATACACAGTGCAGCTGTACACAGCACATTAGTACACATTCCAGTTACACACAGTAAAGCAATACACAGTACAGCTGTACACAGTGGAGTAACACAGTAAAAAAATTAAGTGTTACAGTAGTACACAGTACAACAGTACAAAGCACGTAAATACACAGGTCAGTAGTACACAGTACAGTAGTGCACAGCACAGTAGTACAGAGTATAGTACTACATTACAGCAGTGCACAGTACAACATTACATATTACGGTAGGATTAGTGCAGCAGTACCAGTACAGAAGTACATAATAGAGCAGTAGACAGTAAAGCAGTACACAGTACAGCAGTACACAGTACAACAGTACACAGTACAGAAGGACATTGTACAGCAGTACACGTTACAGTAGTACACAGGAAAACAGTACCCAGTACAGAAGCACATGGTACAGCAGTCTACAATACAGCAGTACACATTACAGCAGTATACATTATAGCAGTACACATTAGAGCAGTACACAGTACAGCAGTACACAGTACAGCAGTACACAGTACAGCAGTACACATTACAGCAGTACACAGTACAGCAGTACACAGTACAGCAGTACACATTACAGCAGTACACAGTACAGCAGTACACAGTACAGCAGTACACAGTACAGCAGTACACATCAGCCAGAGGACAACAAGACTCTCCCACACATCGGCCAGGTCACAACAAGACTCTCCCACACATCAGCCAGGTCACAACAAGACTCTCCCACACATCAACCAGGTCACAACAAGACTCTCCCACACTTCAGCCAGGTCACAACAAGACTCTCCCACACATCAGCCAGGTCACAACAAGACTCTCCCACACATCAGCCAAGTCACAACAAGACTCTCCCACACATCAGCCAGGTCACAACAAGACTCTCCCACACATCAGCCAGGTCACAACAAGACTCTCCCACACATCAACCAGGTCACAACAAGACTCTCCCACACATCAGCCAGGTCACAACAAGACTCTCCCACACATCAGCCAGGTCACAACAAGACTCTCCCACACATCAGCCAGGTCACAACATGACTCTCCCACACATCAACCAGGTCACAACAAGACTCTCCCACACATCAGCCAGGTCACAACAAGACTCTCCCACACATCAGCCAGGTCACAACAAGACTCTCCCACACATCAGCCAGGTCACAACAAGACTCTCCCACACATCAGCCAGGTCACAACAAGACTCTCCCACACATCAGCCAGGTCACAACAAGACTCTCCCACACATCAACCAGGTCACAACAAGACTCTCCCACACATCAACCAGGTCACAACAAGACTCTCCCACACATCAGCCAGGTCACAACAAGACTCTCCCACACATCAGCCAGGTCACAACAAGACTCTCCCACATATCAGCCAGGTCACAACAAGACTATCCCACACATCAGCCAGGTCACAACAAGACTCTCCCACACATCAGCCAGGTCACAACAAGACTCTCCCACACATCAGCCAGGTCACAACAAGGCTCTCCCACACATCAGCCAGGTCACAACAAGACTCTCCCACACATCAGCCAGGTCACAACAAGACTCTCCCACACATCAGCCAAGTCACAACAAGACTCTCCCACACATCAGCCAGGTCACAACAAGACTCTCCCACACATCAGCCAGGTCACAACAAGACTCTCCCACACATCAGCCAGGTGACAACAAGACTCTCCCACACATCAGCCAGGTCACAACAAGACTCTCCCACACATCAGCCAGGTCACAACAAGACTCTCCCACACATCAGCCAGGTCACAACAAGACTCTCCCACACATCAGCCAGGTCACAACAAGACTCTCCCACACATCAGCCAGGTCACAACAAGACTCTCCCACACATCGGCCAGGTCACAACAAGACTCTCCCACACATCAGCCAGGTCACAACAAGACTCTCCCACACATCAGCCAGGTCACAACAAGACTCTCCCACACATCAGCCAGGTCACAACAAGACTCTCCCACACATCAGCCAGGTCACAACAAGACTCTCCCACACATCAGCCAGGTCACAACAAGACTCTCCCACACATCAGCCAGGTCACAACAAGACTCTCCCACACATCAGCCAGGTCACAACAAGACTCTCCCACACATCAGCCAGGTCACAACAAGACTCTCCCACACATCGGCCAGGTCACAACAAGACTCTCCCACACATCAGCCAGGTCACAACAAGACTCTCCCACACATCGGCCAGGTGACAACAAGACTCTCCCACACATCAGCCAGGTCACAACAAGACTCTCCCACACATCAGCCAGGTCACAACAAGACTCTCCCACACATCAGCCAGGTCACAACAAGACTCTCCCACACATC
Source organism: Panulirus ornatus (assembly GCF_036320965.1). Lineage (NCBI taxonomy): Eukaryota > Metazoa > Arthropoda > Malacostraca > Decapoda > Palinuridae > Panulirus > Panulirus ornatus. The sequence continues at coordinate 30,232,424 of NC_092228.1, read as the reverse complement.
AGCCAGGTCACAACAAGACTCTCCCACACATCAGCCAGGTCACAACAAGACTCTCCCACACATCAGCCAGGTCACAACAAGACTCTCCCACACATCAGCCAGGTCACAACAAGACTCTCCCACACATCGGCCAGGTGACAACAAGACTCTCCCACATATCAGCCAGGTGACAACAAGACTCTCCCACACATCAGCCAGGTCACAACAAGACTCTCCCACACATCGGCCAGGTCACAACAAGACTCTCCCACACACCAGCCAGGTCACAACAAGACTCTCCCACACATCGGCCAGGTCACAACAAGACTCTCCCACACATCAGCCAGGTGACAACGAGACTCTCCCACATATCAGCCAGGTCACAACAAGACTCTCCCACACATCAGCCAGGTCACAACAAGACTCTCCCACACATCAGCAAGGTCACAACAAGACTCTCCCACACATCAGCCAGGTCACAACAAGACTCTCCCACACATCGGCCAGGTCACAACAAGACTCTCCCACACATCAGCCAGGTCACAACAAGACTCTCCCACACATCAGCCAGGTCACAACAAGACTCTCCCACACATCAGCCAGGTCACAACAAGACTCTCCCACACATCAGCCAGGTCACAACAAGACTCTCCCACATATCAGCCAGGTCACAACAAGACTCTCCCACACATCAACCAGGTCACAACAAGACTCTCCCACATATCAGCCAGGTCACAACAAGACTCTCCCACACATCAGCCAGGTCACAACAAGACTCTCTCACACATCAGCCAGGTGACAACAAGACTCTCCCACACATCAGCCAGGTCACAACAAGACTCTCCCACACATCAGCCAGGTCACAACAAGACTCTCCCACACATCAGCCAGGTCACAACAAGACTCTCCCACATATCAGCCAGGTCACAACAAGACTCTCCCACACATCAACCAGGTCACAACAAGACTCTCCCACACATCAGCCAGGTCACAACAAGACTCTCCCACACATCAGCCAGGTCACAACAAGACTCTCCCACACATCAACCAGGTCACAACAAGACTCTCCCTTACATCAGCCAGGTCACAACAAGGTCATCAGGAACTGATTCCTGAGATCAATTGCTAGTTAGACTGGTCAACCTGACAGTATGGTTCATCATTCAAGGTTCAGTCAGGTTATCACCTAACTGTGCCTCTAGATCAGTCAAGGTTCAGTCAGGTCATCCACTAACTGTACCACTAGAGCAGTCAAGGTTCAGTCAGGTTATCCACTAACTGTAACACTAGATCAGTCAAGGTTCAGTCAGGTCATCCACTAACTGTACCACTAGAGCAGTCAAGGTTCAGTCAGGTTATCCACTAACTGTAACACTAGATCAGTCAAGGTTCAGTCAGGTCACCCCTTAACTATTCCATTAAATCAGTCAAGGTTCAGTCAGGTTATCCACTAACTGTACCACTAGATCAGTCAAGGTTCAGTCAGGTCATCTACTAACTGTACCACTAGATCATTCAAGGTTCAATCAGGTCATCCAGTAACTGTAACTCTAGAGCAGTCAAGGTTCAGTCAGGTCATCCACTAACTGTACCACTAGAGCAGTCAAGGTTCAGTCAGGTCATCTACTAACTGTACCACTAGATCAGTCAAGGTTCAATCAGGTCATCCACTAACTGTACCACTAGATCAGTCAAGGTTCAGTCAGGTCATCTACTAACTGTACCACTAGATCAGTCAAGGTTCAGTCAGGTTATCCACTAACTGTAACACTAGATCAGTCAAGGTTCACTCAGGTTATCCACTAACTGTACCACTAGATCAGTCAAGGTTCAGTTAGGTCATCCACTAACTGTACCACTAGATCAGTCAAGGTTCAGTTAGGTCATCCACTAACTGTACCACTAGATCAGTCAAGGTTCAGTCAGGTTACCCACTAACTGTACCACTAGAGCAGTCAAGGTTCAATCAGGTCATCCACTAACTGTAACACTAGAGCAGTCAAGGTTCAGTCAGGTCATCTACTAACTGTACCACTAGAGCAGTCAAGGTTCAGTCAGGTCATCCACTAACTGTACCACTAGAGCAGTCAAGGTTCAGTCAGGTCATCTACTAACTGTACCACTAGATCAGTTAAGGTTCAATCAGGTCATCCACTAACTGTACCACTAGATCAGTCAAGGTTCAGTCAGGTCATCCACTAACTGTACCACTAGATCAGTCAAAGTTCAGTCAGGTCATCTACTAACTGTACCACTAGATCAGTCAAGGTTCAATCAGGTCATCCACTAACTGTACCACTAGATCAGTCAAGGTTCAGTCAGGTCATCTACTAACTGTACCACTAGATCAGTCAAGGTTCGGTCAGGTCATCCACTAACTGTATCACTAGAGCAGTCAAGGTTCAGTCAGATTATCCTCTAACTGTACCACTAGATCAGTCAAGGATCAGTCAGATCATCCACTAACTGTACCACTAGAGCAGTCAAGGTTCAGTCAGATCATCCACTAACTGTACCACTAGATCAGTCAAGGTTCAGTCAGGTCATCCACTAACTGTACCACTAGATCAGTCAAGGTTCAGTTAAGTCATCTACTAACTGTACCACTAGGTCAGTCAAGGTTCAATCAGGTCATCTACTAACTGTACCACTAGATCAGTCAAGGTTCAGTCAGGTCATCTACTAACTGTACCACTAGATCAGTCAAGGTTCAGTCAGGTCATCAACTAACTGTACCACTAGATCAGTCAAGGATCAGTCAGATCATCCACTAACTGTACCACTAGATCAGTCAAGGTTCAGTCAGGTCATCCACTAACTGTACCACTAGCTCAGTCAAGGTTCAGTCAGGTCATCCACTAACTGTACCACTAGATCAGTCAAGGTTCAGTCAGGTTATCCACTAACTGTACCACGAGATCAGTCAAGGTTCAGTCAGGTCATCCACTAACTGTACCACTAGATCAGTCAAAGTTCAGTCAGGTCATCCACTAACTGCACCACTAGATCAGTCAAGGTTCAGTCAGATCATCCATTAACTGTACCACTAGATCAGTCAAGGTTCAGTCAGATCATCCACTAACTGTACCACTAGATCAGTCAAGGTTCAGTCAGGTCATCCACTAACTGTACCACTAGATCAGTCAAGGTTCAGTCAGGTCACCCACTAACTGTACCACTAGATCAGTCAAGGTTCAGTCAGGTCATCCACTAACTGTACCACTAGATCAGTCAAGGTTCAGTCAGGTCATCTACTAACTGTACCACTAGATCAGTCAAGGTTCAGTCAGGTCATCCACTAACTGTACCACTAGATCAGTCAAGGTTCAGTCAGATCATCCACTAACTGTACCACTAGATCAGTCAAGGTTCAGTCAGATCATCCACTAACCGTACCACTAGATCAGTCAAGGTTCAGTCAGGTCATCCACTAACTGTACCACTAGATCAGTCAAGGTTCAGTCAGGTTATCCACTAACTGTACCACTAGATCAGTCAAGGTTCAGTCAGGTTATCCACTAACAGTGTCCACATCTCCCAGCAGGAGCAGCAGCTGCAGGAGCTGGAGCCAGCACCACTACAGCACAGCTGGTCCAGGAGACGGTCTACAACGGTGAGGCAAACTTGGTTTTGTTACACAGATGACTGAAGTTTTGATGTTACACAGATGACTGAAGTTTTCATGTTACACAGATGACTGAAGTTTTGATGTTACACAGATGACTGAAGTTTTCATGTTACACAGATGACTGAAGTTTTGATGTTACACAGATGACTGAAGTTTTCATGTTACACAGATGACTGAAGTTTTGATGTTACACAGATGACTGAAGTTTTGATGTTACACAGATGACTGAAGTTTTCATGTTACACAGATGACTGAAGTTTTGATGTTACACAGATGACTGAAGTTTTCATGTTACACAGATGACTGAAGTTTTGATATTACACAGATGACTAAAGTTTTGATGTTACACAGATGACTGAAGTTAGATGTTACACAGATGACTGAAGTTTTCATGTTACACAGATGACTAAAGTTTTCATGTTACACAGATGACTGAAGTTTTCATGTTACACAGATGACTGAAGTTATAATGTTACACAGATGACTGAAGTTTTCATGTTACACATATGACTGAAGTTTTGATGTTACACAGATGACTGAAGTTTTCATGTTACACAGATGACTGAAGTTTTCATGTTACACAGATGACTGAAGTTTTGATGTTACACAGATGACTGAAGTTTTGATGTTACACAGATGACTGAAGTTTTCATGTTACACAGATGACTGAAGTTTTGATGTTACACAGATGACAAGTTTTCATGTTACACAGATGACTGAAGTTTTGATGTTACACAGATGACTGAAGTCTTCATGTTACACAGATGACTGAAGTTTTCATGTTACACAGATGACTGAAGTTTTCATGTTACACAGATGACTGAAGTTTTGATGTTACACAGATGACTGAAGTTTTCATGTTACACAGATGACTGAAGTTTTCATGTTACACAGATGACTGAAGTTTTGATGTTACACAGATGACTGAAGTTTTCATGTTACACAGATGACTGAAGTTTTGATGTTACACAGATGACTGAAGTTTTCATGTTACACAGATGACTGAAGTTTTGATGTTACACAGATGACTGAAGTTTTCATGTTACACAGATGACTGAAGTTTTCATGTTACACAGATGACTGAAGTTTTGATGTTACACAGATGACTGAAGTTTTGATGTTACACAGATGACTGAAGTTTTCATGTTACACAGATGACTGAAGTTTTGATGTTACACAGATGACTGAAGTTTTGATGCTACACAGATGACTGAAGTTTTGATGTTACACAGATGACTGAAGTTTTGATGTTACACATATGACTGAAGTTTTGATGTTACACAGATGACTGAAGTTTTGATGTTACACAGATGACTGAAGTTTTGATGTTACACAGATGACTGAAGTTTTGATGTTACACAGATGACTGAAGTTTTCATGTTACACAGATGACTGAAGTTTTGATGTTACACAGATGACTGAAGTTTTGATGTTACACAGATGACTGAAGTTTTCATGTTACACAGATGACTGAGGTTTTGATGTTACACAGATTACTGAAGTTTTGATGTTACACATATGACTGAAGTTTTCATGTTACACAGGTGACTGAAGTTTTGATGTTACACAGATGACTGAAGTTTTGATGTTACACAGATGACTGAAGTTTTCATGTTACACAGATGACTGAAGCTTTGATGTTACACAGATGACTGAAGTTTTCATGTTACACAGATGACTGAAGTTTTGATGCTACACAGATGACTGAAGTTTTGATGTTACACAGATGACTGAAGTTTTGATGTTACACAGATGACTGAAGTTTTGATGCTACACAGATGACTGAAGTTTTGATGCTACACAGATGACTGAAGTTTTGATGTTACACAGATGACTGAAGTTTTGATGCTACACAGATGACTGAAGTTTTGATGCTACACAGATGACTGAAGTTTTGATGTTACACAGATGACTGAAGTTTTGATGTTACACAGATGACTGAAGTTTTGATGTTACACAGATGACTGAAGTTTTCATGTTACACAGATGACTGAAGTTTTGATGTTACACAGATGACTGAAGTTTTCATGTTACACAGATGACTGAAGTTTTGATGTTACACAGATGACTGAAGTTTTGATGCTACACAGATGACTGAAGTTTTGATGTTACACAGATGACTGAAGTTTTGATGCTACACAGATGACTGAAGTTTTGATGCTACACAGATGACTGAAGTTTTCATGTTACACAGATGACTGAAGTTTTGATGTTACACAGATGACTGAAGTTTTCATGTTACACAGATGACTGAAGTTTTCATGTTACACAGATGACTGAAGTTTTCATGTTACACAGATGACTGAAGTTTTGATGTTACACAGATGACTGAAGTTTTGATGTTACACAGATGACTGAAGTTTTGATGTTACACAGATGACTGAAGTTTTGATGATTCCTTCATGAAAAGTTTGTCATCTTTGACCCCTTCATTACCATATATGTATGGACTTATCAAAACACATAAACAGAATTTTCCAGCAAGACCTATAGTGAGTTCAGTAGGCTCCATCACATATAAATTGTCAAAATGGTTAGTTTCCTTATCAAGCCCTTTAGTGGGTAAGATATCAAATTCTAATATCATGAACAATGTAGATTTAGTCAACAAGCTTAATAATATCAATATTAATTTTGATTTCAAACTAGTTAGCTTTGATGTTTCCTCACATTTCACTAAAGTTCCAGTTGATGATCTTTTAGAATATTCATTTGATGTCTTGGATGATATTCATTTACCTTTTTCAAAGTCTCTTTTTATTGAATTGATAAAATTGTGTATAAAAACCTGTGTATTTCAATTTAATGGAGATTATTATGCTCAAAAATTTTGGTATGGCAATGGATAACCTTTATATGAAATATTTTTGAAATTACTGAAGGATATCTTACCTTCTAATGCAATTTGGTTTAGGTATGTAGATGATGTTTCTTTGTGTTTGGCCAACAAATGAAAATTTACAAATATTTCTCCCCTTACTTAACAATTTAGTACCTTCCATCATATTTACTGTAGAAAATGAAAATAATGGTATGTTACCATTTTTAGATTGCATGATCCATAGACAAGGAAACAAGTTTAAGTTTAGCATATACAGAAAACCCACCAATGTATGTTCATATATCCATTATTACTCATCTCAACATGACAGAGTTAGATTATCATCATTTCAATATATGTTCCTTAGGGCATTACGTATTTGCAGTCCAGAGTTTATTGATGATGAGTTTGAGAAGATATATTCTATTGGATCTAAGTTAAAGTACCCTAGATCTTTCATTGATAAATCTCTTAAGTTAGCAAAGAAATCATTTTATAGAGTTGAGCCCAAACCTTCCATTGACACCAAGAATCTTTTAGTTCTCCCTTTTAATAATAATTTTACTTTACTTTACATGTTGCTTAAATCCTTTAATGTAAATGTTGCCTTTAGCAACAATAATACTATAAAGAATATCTTAATCAGGAATTCACCAGAAAATTCTCCTGGATGCATCTATAAAGTGCCATGTAGAAATTGTGATAAGTTTTATGTTGGGCAGACTGGCAAGGATCTTTCTGTTAGACTTAAGCAAAATATAGTACATATATCTTCTATAATAATGCCTGTAGTTACGTCTATATTTCTAAAAGAACTTGGGATATATGATCCCATACGCCTGGTGGATGAATGAAGTCATATAAGACGTATCTTAAAGCAGTTATATTATCCCAATTGGTTTGTGAACCAAGCTTACTGGAGACCTGGAAAGACATTTCATGTTTCCTGCAACGAAAATGTGACAAATAAGAATAAGTCTAAATGTTTAGTGTCGTCCTCTTCTCCCAACTTAGATAATCTGAGACATGTTGTAGACCCAGGTCATGTTGTGAGACATGTTGTAGACCCAGGTCATGTTGTGAGACATGTTGTAGTCCCAGGTCATGTTGTGAGACATGTTGTAGACCCTGGTCTTGTAGTGTTGTTATCCAGGACAACAACACCATCAGCAGGACCTTCACTGACAGTAGACCACAACTTGCACACTGGGCTGGGCTGGGCTGGGCTCGGTGCTCAGCTCCGGGTCCGTCCGTCCAGCTGCTGCTGCTGCTGCTGGTGTGAACTCATGATGATCCGGTGTATATTGTTTACACACGAAACCATCAGAACCTGACCTGGCTCATGTGGTGAGATGAACTCATTCATCACGACGGGTTTCATCGTCGTACACACACACACACACACACACACACACTCTCTCTCTCTCTCTCTCTCTCTCTCTCTCTCTCTCTCTCTCTCTCTCTCTCTCTCTCTCTCTCTCTCTCTCTCTCTCTCTCTCTCTCTCTCTCTCTCGTTTCAACTTCTAAAAGTGGAAACAGAAGAAGAAGTAGAAGTCACGCGGGGAGTGCTCATCCTCCTCGAAGGCTCAGATTGGGGTGTCTAAATGTGTGTGGATGTAACCAAGATGAGAAAAAAGAAAAGATAAGTAGTATGTTTGAGGAAAGGAACCTGGATGTTTTGGCTCTGAGTGAAACGAAGCTCAAGGGTAAAGGGGAAGAGTGGTTTAGGAATGTCTTGGGAGTAAAGTCAGGGGTTAGTGAGAGGACAAGAGATAAGGAAGGAGTAGCACTACTCCTGAGGCAGGAGTTGTGGGAGTATGTGAAAAAATGTAAAAAAAGTGAACTCTAGATTGATATGGGTAAAACTGAAAGTGGATGGAGAGAGATGGGTGATTATTGGTGCATATGCACCTGGGCATGAGAAGAAAGATCATGAGAGGCAAGTGTTTTGGGAGCAGCTGAATGAGTGTGTTAGTGGTTTTGATGCACAAGACCGGGTTATAGTGATGGGTGATTTGAATGCAAAGGTGAGTAATGTGGCAGTTGAAGGTGTAATTACTGAACATGGGGGTATCTATTGGTGTACATGGGGTATCTATCGGTGTACATGGGGTATCTATTGGTGTACATGTGGTATCTATTGGTGTACATGGGGGTATCTATTGGTGTACAAGGGGTATCTATCGGTGTACATGGGGTATCTATTGGTGTACATGTGGTATCTATTGCTGTAAATGGGGTATCTATTGGTGTACATGGGGTATCTATTGGTGTAAATGGGGTATCTATTGGTGTTCATGGGGTATCTATTGGTATACATGGGGTATCTATTGGTGTACATGTGGTATCTATTGGTGTACATGGGGGTATCTATTGGTGTACATGGGGGTATCTATTGGTGTACATGGGGTATCTATCGGTGTACATGGGGGTATCTATTGGTGTACATGTGGTATCTATTGGTGTACATGGGGTATCTATTGGTGTAAATGGGGTATCTATTGGTGTTCATGGGGGTATCTATTGGTGTACATGGGGTATCTATTGGTGTACATGGGGTATCTATTGGTGTACATGGGGTATCTATTGGTGTACATGGGGTATCTATTGGTGTACATGGGGTATCTATTGGTGTAAATGGGGTATCTATTGGTGTTCATGGGGGTATCTATTGGTGTACATGGGGTATCTATTGGTGTACATGGGGTATCTATTGGTGTACATGGGGTATCTATTGGTGTACATGGGGTATCTATTGGTGTACATGGGGTATCTATTGGTGTACATGGGGTATCTATTGGTGTACATGGGGTATCTATTGGTGTACATGGGGTATCTATTGGTGTACATGGGGTATCTATTGGTGTACATGGGGTATCTATTGGTGTACATGGGGTATCTATTGGTGTACATGGGGTATCTATTGGTGTACATGGGGTATCTATTGGTGTACATGGGGTATCTATTGGTGTACATGGGGTATCTATTGGTGTACATGGGGTATCTATTGGTGTACATGGGGGTATCTATTGGTGTACATGGGGTATCTATTGGTGTACATGGGGTATCTATTGGTGTACATGGGGTATCTATTGGTGTACATGGGGTATCTATTGGTGTACATGGGGTATCTATTGGTGTACATGGGGTATCTATTGGTGTACATGGGGTATCTATTGGTGTACATGGGGTATCTATTGGTGTACATGGGGTATCTATTGGTGTACATGGGGTATCTATTGGTGTACATGGGGTATCTATTGGTGTACATGGGGGTATCTATTGGTGTACATGGGGTATCTATTGGTGTACATGGGGTATCTATTGGTGTACATGGGGTATCTATTGGTGTACATGGGGGTATCTATTGGTGTACATGGGGTATCTATTGGTGTACATGGGGGTATCTATTGGTGTACATGGGGGTATCTATTGGTGTACATGGGGTATCTATTGGTGTACATGGGGTATCTATTGGTGTACATGGGGTATCTATTGGTGTACATGGGGGTATCTATTGGTGTACATGGGGTATCTATTGGTGTACATGGGGTATCTATTGGTGTACATGGGGTATCTATTGGTGTACATGGGGTATCTATTGGTGTACATGGGGTATCTATTGGTGTACATGGGGTATCTATTGGTGTACATGGGGTATCTATTGGTGTACATGGGGGTATCTATTGGTGTACATGGGGTATCTATTGGTGTACATGGGGTATCTATTGGTGTACATGGGGTATCTATTGGTGTACATGGGGGTATCTATTGGTGTACATGGGGGTATCTATTGGTGTACATGGGGTATCTATTGGTGTACATGGGGTATCTATTGGTGTACATGGGGTATCTATTGGTGTACATGGGGTATCTATTGGTGTACATGGGGTATCTATTGGTGTACATGGGGTATCTATTGGTGTACATGGGGGTATCTATTGGTGTACATGGGGGTATCTATTGGTGTACATGGGGTATCTATTGGTGTACATGGGGTATCTATTGGTGTACATGGGGTATCTATTGGTGTACATGGGGTATCTATTGGTGTACATGGGGTATCTATTGGTGTACATGGGGTATCTATTGGTGTACATGGGGGTATCTATTGGTGTACATGGGGGTATCTATTGGTGTACATGGGGTATCTATTGGTGTACATGGGGTATCTATTGGTGTACATGGGGTATCTATTGGTGTACATGGGGTATCTATTGGTGTACATGAGGGTATCTATTGGTGTACATGGGGTATCTATTGGTGTACATGGGGTATCTATTGGTGTACATGGGGTATCTATTGGTGTACATTGGGGTATCTATTGGTGTACATGGGGTATCTGTTGGTGTGCATGGGGTATCTATTGGTGTACATGGGGTATCTATTGGTGTGCATGGGGTATCTATTGGTGTACATGGGGTATCTATTGGTGTACATGGAGTATCTATTGGTGTACATGGGGTATCTATTGGTGTACATGGGGTATCTATTGGTGTACATGGGGGTATCTATTGGTGTACATGGGGGTATCTATTGGTGTACATGGGGTATCTATTGGTGTACATGGGGTATCTATTGGTGTACATGGGGGTATCTATTGGTGTACATGGGGTATCTATTGGTGTACATGGGGTATCTATTGGTGTACATGGGGTATCTATTGGTGTACATGGGGTATCTATTGGTGTACATGGGGGTATCTATTGGTGTACATGGGGGTATCTATTGGTGTACATGGGGGTATCTATTGGTGTACATGGACATAGTGAAGATCTTGTAGAGTCGTATGCTGGCAGTAAACTGTGCACATCTGGTATCATAAGAGGACCACACAGGTGGGGGCCTGTGTGGTGTAGCGTTCCTGACCATGACGCATTCACGGGCCACCAGCCAGGGTCCAGCATGGCATAGGTTCGAATCCTGGTTATGGCAGTCGGTCTACGGTCAATCCAGCTGTTCATCCTTCCTTTGGGGATGGTCGATAAAATGGGTACCTGGCTCAGGTTAGGATATATATATGTATATATATATATATATATATATATATATATATATATATATATATATATATATATATATATATATATATATATATATATATTTATATATATATATATATATATATATATATATAAATATATATATATATATATATATATATATATATATATATATATATATATATATATATATATATATATATATATATTCTTTCTTTTTCTTTCATACTATTCGCCATTTCCCGCTTCAGCGAGGTAGCGTTAAGAACAGAGGACTGGGCCTCTGAGGAAACATCTTCATCCAGCCCCCTTCTCTGTTCCTTCCTTTGGGAAAAAAAAAAAAAAAAAGAGAAGGGAGGATTTCCAGCCCCCTCTCCCTTCCCTTTTAGTCGCCTTCTACGACACGCAGGGAATACGTGGGAAGTATTCTTTCTCCCCTATATATATATATATATATATATATATATATATATATATATATATATATATATATATATATATATATATATATATATGTATATATATATATATATATATATATATATATATATATATATATATATATATATATATATATATATATATGGCTTTGGTTAAGACTGGATACTGGCCGTAGGAAAGATGGTAAGTGGCAACCGTTGGATGACATACTATTTGATAGGCGTGTCAAAGAGACATTTGGACGTAAACGTGTTGAGACGGGCAGCTGGTAGGATGCCTAAGCATTAACTGATGCAAACAAGGTTAAGATTTGTAAGAGGTTTGGGTAAAGAGGAAGTTGTATGAGTGAGAAAAGGGTAGTGAAAGTGAGTGAACTTGGAAATTGGAGATGTGTATCATAGAATGGCAAAAGGTGAGAGCAAATGACGTAAGGGGAATGGGTGAGCAATGGGATGTATTTAGGGAAGCAGTGATGGCTTGTGCAAAAGATGCTTGTGGCACGAGAAGCGTGGGAGGTGGGCAGATTAGAAAGGGTAGTGAGTGGTGGGATGAAGAAGTAAAGTTGTTATTGAAAGAGAAAAGAAAGTTGTATGAGCGATACTTACAGGAAAGGAGTGCAAATGATAGGGAGATGTATAACAGAAAGTGGCAGGAGGTCAAGAGGAAGGTGTGGGGGTTGAAAAAGAGGGCAAATGAGAGTTGGGGTGAGAGAGTATCATTAAACTTTAGGGACAGTAATAAGATATTTTGGAAGGAGTTAAATAACATGTGTAAGACAAGGGAACAAATGGGAACTTCAGTGAAGGGGGCTAATGGGGAGGAGATAACAAGTAGTGGTGATGTGAGAAGGAGATGGAGTGAGTATTTTGAAGGTTTATTGAATGTGTCTGATGATAGAGTGGCAGATATAGGGTGTTTTGGTCGAGGTGGTGTGCAAAGTGAGAGGGTTAGGGAGAATGGTTTGGTTAAGAGAGAAGAAGTAGTGAAAGATTTGCGGAAGATGAAATCCTGCAAGGCGGCGGGTTTGGATGGTATTGCACTTGAATGATTAAGAAAGAGGGTGACTGTGTTGTTTACTGGTTGGTAAGGATATTCATTGTATGTATGACTCATGGTGAGGTGCCTGATGATTGGCGGAATGCGTGCATAGTGCCATTGTACAAAGGCAAAGGGGATAAGAGTGAGTGCTCAAATTACAGAGGTATAAGTTTGTTGAGTATTCCTGGTAAATTATATGGGAGGGTATTGATTGAGAGGGTGAAGGCATGTACAGAGCATCAGATTGGGGAAGAGCAGTGTGGTTTCAGAAGTGGTAGAGGATGTGTGGATCAGGTGTTTGCTTTGAAGAATGTATGTGAGAAATAGGATTGTCATGAGAATATCTACGGGTGTGCAGAGAGCATATGTTAGGGTTGACAGCTATGCCACATGGTAGGTCATACGAATATGGATAGTGTGAGCAAAGCTACTGAAAACAGTGAGTAGTTTAGATCAATGGTGTAAAGCTTGTGTGCGAGTAGGTAGAGAGGACGGTGAGTGGTTGCTGGTGAAGTCTGGTCTCCGGTACAGTTGTGTGATGTCACTATGTGTTCAATATGTTCAGGGTTGAGGTGGTGAGGGGGGGGGGGGCTACATTACCAGGGTCTTGGGTAGTGTAGGGGTGTCGAGAGTGTGGGGGGGGGGTTATGATAAGTGATCCGGTTGTTAATGTTCATGACACAACATTGGTGGACGACACGATGCGGAAACTGTACAATCTGGCATTACCTGAGCTGCCATGGGTGCCTTTGGGTGTCTCATGTGGCTTACACACCTGTTCATGCAAGACTTTTCTTCAGTAATTATAACTTTAGTTATACATAAGAAGAACAACATCTGAAGCCATGATAATATTATGTGAGTCAACCTCGTCTCCCAACACAGGCACACAGTGCGCAACGCCCTACCAGGAGGTCGGAGGAAAATGCATCTATATCGACGTGTTCACCTACGGGAATTGGCAACAATGTCGGAACTTCTGCGTGTCCCTAGGAGGAGACTTGATCAAAGTGGACACTGGAAACTTCTTCTCTGACATTATTCGCTACCTGCACCAGAATGGTGGGTTGTGATCATGGTTGTATGTCTCCTGCTGTGTTGTGTCCCACTACTCTGGTTGTGATCATGGTTGTATGTCTCCTGCTGTGTTGTGTCCCACTACACTGGTTGTGATCAGGGTTGTATGTCTCATGCTCTGTTGTGTCCCACTACACTGGTTGTGATCATGGTTGTATGTCTCCTGCTGTGTTGTGTCCCACTACTCTGATTGTGATCATGGTTGTATGTCTCCTGCTGTGTTGTGTCCCACTACACTGGTTGTGATCATGGTTGTATGTCTCCTGCTGTGTTGTGTCCCACTACACTGGTTGTGATCATGGTTGTATGTCTCCTGCTGTGTTGTGTCCCACTACTCTGGTTGTGATCATGGTTGTATGTCTCCTGCTGTGTTGTGTCCCACTACTCTGGTTGTGATCATGGTTGTATGTCTCCTGCTGTGTTGTGTCCCACTACACTGGTTGTGATCAGGGTTGTATGTCTCCTGCTGTGTTGTGTCCCACTACTCTGGTTGTGATCATGGTTGTATGTCTCCTGCTGTGTTGTGTCCCACTACACTGGTTGTGATCATGGTTGTATGTCTCCTGCTGTGTTGTGTCCCACTACACTGGTTGTGATCA
>NC_092228.1:30204932-30217738 GCF_036320965.1 Panulirus ornatus | reverse complement strand
AATGAGGGAGATGCATAAAAAAAAGAAAAAGAGGTCAAGAGAAAGTTGCAAGAGGTGAAAAAGAGGGCGAATGAGAGTTGGGGTGAGAGAGTATCATTAAATTTTACGGAGAATAAAAAGATGTTTTGGAAAGGGGTAAACAAAGTGCGTAAGACAAGGGAGCAAATGGGAACTTCAGTGAAGGGGGCTAATGATGAGGTGATAACAAGTAGTGGTGATGTGAGAAGGAGATGGAGTGAGTATTTTGAAGGTTTGTTGAATGTGTTTGATGATAGAGTGGCAGATATAGGGTGTCTTGGTCGAGTTGGTGTGCAAAGTGAAAGGGTTAGGGAAAATGATTTGGTAAACACAAAAGAGGTAGTAAAAGCTTTGTGGAAGATGAAAGCTGGCAAGGCAGCAGGTTTGGATGGTATTGCAGTGCAATTTATTAAAAAAGGGGGTGACTGTATTGTTGACTGGTTGGTAAGGTTATTTAATGTACGTATGACTCATGGTGAGTTGCCTGAGGATTGGCGGAATGCTTGCATAGTTCCATTGTACAAAGGCAAAGGGGATAAGAGTGAGTGCTCAAATTACAGAGGTATAAGTTTGTTGAGTATTCCTAGGAAATTATATGGGAGGGTATTGATTGAGAGGGTGAGGGCATGTACAGAGCATCAGATTGGGGAAGAGCAGTGTGGTTTCAGAAGTAGTAGAGGATGTGTGGATCAGGTGGTTGCTTTGAAGGTTGTATGTGAGAAATACTTAGAAAAGCAAATGGATTTGTATGTAGCATTTATGAATCTGGAGAAGGCATATGATAGAGTTGCTTTGTGGAAGGTATTAAGAATGTATGGTGCGGGAGGCAAGTTGTTAGAAGCAGTGAGAATTTTTTAGCGAGGATGTAAGGCATGTGTACGTGTAGGAAGAGAGGAAAGTGATTGGTTCTCAGTGAATGTAGGTTTGCAGCAGGGGTGTGTGATGACTCCATGGTTGTTTAATTTGTTTATGGATGGGGTTGTTAGGGAGGTGTATGCAAGAGGTTTGGAAAGAGGGGCATGTATGCACTTCTGAAACCACACTGCTCTTCCCAATCTGATGCTCTGTACATGCCTTCACCCTCTCAATCAATACCCTCCCATATGATTTACCAGGAATACTCAACAAACTTATACCTCTGTAATTTGAGCACTCTTATCCCCTTTGCCTTTGTACAATGGCACTATGCACGCATTCCGTCAATCCTCAGGCACTTCGCCATGAATCATACGTATATATGTATATATATATATATATATATATATATATATATATATATATATATATATATATATATATATATATATATATATATATATATATATATATTATTCATTACTTATTTTGCTTTGTCGCTGTCTCCCGCGTTAGCGAGGTCGCGCAAGGAAACAGACGAAAGAACGGCCCAACCCGCCCACATACACATGTATATACATACATGTCCACACACGCACAATATACATACCTATACATCTCAATGTACACATATATATACACACACAGACATATACATATATACACATGTACATAATTCATACTGTCTGCCTTCATTTGTTCCCATCGCCACCTCGGCACACATGGAATAACAACCCCCTCCCCTGCATGTGTGCGAGGTAGCGCTAGGAAAAACACCAAAGGCCCCATTCGTTCACACTCAGTCTCTAGCTGTCATGTAATAATGCACCGAAACCACAGCTCCCTTTCTACATCCAGACCCCACAAATCTGTCCATCGTTTATCCCAGACGCTTCATATGCCCTGGTTCAATCCATCGACAGCACGTCGACCCCGGTATACCACACCGTTCCAATTCACTCTATTCCTTGCACGCCTTTCACCCTCCTGCATGTTCAGGCCTCGATCGCTCAAAATCTTTTTCACTCCATCCTTCCACCTCCAATTTGGTCTCCCACTTCTCCATATATATATATATATATATATATATATAATATATATATATATATATATATATATATATATATATATATATATATATATATATATATATATATATATATATATATATATATATATATGTGGATAGGGGATTAAGAATATTTTCCACGTATTCCCTGCGTGTCGTAGAAGGCGACTAAAAGGGGAGGGAACGGGGGGCTGGAAATCCTCCCCTCTCGGTTTTGGTTTGTTTTTTTAATTTTCCAAAAGATGGAACAGAGGGGGCCAGGTGAGGATATTCCAAAAAAGGCCCAGTCCTCTGTTCTTAGCGCTACCTCGCTAACGCGGGAAATGGCGAATAGCTTAAAAGAAAAGAAAAAAAAAAAAAAAATATATATATATATATATATATATATATATATATATATATATATATATATATATATATATATATATATATATATATATATATATATATATATAAGTATATATATATAATCAGTGTATATAAGTTTATACATACACGTCCACACACGCACATATACATATCTATACATTTCAACGTATACAAATGTATACATACAGAGACATGTATACACATATATGCACATATATACACATGTACATAATTCATCCTTCATGCCCTTATTCATTTCCGTCGCCACCCCGCCACACATGACATAACAACCCCCTCCCCCCGCATGCGCGCAAGGTAGCGCTAGGAAAAGATAACAAAGGCCACATTCTTTCAGGCTCAGTCTTTGGCTATCATGTAAAATGCACCGAAACCACAGCTCCCTTTCTACATCCAGACCCAACAAATCGGTCCATCGTTTATCCCAGACACTTCATATGCCCTGGTTCAATCCATCGACAGCACGTCGACCCCGGTATACCACACCGTTCCAATTCACTCTATTCCTTGCACGCCTTTCACCCTCCTGCATGTTCAGGCCTCGATCGCTCAAAATCTTTTTCACTCCATCCTTCCACCTCCAATTTGGTCTCCCACTTCTCCTCGTTCCCTCCACCCCTGACCAATATATCCTCTTTGTCAATCTTTCCTCACTCATTCTCTCCATGTTACCAAACCATTTCAAAACACCCTCTACTGCTCTCTCAATCACACTCTTTTTTTTTATTACCATACATCTCTCTTACCCTTTCATCACTTATTCGATCAAACCAACTCCCACCACATATTGCCTCAAACATCTCATTTCCAACACATCCACCCTCCGTATTACTCTATCTATAGCCCCCGCCTCGCAACCATATAACATTGTTGGGAGAACTGTTCCTTCAAGCATACCCATTTTTGCCATCCGAGATAATGATTTCGCCTTCCACACATTTTTCAGCGCTCCCAGAACTTTCGCCCCCTCCCCCAGCCATGTGAATCACTCCCACTTCCATTGTTCCATCGGCTGCCAAATCTAAAACATTTCACTTCCTCCAGTTTTTCTCCATTCAAACTTACCTCCCAGTTGACTTGTCCCTCAACCTTTCTGTACCTAATAACCTTGCTCTTATTCACATTTATTCTCAGCTCTCTTCTTTCGCACAGTTCACCAAATTCAGTCATAAGCTTCTGCAGTTTATCATCCGAATCAGCCACCAGCGTTGTATCGTCATCGAACAACAACATTCACATTTGCATTCAATTTCCTCGTCTCCCACAGCTTTCCACACTCACTCACCATCTACAGCAAATTCTCTCTCGAATCTGATATCATTGTTGTATGATCAGCATGCTACAAATGACTCACTTCCTAAACCCTTTCATCCCCGGCATACTACGTACTCGCTCCTCTTTCCAAGAACATAGCATTTGCGTCCCTCACCACCTCATCCATAAACATATTAAAGAACCATCGTAACATCACACACCCCTAACGCTGACCGATCTTCACTTGAAACCATTCATTCTCCTCTTTTCCTTCTCATATACATGCCTTATAACACTGTTAAAGGTTCTAACTGCTTCAAGCAGCTCTCCTCCCACACCATATATTCGTACGACCTTTCAAAAGGCATCCCTATCAACCCCATCATATGCTTCTCCATATCCGTAAATGCCACGTAGAAATCCATCTGTTTCTCAAAGTATTTCTAACACACATTCTTTAAGGCGAACACCTGATCCACACATCCTCTACCACTTCTGAAACCATACTGCTCTTCCCCAGTCTGATGATCTGTACATGCCTTCACCCTCTTGATCACAATCTCTCATACAACTTACCTGTAGCTTGAACTCTCGCCTTTATTCCTCTTGTCTTTCTGCAGTGGCACTATACATGCATTCTGCGAATCCTGAGGCACTTCACCGTGAACCATACATACAATGAATATCCTTACCAACAGATCGACAACACCGTCACCCCCTTTCTTAGGAAATTCAACTGAAATACCTTCTACTTCCGCCGCCTTGCCATATTTCACCTTACGCAGGACTGTAACTACCTCTACTTCCTTCACCAAACCACTCCCCATGACGCTCTTACTTTGCATACCACCCGACACAGATATTGCGTCAGATTGTTGACCAAGCTTAACACTATTTCTATGTTGTTTAACCATAACACAAAGAAACATGCCAGTAGGTATTACCTTGTTTTGAGAACTTGCTTAATCTTTCTCTATTGTTATAATTATAGATATCAATGTAGTCTTCAGCAATAACAATACTGACAGAAAAACTCATACCAGAAATTCTGTAACTGTTCGGAAGGGATGTGTGTATAATATCCCCTGTAAAGAGTGTGATCAGTTTTACTTGGGGTCAGACTTTTAAAAGTTCTTAGTATTAGGGTTCAGCAACACGTTAAAGTCAAGATAGTACTGCAATATTTGTCAGCCGTACAGATTTTGTTCTGACCTTCCTAAATTACTTCCCTATTCACTGTCACGTGCTTTTTGTAAATCCACAAATGCTGTGCAAACCTTTCGCCCTACAACTGTACCTAACGCTTCTCCACGTTCAGAATCCAGATCTACATACTGTCTGTCCTTCCCTAAACCCAACTTCTTCCACATCAAGAAAAGGTTCTGCTAACTCTTGATAACACGATCACTCAGTGTCCTCGGGATTCTTATGCCTCTCCTCTTCTTCCATTGCTCTTCTCTGTCTTCGCCCAGTCAGCAGACACCTGACAACTACGTTCCCACACCTCTATTTACACTCTCCACATCCACCCAAAAGCAGTTTCAGCCATACATACGTTGCAAGGTCTTCCTCACACTTCCTACCGTTCTCGCTTCTTATTTCCTCCGTGTTGCAAGGTCTTCCTCTCCCAAACTCTCTCTCTCTCTCTCTCTCTCTCTCTCTCTCTCTCTCTCTCTCTCTCTCTCTCTCTCTCTCTCTCTCTCTCTCTCTCTCTCTCTCTCTCTCTCTAAGTGCTATTAAGATAAGCAAAGTACACACACACACACACACACACACACACACACACACACACACACTTAGGATTCTCCGTATATTGACATTACCGACAAGTTCACAAGTAAACTACGTCTCGGCTTTCCTTACACAGACCTCCTAAGCAGAAAGAAGATGACGATGAAATGTTATGCAATGAAATCACAACTATGATAAACAGTAAAGCGGTCACAACAGTAGGAGACTTCAACAGTCCAAACATTAACTAGAACCGAGAGGGAACGAGACTAACGGAACTGATTAAAGACGCTTTTCTAGAACAATTGATTGAATAACCAACACGAGGTAAAACATTCTTGATCTTGTCCTCACCAGTGACACAAACTTAATCAACTCTTGCGAAGTAGGCGAGAGTTTGTCAAACAGTGATCACTGTTTGATTAGACTAAATTTAGATTATGAAATAAATGACAACAAACTCTTGATCCCAGATTACAGGCCAGGATATTTTGAAAACATTAAACAAGAAATTCGCATCACCAATTGGACATAACTTCTTGACGTTTACACAGTCGAAGAAATGTGGAATAATTCTAAAATCTCTTGACTCATAATTGAAAATAAACATATTCCATGAATAATAAAGAAAACTTGCAATATTTCAAAACCATCATGGATGAAATGGAGAATAGAGGGAATGATTCGCCAAAAAAAGAAAACATATAAGAAATTCAAATCGATAGGAACCGATGAAAATCACCAGGAATTCATCAAAATCTAAAGAGAGTGTAGGAAGGTCATAAGTTAGACAGAGTAAACGCCACTAAGAAAAATAATTTCCTTCCAAGTTGATAATAATCCTCAGGAATTCTTCCAATACAGTGAGAGAAGGAATTGGATCATTACAAAACGAACATGACACACTAACTACTGACCTGACGACAAGGTAATGGTTACCATACTAAATTATTCTTCAAACTCCGTATTGACAACTGAAGAAACATCTCGAATACCACAACCAATGAAAATGTTTGAAGCATCTGATGACGAGGAGTTGAAGGTTAGAGAAATAAAGATCTCTGAACTACTTAAATACCTGCACCAATTAAATCCTAACAAATCCAACGACCCAGATAACGTAGCTCCAAGATTTGTGAAAGAGGTCAGGAGACAGCTGATATACCCCATAACAAAAGAGGTCAGGAGACAGCTGATATACCCCATAACAAAAGAGGTCAGGAGACAGCTGATATACCCCATAACAAAAGAGGTCAGGAGACAGCTGATATACCCCATAACAAAAGAGGTCAGGAGACAGGTGATATACCCCATAACAAAAGAGGTCAGGAGACAGCTGATATACCCCATAACAAAAGAGGTCAGGAGACAGCTGATATACCCCATAACAAAAGAGGTCAGGAGACAGGTGATATACCCCATAACAAAAGAGGTCAGGAGACAGGTGATATACCCCATAACAAAAGAGGTCAGGAGACAGGTGATATACCCCATAACAAAAGAGGTCAGGAGACAGGTGATATACCCCATAACAAAAGAGGTCAGGAGACAGCTGATATACCCCATAACAAAAGAGGTCAGGAGACAGCTGATATACCCCATAACAAAAGAGGTCAGGAGACAGCTGATATACCCCATAACAAAAGAGGTCAGGAGACAGGTGATATACCCCATAACAAAAGAGGTCAGGAGACAGGTGATATACCCCATAACAAAAGAGGTCAGGAGACAGGTGATATACCCCATAACAAAAGAGGTCAGGAGACAGCTGATATACCCCATAACAAAAGAGGTCAGGAGACAGCTGATATACCCCATAACAAAAGAGGTCAGGAGACAGCTGATATACCCCATAACAAAAGAGGTCAGGAGACAGGTGATATACCACATAACAAAAGAGGTCAGGAGACAGCTGATATACCCCATAACAAAAGAGGTCAGGAGACAGCTGATATACCCCATAACAAAAGAGGTCAGGAGACAGCTGATATACCCCATAACAAAAGAGGTCAGGAGACAGCTGATATACCCCATAACAAAAGAGGTCAGGAGACAGGTGATATACCCCATAACAAAAGAGGTCAGGAGACAGCTGATATACCCCATAACAAAAGAGGTCAGGAGACAGCTGATATACCCCATAACAAAAGAGGTCAGGAGACAGCTGATATACCCCATAACAAAAGAGGTCAGGAGACAGGTGATATACCCCATAACAAAAGAGGTCAGGAGACAGCTGATATACCCCATAACAAAAGAGGTCAGGAGACAGGTGATATACCCCATAACAAAAGAGGTCAGGAGACAGCTGATATACCCCATAACAAAAGAGGTCAGGAGACAGCTGATATACCCCATAACAAAAGAGGTCAGGAGACAGGTGATATACCCCATAACAAAAGAGGTCAGGAGACAGCTGATATACCCCATAACAAAAGAGGTCAGGAGACAGCTGATATACCCCATAACAAAAGAGGTCAGGAGACAGCTGATATACCCCATAACAAAAGAGGTCAGGAGACAGGTGATATACCCCATAACAAAAGAGGTCAGGAGACAGCTGATATACCCCATAACAAAATTATTCAACAAATCTCTATCGGATGGTCAGGTGTCAACTGACTGCAAACTAGTAAATGTTATTCCTATATATATATATATAAAAGGAGACAAAAAGTGTGTCTTGAACTACCGCCCAATTAGCCTTACGTCAGTGTTAGGTAAAATGATGGAAAAATAATACGAGATAAAATTGTCAAGTTTCTAGAACACAAAATCATATCAGACAACCAACACGGTTTCCGCTATAGAAGATCCGGCCTGACGAATTTGCTGGATTGTTTTAATGTTATCTGTCAGCAATGGAAGGAAAAACTACTGCTCTGATGTAGTATAGTTAGATATCTAAAAGGTTTTCCATAAAGTACCTCACAAGAAACTTTCACATCAACTCAAAGCACAACATGGAATCAGTGAAGAACTCTGTACATGGATCAGAGACTGGCTTACCGGAAGAAAGCAGCGGGTAGTATTAAACAGCGAAGCCTCAAATTGGCTAGACGTAACGAGTGGTGTGCCACAGGGGTCGGTCTTAGGCCCAATTCGTTTCATAACATATATTAATGACCTAGAACTCGGTCTCGTATCTAAGATCTCCAAATTTGCTGACGGTACTAAATCAGGAGGAAGAGCTGTAAACAGGCGGGACTGTGAAATGATTCAAAGAGTTCATAACTTACTAGCAGAGTGGTCAGACAGATGGCAAATAAAGTTTAATGTAGACAAGTGTAAAGTTATGCACTTTGGAAACAAGAATATACGTTACGACAACAAACTATTCGGAAACTCACTAACTAGAATAAATGAAGAGAAGGACCTTGGTGTTGTCATTAGCAACAATTTGAAATACAATAAACAGTGTCAAGGAGCGAGTAAAAATGGTAACCAAATGTTAGGTTTCATAGCCAGGAACATAGATTACAAGACACCAGAAACGATTCTCACACTTTAAATTCCCTAGTAAGACCACACCTTGAATATTCAGTTCAGTCTTGGTCCCCAAACTATAAAAAGACGAAGAAAAATTAGAGCAAGTACAAAGACGCGCGACAAAATTGATCCCATCCATTAGAAATCTGGCATACGAAGAGAGGCTAACACGATTGGATCTCTTCTTCCTCAAACAAGGTAGAATTAGTCCAAGTGCTCAAAATTCTGAACAAGTTTGATAAAGTAAACCACGAACATCTTTTTGAAACACAAGAAAATACGGTTACCAGGACAAATGGAATAGAATTCAAAGCTAAATGATGTAGTACGGACGTGGGAAAAAGCTTATTGAGCACTGGAATATGTTACCTTCAGACGTAGTGAATGCTAAAACTATAAATATTTCTAAGAGTTGTTTACACAAATCTTTTATAAATTCAGGCATACTTTATAAAAAGAAATGCCAGATATATACTGTATAAACGACAGCGGTAACGGAGACACTGGAAGGCTAATATGCAGCAGCGGGGACTTGGTGATGGCTTAAAAAACTGCTGAGTGAAATAAAAAAAACTTGGTCATGTTAGATTCCTTGTTTTTAATACCAAACCAGTCGTGGGACTTTCAGGCCTTCTGTTCTCTCTCTCTCTCTCTCTCTCTCTCTCTCTCTCTCTCTCTCTCTCTCTCTCTCTCTCTCTCTCTCTCTCTCTCTTGATATACAAAATCTCTTTAAGTCTTTTGTTCAGGTCTTTATATGACGCATTATTTTCTTTTTTTATCAAGGAGCTAAATAAATCCCTAATGACAGTGTACGTAATTCTAGAATCATGTCTAACCTAACCCCTGAGGAAGGCGTCAAAGATTCTTCGGTTGATGTTCGTAAGTTGACGTTGACGGCCTTAACGACCTTGTTAGATGACAGGGTAAAGCATAAACAACCAACCTTCGATCATTAATAACATTTGGCACAACAAACCATCACAAATGTCTCTATTTCTCCTCCACTACCAACCCTCTCCAATCTTCATTCCACCATGTTGTACCACGTTTGCCACATAGCATTATACATAATGTAAACACACTTCGCTCGTCGTCTTCATTCCACCATGTTGTACCACGCTTGCCACATAGCATTATACATAATGTAAACACTCTTCATTCCACCATGTTGTACCACGCTTGCCACATAGCATTATACATAATGTAAACACACTTCCCTCGTCGTCTTCACTTGTGTTAAACTGCTTCCAAATGATTACCTCATTGTTGGTGGATCCTCACAGTTTTTTTTGTTTCCTAAGTTAACTATGAAAGTTAGTTTTCCGCCTTTTGTTTTTCAAAATTTCAACTCCCATCTATTTCATCTCATTCCTGTTTCTATTTCTATATCGTCTACAAGAGATCATTAATCTACATGATACTGTCCTGCTGATGCACTACTTCCTCGTCTTTCATACCACAAATCCTGTACGGGACAAACCAATCAGGCTTTGCTCTTCCTCGTGTCTGATGTATGTGTATATCTGAAGACTTTGATATGATGCCCATGTGTATGTGTTCCTTTAGTCGAGTACAGGCGAGTCTGACCTTCAGGTTCAGGTAGTAAGGAACATAGACCTATCCTCATCTATCCAGGTCATGCCCAGGTTCAAGTAGTAAGGAACATAGACCTATCCTCATCTATCCAGGTCACGGTGTCTGTCTTCACGTTCCACTGTGCCTCCGCTACACTGTACTCTCGTGGAAGTCTTCACAGTGTTTCCTGACCTTACTCTCGAAAGTGACATTCTTGTCCTTACATGTGTTATCACAGCTGTTGTCTTTCTCCAGAACATCTGGCATACCGTCCTCTAGCGACTGTCTTGCTCTGCTCTCTCTCTCATTCATCGTCCTTCATGTATTATGTGAGGAAATCTCAGGGACGAGGTAGCAAGCAACGTGCTTCTCCGTCCGTGCATGCTCAGCACATCCTTCTGGGCAGAGGAGACGGAGGGATGGCACAGTGTGGGCCAGAGGTCTTGGGAGAGAGAGAGGGGGGGGCAGAGGTCAAAGTCAATACGTCACTAATCATAGTTTACACCTTGCGAAGACTTGAAAAAATTCCTCTACTAACATCCACTTTAAGTTCTCTGGGTTCATTATAGTGACGACCAACCACTTTATGAAGACATTCAGGCCCAGACAATCTTACCTTACTGTATGTCATACTTTACTTCAGTGTTATTACTTAAGTTCTCTTCAACTTATATCATTCATCTTCCGTTTCACTCTTCCCATCATGAACATTAGATTCATCAAATATCAAACTTAATCTGAAAGTTAACAAACAAGCATCTTGTAGAAAGATGTTATCACACAAGATCCAATATGTTTTGTTATTCTTCAAAGCTGAACTAATTGAAATAGATAATAGCAATATAATGGAGAAGCACATACCATGCAATATACGAGTTTCTTAATGATGCATGTCTGTTACCCTCCTGGCTGTTCAGTTGTCATCTTTTATAAAAGAAAACATTCCATCAGAGGATCTGGTTCCCTCACTTACCAAAGTGTAACATATCCATTATTTCACTCGTACTGGATTTCGTATACCTAAGATCCTACATTCATTCCCGACAGTTAAGGGCTGATTGGTAAATGACTGAATGAGGTGGTTCCATTAAATATCTAGAGCTCATAGATTTAGAATGAACGACACGCACTTACAGTGAAGTAGTGTTAACAGATTATGTTTTATTAGAGTCCAATTAATGATCCCTCTACAACAGGCAGAAGGTAGGGTGTAGTGAGAATATCCAGGACATTATAACACGGATCGTATAACACTTGTGGTTGTGGATACATGAGACACTGGTGGTTGTGGATACATGAGACACTGGTGGTTGTGTTGTGGATACATGAGACACTTGTGGTTGTGGATACATGAGACACTTGTGGTTGTGGATACATGAGACACTTGTGGTTGTGGATACATGAGACACTTGTGGTTGTGGATACGTGAGACACTTGTGGTTGTGGATACATGAGACACTTGTGGTTGTGGATATATGAGACACTGGTGGTTGTAGATACATGAGACACTGGTGGTTGTGGATACATGAGACACTTGTGGTTGTGGATACATGAGACACTTGTGGTTGTGGATATATGAGACACTTGTGGTTGTGGATACATGAGACACTTGTGGTTGTGGATACATGAGACACTTGTGGTTGTGGATACATGAGACACTTGGGGTTGTGGATACATGAGACACTGGTGGTTGTGGATACATGAGACACTTGTGGTTGTGGATACATGAGACACTTGTGGTTGTGGATACATGATACACTTGGGGTTGTGGATACATGAGACGCTTGTGGTTGTGGATACATGAGACACTTGTGGTTGTGGATACATGAGACACTTGTGGTTGTGGATACATGAGACACTGGTGGTTGTGGATACATGAGACACTTGAGGTTGTGGATACATGAGACACTTGTAGTTGTGGATACATGAGACACTTGTGGTTGTAGATACATGAGACACTTGTGGTTGTGGATACATGAGACACTTGTGGTTGTGGATACATGAGACACTTGTGATTGTGGATACATGAGACACTTGTGGTTGTGGATACATGAGACACTGGTGGTTGTGGATACATGAGACACTGGTGGTTGTGGATACATGAGACACTTGTGGTTGTGGATACATGAGACACTTGTGGTTGTGGATACATGAGACACTTGTGGTTGTGGATACATGAGACACTTGTGGTTGTGGATACATGAGACACTTGTGATTGTGGATACATGAGACACTTGTGGTTGTGGATATATGAGACACTGGTGGTTGTGGATACATGAGACACTTGTGGTTGTGGATACATGAGACACTTGTGGTTGTGGATACTGGTGAAGAAAAAGGTAACAAAGCAACAACGACATTGATCATGAAGGAAAAATCTGCACAAGTTGAACCGCAAAGTGAAACAAACACACTTATGAAGCCCAGA
>NC_092228.1:30196585-30204832 GCF_036320965.1 Panulirus ornatus | reverse complement strand
ACCTTGAGAGTTTGAAAATGCGTGACAATAATCAACTGACGTATCATATGTTCATACCTGAGTCAAACATAGGTCTGAAAAAGATGAGGAAACATGTTTACATATCATTTCACATGTTGTACCATATATCACAGTGATAACTGCAGACATATATGGAACATCCTCTCACTCAGCCCACTGAACCGAACTATAATTCACATTTCAATTAATTTTACACACAGATTTTCTATATTCTGTTTCTAAGTTTGAAATACAGCTACGTCAATCATGTGAGACGTATATTCCAGATATATCAACACTTATATATATATATATATATATACATAAGTATACTTCTCCTCGTTCCCTCCACCTCCGACACATATATCCTCTTGGTCAATCTTTCCTCACTCATTCTCTCCATGTGCCCAAACCATTTCAAAACACCCTCTTCTGCTCTCTCAACCACGCTCTTTTTATTTCCACACATCTCTCTTACCCTTACGTTACTTACTCGATCAAACCACCTCACACCACACATTGTCCTCAAACATCTCATTTCCAGCACATCCATCCTCCTGCGCACAACTCTATCCATAGCCCACGCCTCGCAACCATACAACATTGTTGGAACCACTATTCCTTCAAACATACCCATTTTTGCTTTCCGAGATAATGTTCTCGACTTCCACACATTTTTCAAGGCTCCCAAAATTTTCGCCCCCTCCCCCACCCTATGATCCACTTCCGCTTCCATGGTTCCATCCGCTGACAGATCCACTCCCAGATATCTAAAACACTTCACTTCCTCCAGTTTTTCTCCAGGGAACGAGGAGAAGAGGGAGACCAAATTGGAGGTGGAAAGATGGAGTGAAAAAGATTTTGTGTGATCGGGGCCTGAACATGCAGGAGGGTGAAAGGAGGGCAAGGAATAGAGTGAATTGGAGCGATGTGGTATACAGGGTTTGACGTGCTGTCAGTGGATTGAATCAAGGCATGTGAAGCGTCTGGGGTAAACCATGGAAAGCTGTGTAGGTATGTATATTTGCGTGTGTGGACGTGTGTATGTACATGTGTATGGGGGGGGGGGGGGTTGGGCCATTTCTTTCGTCTGTTTCCTTGCGCTACCTCGCAAACGCGGGAGACAGCGACAAAGTATAAAAAAAAAAAAAAAAAAAAAAAAAAAAAAAAACATAAGTATACTTATGTAAGTAGGAGAGATGGCCAGAGAGCGTTATTGTATTACGTGTTAATTGACAGGCGTGCGAAAGAGAGACTTTTGGATGTTAATGTGCTGAGAGGTGCAACTGGAGGGATGTCTGATCATTATCTTGTGGAGGCTAAGGTGAAGATTTGTATGGGTTTTCAGAAAAGAAGAGTGAATGTTGGGGTGAAGAGGGTGGTGAGAGTAAGTGAGCTTGAGAAGGAGACCTGTGTGAGGAAGTACCAGGAGAGACTGAGTACAGAATGGAAAAAGGTGAGAACAATGGAAGTAAGGGGAGTGGGGGAGGAATGGGATGTATTTAGGGAATCAGTGATGGATTGCGCAAAAGATGCTTGTGGCATGAGAAGAGTGGGAGGTGGGTTGATTAGAAAGGGTAGTGAGTGGTGGGATGAAGAGGTAAGAGTATTAGTGAAAGAGAAGAGAGAGGCATTTGGACGATTTTTGCAGGGAAAAAATGCAATTGAGTGGGAGATGTATAAAAGAAAGAGACAGGTCAAGAGAAAGGTGCAAGAGGTGAAAAAAAGGGCAAATGAGAGTTGCGGTGAGAGAGTATCATTAAATTTTAGGGAGAATAAAAAGATGTTCTGGAAGGAGGTAAATAAAGTGCGTAAGACAAGGGAGCAAATGGGAACTTCAGTGAAGGGCGCAAATGGGGAGGTGATAACAAGTAGTGGTGATGTGAGAAGGAGATGGAGTGAGTATTTTGAAGGTTTGTTGAATGTGTTTGATGATAGAGTGGCAGATATAGGGTGTTTTGGTCGAGGTGGTGTGCAAAGTGAGAGGGTTAGGGAAAATGATTTGGTAAACAGAGAAGAGGTAGTGAAAGCTTTGCGGAAGATGAAAGCCGGCAAGGCAGCAGGTTTGGATGGTATTGCAGTGGAATTTATTAAAAAAGGGGGTGACTGTATTGTTGACTGGTTGGTAAGGTTATTTAATGTATGTATGACTCATGGTGAGGTGCCTGAGGATTGGCGGAATGCGTGTATAGTGCCATTGTACAAAGACAAAGGGGATAAGAGTGAGTGCTCAAATTACAGAGGTATAAGTGTGTTGAGTATTCCTGGTAAATTATATGGGAGGGTATTGATTGAGAGGGTGAAGGCATGTACAGAGCATCAGATTGGTTTCAGAAGTGGTAGAGGATGTGTGGATCAGGTGTTTGCTTTGAAGAATGTATGTGAGAAATATTTAGAAAAGCAAATGGATTTGTATGTAACATTTATGGATCTGGAGAAGGCATATGATAGATTTGTTGTTAGTTGTTAGAAGCAGTGAAAAGTTTTTATCGAGGATGTAAGGCATGTGTACGTGTAGGAAGAGAGGAAACTGATTGGTTCTCAGTGAATGTAGGTTTGCGGCAGGGGTGTGTGATGTCTCCATGGTTGTTTAATTTGTTTATGGATGGGGTTGTTAGGGAGGTAAATGCAAGAGTTTTGGAAAGAGGGGCAAGTATGAAGTCTGTTGGGGATGAGAGAGCTTGGGAAGTGAGTCAGTTGTTGTTCGCTGATGATACAGCGCTGGTGGCTGATTCATGTGAGAAACTGCAGAAGCTGGTGACTGAGTTTGGAAAAGTGTGTGGAAGAAGAAAGTTAAGAGTAAATGTGAATAAGAGCAAGGTTATTAGGTACAGTAGGGTTAAGGGTCAAGTCAACTGGGAGGTGAGTTTGAATGGAGAAAAACTGGAGGAAGTGAAGTGTTTTAGATATCTGGGAGTGGATCTGGCAGCGGATGGAACCATGGAAGCGGAAGTGGATCATAGGGTGGGGGAGGGGGCGAAAATCCTGGGGGCCTTGAAGAATGTGTGGAAGTCGAGAACATTATCTCGGAAAGCAAAAATGGGTATGCTTGAAGGAATAGTGGTTCCAACAATGTTATATGGTTGCGAGTCGTGGGCTATGGATAGAGTTGTGCGCAGGAGGATGGATGTGCTGGAAATGAGATGTTTGAGGACAATGTGTGGTGTGAGGTGGTTTGATCGAGTGAGTAACGTAAGGGTAAGAGAGATGTGTGGAAATAAAAAGAGCGTGGTTGAGAGAGCAGAAGAGGGTGTTTTGAAGTGGTTTGGGCACATGGAGAGGATGAGTGAGGAAAGATTGACCAAGAGGATATATGTGTCGGAGGTGGAGGGAACAAGGAGAAGAGGGAGACCAAATTGGAGGTGGAAAGATGGAGTGAAAAAGATTTTGTGTGATCGGGGCCTTAACATGCAGGAGGGTGAAAGGAGGGCAAGGAATAGAGTGAATTGGAGCGATGTGGTATACCGGGGTTGACGTGCTGTCAGTGGGTTGAAGCAAGGCATGTGAAGCGTCTGGGGTAAACCATGGAAAGCTGTGTAGGTATGTATATTTTGCGTGTGTGGACGTATGTATATACATGTGTATGGGGGGGGGGGGGGTTGGCCATTTCTTTCGTCTGTTTCCTTGCGCTACCTCGCAAACGCGGGAGACAGCGACAAAGTATAATAATAATAATAATAATAATATATATATATATATATATATATATATATATATATATATATATATATATATATATATATATATATATATATATATATGTATATATATATATATATATATATATATATATATATATATATATATATATATATATATATATATATATATATATATATATATATATATATATATATATATATATATATATATATATATATATATATATATATATATATGTATATATATATACATATATATATATATATATATATATATATATATATATATATATATATATATATATATATATATATATATATATATATATATATATGTATATATATATATATATACATATGTATGTATATATATATATGTATATATATATATATATATATATATATATATATATATATATATATATATATATATATATATATATATATATATATATATATATATATATATATATATATATATATATATATATATATATATATATATATATATATATATATATATATATATATATATATATATATATATATATATATATATATATATATATATATATATATATATATATATATATATATATATATATATATATATATATATATATATATATATATATACATATATATATATATACACACATATATATATACATATATATATATATATATATATATATATATATATATATATATATATATATATATATATATATATATATATATATATATATATATATATATATATATATATATATGATATATATATACAATATATATATGTACATATATATATATATATATATATATATATATATATATATATATATATATATATATATATATATATATATATATATATATATATATATATGTATATATATATATATATATATATATATATATACATATGTATATAGATAGATAGATAGATAGATAGATAGATAGATAGATAGATAGATAGATAGATAGATATAGATATAGATATATGAATATCCTTAACAACCAGTCAACAATACAGTCACCCGCCTTTTTTAATAAATTCCACTGCAATACCATCCAAACCTGCTGCCTTGCCGGCTTTCATCTTCCGCAAAGCTTTTACTACCTCTTCTCTGTTTACCAGATCATTTTCCCTATCCCTCTCACTTTGCACACCACCTCGACCAAAACACCCTATATCTGCCACTCTATCATCTAACACATTCGACAAACCTTCAAAATACTCACTCCATCTCCTTCTCAGATCACCACTACTTGTTATCATCTCCCCATTAGCCCCCTTCACTGAAGTTACCATTTGTTCCCTTGTCTTACGCAATTTATTTACCTCCTTCCAAAACACCTCTTCATTCTTCCAAAAATTTAATGATACTCTCACCCAAACTCTCATTTGCCCTCTTTTTCACGTTTTGCACTCTTGTCTTGACCTCCTGCCTCTTTGTTTTATCCATCTTCCAGTCATTCGCATTACTTCCCTGCAGAAAATAAAAAAAAAAAAAAATATATATATATATATATATATATATATATATATATATATATATATATATATATATATATATATATATATATATATATATATATATATATATATATATATATATATGTATATATATATATATATATTTATATATATATATATATATATATATACATATATATATATATATATATATATATATATATATATATATATATATATATATATATATTTATCTATTTATTTATTTTGCCTTGTCGCTTTCTCCCACGTTAGCGAGGTAGCGCAAGGTAACAGACGAAAGAATGACCCAACCCACCCACATACACATGTATATACATACACGTCCACACACGCAAATATACATACCTATACATCTCAATGTACACATAGATATACACACACAGATATATACATATATACACATGTACATAATCATACTGTCTGCCTTTATTTATTCCCATCGCCATCCCGCCAAACATGGAACAACAACCCTCTCCAGCCTCATGTGTGCGAGGTAGCGCTAGAAAAAGACAACTTAGGCCCCATTCGTTCACACTCAGTCTCTAGCTGTCATGTAATAATGCACCGAAACCACAGCTCCCTTTCCACATCCAGGCCCCACAGAACTTTCCATAGTTTACCTCAGACGCTTCACATGCCCTGGTTGAATCCATTGACAGCACGTCGACCTCAGTATACCACATCGTTCCAATTCACTCTATTCCTTGCACGCCTTTCACCCTCCTGCATGTTCAGGCCCCGATCACTCAGAATCTTTTTCACTCCATCTTTCCACCTCCAATTTGGTCTCCCACTTCTCCTCGTTCCCTCCACCTCTGACACATACATCCTCCCTGACAATCTTTCTTCACTCATTCTCTCCATGTGACCAAACCATTTCAAAACACCCTCTTCTGCTCTCTCAACCACACTCTTTTTATTTCCACACATCTCTCTTACCCTCACATTACTTACTCGATCAAACCACCTCACACCACATATTGTCCTCAAACATCTCATTTCCAGCACATCCACCCTCCTGCGCACAACTCTATCCATAGCCCACGCCTCGCAACCATACAACATTGTTGGAACCACTATTCCTTCAAACATACCCATTTTTGCTTTCCGAGATAATGTTCTCGACTTCCACACATTCTTCAAGGCTCCCAGAAATTTCGTCCCCTGCCCCACCCTATGATTCACTTCCGCTTCCATGGTTCCATTCGCTGCCAAGTCCACTCCCAGATATCTAAAACACTTTACTTCCTCCAGTTTTTCTCCATTCTAACTTACCTCCCAATTGACTTGACCCTCATTCCTACGGTACCTAATAACCTTGCTCTTATTCACACTTACTCTTAACTTTCTTCTTCCACACACTTTACCAAACTCAGTCACCAGCTTCACCAGTTTCTCACATGAATCAGCCACCAGCGCTGTATCATCAGCGAACAACAACTGACTCACTTCCCAAGCTCTCTCATCCACAACAGACTTCATACTTGCCCCTCTTTCCAAAACTCTTGCATTCACCTCCCTAACTACCCCATCCATAAACAAATTAAACAACCATGGAGACATCACACACCCCTGCCGCAAACCTACATTCACTGAGAACCAATCACTTTCCTCTCTTCCTACACGTACACATGCCTTACATCCTCGATAAAAACTTTTCACTGCTTCTAACAACTTGCCTCCCACACCATATATTCTTAATACCTTCCACAGAGCATCTCTATCAACTCTATCATATGCCTTCTCCAGATCCATAAATGCTACATACAAATCCATTTGCTTTTCTAAGTATTTCTCACATACATTCTTCAAAGCAAACACCTGATCCACACATCCTCTACCACTTCTGAAACCACACTGCTCTTCAGCAATCTGATGCTCTGTACATGCCTTCACCCTCTCAATCAATACCCTCCCATATAATTTACCAGGAATACTCAACAAACTTATACCTCTGTAATTTGAGCACTCACTCTTATCCCCTTTGCCTTTGTACAATGGCACTATGCAAGCATTTCGCCAATCCTCAGGCACCTCACCATGAATCATACATACATTAAATAACCTTACCAACCAGTCAACAATACAGTCACCCCCTTTTTTAATAAATTCCACTGCAATACCATCCAAACCTGCTGCCTTGCCGGATCTCATCTTCCGCAAAGCTTTCACTACCTCTTCTCTGTTTACCAAATCATTTTCCCTAACCCTCTCACTTTGCACACCACCTCGACCAAAACACCCTATATCTGCCACTCTATCATCAAACACATTCAACAAACCTTCAAAATACTCACTCCATCTCCTTCTCACATCACCACTACTTGTTATCACCTCATCATTAGCCCCCTTTACTGAAGTTCCCATTTGCTCCCTTGTCTTACGCACTTTATTTACCTCCTTCCAGAACATCTTTTTATTCTCCCTAAAATTTAATGATACTCTCTCACCCCAACTCTCATTTGCCCCCTTTTTCACCTCTTGCACCTTTCTCTTGACCTCCTGCCTCTTTCTTTTATACATCTCCCACTCATTTGCATTCTTTCCCTGCAAGAATCGTCCAAATGCCTCTCTCTTCTCTTTCACTAATATCTTACTGCTTCATCCCACCACTCACTACCCTTTCTAATCAACCCACCTCCCACGCTTTTCATGCCACAAGCATCTTTTGCGCAAGCCATGACTGCTTCCCTGAAAACATCCCATTCCTCCCCCACTCCCCTTACCTCCTTTGTTCTCATCTTTTTCCATTCTGTACTCAGTCTCTCCTCGCACTTCCTCACACAAGTCTCCTTCCCAAGCTCACTTACTCTCACCACTCTCTTCACCCCAACATTCTCTCTTCTTTTCTGAAAACCTCTACATATCTTCACCTTCGCCTCCACAAGATAATGATCAGACATCCCTCCAGTTGCACCTCTCAGCACATTAACATCCAAAAGTCTCTCTTTCACGCGCCTATCAATCAACACGTGATCTAATAACGCTCTCTGGCCATCTCTCCTACTTACATACGTATGCTTATGTGTATCTCGCTTTTTAAACCAGTTATTCACAATCACC
>NC_092228.1:30179085-30191585 GCF_036320965.1 Panulirus ornatus | reverse complement strand
AGAAGCAGTAGGAGCCAGGTATCAGGGTGTAGACTGGGGATAATGACCTACGTTGATGTAGAAACTGAATAAAAAGAATACCTAAATTCCAATGTTTATTCATTTCATTCACATCAAAGTAATATCATAGACCACTGATGATGTACATTGCAAGACATACTAATGATTAACACTTGAGGTAATGTCATAGACCACTGTGGACGAGTGGAATATCAATAAACAGTAAATAGAGTCAACAAACAACAGATAATAGTGAAGTTATCCTTGACATGCCTCAGTGTAGGCCATGACTGTGTTGACCCCATGGTTATCCACGTCACACCACACGACCAAACTTTCAACTTAATTAAGCAGTCATTATAGACCCACTGTACAGGTGGTCACTACAGGGAGGGAGTGTGAGTACACGGAATACAGTACTGTATGTACCCTCACCAGCGCCTGTAATACAGTACTGTATGTACCCTCACTAACGCCTGTAATACAGTACTGTATGTACCCTCACCACCGCCTGTAATACAGTACTGTATGTACCTTCACCAGCGCCTGTAATACAGTACTGTATGTACCCTCACCACCTCCTGTAATACAGTATTGTATGTACCCCCACCACCGCCTGTAATACAGTACTGTATGTACCCTCACCACCGCCTGTAATACAGTACTGTATGTACCTTCACCAGCGCCTGTAATACAGTACTGTATGTACCTTCACCAGCGCCTGTAATACAGTACTGTATGTACCTTCACCACCGCCTGTAATACAGTACTGTATGTACCCTCACCACCGCCTGTAATACAGTATTGTATGAACCCTCACCACCGCCTGTAATACAGTACTGTATGTACCCTCACCACCGCCTGTAATACAGTACTGTATGTACCTTCACCAGCGCCTGTAATACAGTACTGTATGTACCTTCACCACCGCCTGTAATACAGTACTGTATGTACCCTCACCACCTCCTGTAATACAGTATTGTATGTACCCCCACCACCGCCTGTAATACAGTACTGTATGTACCCTCACCACCGCCTGTAATACAGTACTGTATGTACCTTCACCAGCGCCTGTAATACAGTACTGTATGTACCTTCACCACCGCCTGTAATACAGTACTGTATGTACCTTCACCAGCGCCTGTAATACAGTACTGTATGTACCTTCACCAGCGCCTGTAATACAGTACTGTATGTACCCTCACCAGCGCCTGTAATACAGTATTGTATGTACCCTCACCACCGCCTGTAATACAGTACTGTATGTACCCTCACCACCGCCTGTAATACAGTACTGTATGTACCTT
This sequence comes from Panulirus ornatus, assembly GCF_036320965.1. Classification (NCBI taxonomy): domain Eukaryota; kingdom Metazoa; phylum Arthropoda; class Malacostraca; order Decapoda; family Palinuridae; genus Panulirus; species Panulirus ornatus. The sequence continues at coordinate 30,190,278 of NC_092228.1, read as the reverse complement.
CACCAGCGCCTGTAATACAGTACTGTATGTACCTTCACCAGCGCCTGTAATACAGTACTGTATGTACCTTCACCAGCGCCTGTAATACAGTACTGTATGTACCCTCACCACCGCCTGTAATACAGTACTGTATGTACCCTCACCAGCGCCTGTAATACAGTACTGTATGTACCTTCACCAGCGCCTGTAATACAGTACTGTATGTACCCTCACCACCTCCTGTAATACAGTACTGTATGTACCCTCACCACCTCCTGTAATACAGTACTGTATGTACCCTCACCACCGCCTGTAATACAGTACTGTATGTACCTTCACCAGCGCCTGTAATACAGTACTGTATGTACCTTCACCAGCGCCTGTAATACAGTATTGTATGTACCCTCACCACCGCCTGTAATACAGTACTGTATGTACCCTCACCACCTCCTGTAATACAGTACTGTATGTACCCTCACCACCGCCTGTAATACAGTACTGTATGTACCTTCACCAGCGCCTGTAATACAGTACTGTATGTACCCTCACCAGCGCCTGTAATACAGTATTGTATGTACCCTCACCACCGCCTGTAATACAGTACTGTATGTACCCTCACCACCGCCTGTAATACAGTACTGTATGTACCTTCACCACCGCCTGTAATACAGTACTGTATGTACCCTCACCAGCGCCTGTAATACAGTATTGTATGTACCCTCACCACCTCCTGTAATACAGTACTGTATGTACCCTCACCAGCGCCTGTAATACAGTACTGTATGTACCCTCACCACCTCCTGTAATACAGTACTGTATGTACCTTCACCACCGCCTGTAATGACCGTCACTGTACCATCATAAGTCAATCATTGTCAACTAAACATACATAACATCAAGGTCCAACCTTCTCCAGCAGGTCCTGCCCAGGTCATCCCCAGGTCTCCTCACGTACACAGGTCCTGCCCAGGTCATCCCCAGGTCTCCTCACGTACACAGGTCCTGCCCAGGTCATCCCCAAGTCTCCTCAGGTACACAGGTCCTGCCCAGGTCATCCCCAAGTCTCCTCAGGTACACAGGTCCTGCCCAGGTCTTCCCCAGGTCTCCTCACGTACACAGGTCCTGCCCAGGTCATCCCCAAGTCTCCTCAGGTACACAGGTCCTGCCCAGGTCATCCCCAAGTCTCCTCACGTACACAGGTCCTGCCCAGGTCTTCCCCAGGTCTCCTCACGTACACAGGTCCTGCCCAGGTCATCCCCAAGTCTCCTCAGGTACACAGGTCCTGCCCAGGTCATCCCCAAGTCTCCTCAGGTACACAGGTCCTGCCCAGGTCATCCCCAAGTCTCCTCACGTACACAGGTCCTGCCCAGGTCTTCCCCAGGTCTCCTCACGTACACAGGTCCTGCCCAGGTCATCCCCAAGTCTCCTCAGGTACACAGGTCCTGCCCAGGTCATCCCCAAGTCTCCTCAAGTACACAGGTCCTGCCCAGGTCATGCTCGGCGCGTGTTACAATCTATGTTGTGTATAGGACGAAGCTAACGAGGGTATGGTCAGCCAACGTCTTACACATACGGTCATATCTTTGACTGACTCAGTGACCTAGGAGTAATTACACACACACACACACACACACACACACACAAGAGAGAGGGAAGGGACCCCAGGAGTATAATATAAACCCTCTTCGTTTAGCACACATGGATCATTATACACACCAGTGGACCGCTATTCTTCAACGTGTATGTGAGCGACGCTCCGGAAGGTATGTGTTGCTAGCTGATGATGTGAGCAGAAGACACAAAGCTCACGTGGGATGTGAAAAGTGATGCAGGCTTGGTCAGGTATCTGCTATGGAGATCTCATCTCCTTATCCTCACTTCCAGGGTTCACTCTGGTTATATAGATAGGATAAAGTACACACTGCTGTTGTCCTGCCCTTTGTTAAACCTCAGTTAAATCACGTAGTAAGAAGTGTTGCAGGCCTTGAGAGTTCCAACTTAATGGTTGCAGAAATTAATGATAAACTACGTAAGAAAATAACTCCACGAAGAGTTTGTAGCCAACCCCACCTCTCCTACACACACACACACACACACACACCTCTCGTACAGACAGTAGTGGTAGATGAAGTAGAGATAGAGGAAGATATTATGATAAGTTAGCACAACTTTGTAAAAAACTAGATGTTGTCATATCAAAATTTAACATTCATGGTATGTGGATGGGAAGAATACCTTTTTAGTAGCTGCAGGCGCAGACTCTGCCTAACTCTACTTGATAGTCCCTTAATGCAGTTAGACGAGGAACCTACTCGTGAAGAGTATGTATTAGATTTAGTTCTAACTACAAATGAGGACCTGGTTGATAATGTTGAAGATGAAGAAAAGTTTGGTGAAAGTAATAACCGACAAAATATTTTGGGTGTGGCGTTGATCAAATGACAGTCGCAAAAAATACCCAACTTCAAACGGGCATATTTGAATGATCTTCGCATTGCTCTTAACAGACAAACCGGGGACGATAGTGCAATGAAGATAACACGACCGTAGTTTGGAAAGGCTTCAGTAAAACTTTCAAAGCAGTAGAGGAAACATACGTGCTAATGTGTAGTTGACGGTCTATTTCCAAAACGAAAACAAAGTGGTGGTGGAATGATGAAATAGAAAAGTACCTGTTGTCTAGCAGCTAGAAACTCAGAGAATCCAGTAATCAACATGACAGCGTAAGTTATGTAAATTTGTGCAATGTAAAAATAGTTATACGACAAAATGAACCTCAATATAAATCATGAATTGCTTAAGATAGCAACAGAAATCCTAAGAAGTTTTACGGTTTTGTGATAAACATGAGAGTCATTATCCACTTAATAGATTCATTAGATACAGAAAACGGTAACTTGGTTCAAGACAATGATGCCATAGCAAAAACGGTAAGAAATGACTATGCTGTATTTGTATTTAAGATGGAAGACGCAGCTCCATACTCCAGTTTCATCGATGAAGGTGAAAGTTCTTGAACAAATTGACATAAAAGCCGAAGACGCACCATCATCAATAAACGGATAAAGAATAAATAACACAGCAGACCCTGATAAGTTTCATACACAAACAATGACAGAGGCGAGACATGTGTTAGTTAAGCACTTGGCTGTCCTTTTCAGTAACTCACTTACTACAGGAAAAGTTCCAGATGAATGGAAGTTTGTCAGTGTAACACCCACACTTAGGGAAAGGTAATTAGTTACTACCCAGAAGTTATCATCCGATTACCATAACGTCAGTAGTTAGATGATTTATGGAAACCATCATCCGAGATAGAACTGTAAACCATTTAGAAGATCACCACTTGATAAAACGATTCTCAATATGGTTTTCGACGAAATCGCTCATGTCTGACAAATCTGTTTGATTTGTTTTGTGATATAATCAACATGTATGACGAAAGTGAAGCCGTTGTACTTCATTGGATAGAAAATGTGCCCACTGGCAACAAAGAATGAGCAGAAATGTTATACGCGACAGATGGAGTGCCACAAGGATCAGTCTTGGGACCTGTTCTCTTTCTCATATATATATGAATGATATTGATAGAAGGCTACACTGCAAGATATCGAAAGTCGCTAATGAAACAGAGTTAGGACATGATCTTGACCATCTACAGCTTCAAGGTGATGTAGATAAACTGATGTTCTGGGGTCACTGGTGGCAAATGAATTCGAATAGCGATAAGTGCGAAGTTTTACATATCAGTAATAAAAACGAAAAGGCCACATACTGTAAGCGGTCTGCTGAAGTGGAATAGGTAAATGAGGGAAAAATCATGAGTGTAATCATTTCTGAAGACCTAAAACCAAGTAACATTCACAAAAGCAGTGAAAACAGCGAACAAAATTCTTGGATTCATAGTTAGGGACTTTGAATTTTGAAATGATCCTTACTCTCTATGATTTATCAATTCGCTCACAACTTGAATATTGTGTACAACATTTTCACACTAACTTACAAAAAACATAGACACAATGGAGAGGGTACAGCGTCAAACTACCAAGATGTTTCCCAAGTACAGAAACCAGCCTACAAGAGCAGGTTACAAGATTCAATTCTATTTCGCTAAGAAGAGAGAAGGTTCAGAGGTGATCTAACACGAGGTTAAATAATTCAACATATCTGAGGCTTTGATCATCTTGATCTATCAAGTTATTTACAATTTGATTCAACTGATTTTGCTGGTAGTAATCAAAGTCATGGTTGAACGTTTGATCTCGAAATGAAACTATCTACTATTTTCTTGAACAGGAATGTTTACATATGGGATGAGTTGCCAGTTAGAGTGGTTGAAAGCAGTAATATATACGTACGGTTAAGAAGAGACTTGATGAATACTTCGCTTCAAGTTGACAACTTACATTATTTTGACCTTAGCCAGAGTGACAATTTGCATGTCATCTTTGAATTATCTGCAAACCTTCTAACTTTTAACCCCCACTTGTCTGCCAGTTTATCTTCCAGTGCCACACACTGCCCCGTAATGACCCCCACTTGTCTGCCAGTTTATCTTCCAGTGCCACACACTGCCTCGTAAGGACCTCCACTTGTCTGCCAGTTTATCTTCCAGTGCCACACACTGCCCCGTAATGACCCCCACTTGTCTGCCAGTTTATCTTCCAGTGCCACACACTGCCCCGTAATGACCCCCACTTGTCTGCCAGTTTATCTTCCAGTGCCACACACTGCCTCGTAAGGACCTCCACTTGTCTGCCAGTTTATCTTCCAGTGCCACACACTGCCTCGTAATGACCCCCACTTGTCTGCCAGTTTATCTTCCAGTGCCACACACTGCCTCGTAATGACCCATTGATCTTGGCAGTTTGAATTTCTTTGTGTTCCTCGGCAACGAACGAGAGGATCTGTGTATCTCCGGCCGCCCTATACTCCGGTGAGGCTCCTGATCCTGTCATGTGTGTCAGCTGTGAGGCTCCTGATCCTGTCATGTGTGTCAGCTGTGAAGCTCCTGATCCTGTCATGTGTGTCAGCTGTGAGGCTCCTGATCCTGTCATGTGTGTCAGCTGTGAGGCTCCTGATCCTGTCGTGTGTGTCAGCTGTGAGGCTCCTGATCCTGTCATGTGTGTCAGCTGTGAGGCTCCTGATCCTGTCATGTGTGTCAGCTGTGAGGCTCCTGATCCTGTCGTGTGTGTCAGCTGTGAGGCTCCTGATCCTGTCGTGTGTGTCAGCTGTGAGGCTCCTGATCCTGTCATGTGTGTCAGCTGTGAGGCTGCTGATCCTGTCATGTGTGTCAGCTGTGAGGCTCCTGATCCTGTCATGTGTGTCAGCTGTGAGGCTCCTGATCCTGTCATGTGTGTCAGCTGTGAGGCTCCTGATCCTGTCATGTGTGTCAGCTGTGAGGCTCCTGATCCTGTCGTGTGTGTCAGCTGTGAGGCTCCTGATCCTGTCATGTGTGTCAGCTGTGAGGCTCCTGATCCTGTCATGTGTGTCAGCTGTGAGGCTCCTGATCCTGTCATGTGTGTCAGCTGTGAGGCTCCTGATCCTGTCGTGTGTGTCAGCTGTGAGGCTCCTGATCCTGTCATGTGTGTCAGCTGTGAGGCTGCTGATCCTGTCATGTGTGTCAGCTGTGAGGCTCCTGATCCTGTCATGTGTGTCAGCTGTGAGGCTCCTGATCCTGTCATGTGTGTCAGCTGTGAGGCTGCTGATCCTGTCATGTGTGTCAGCTGTGAGGCTCCTGATCCTGTCATGTGTGTCAGCTGTGAGGCTGCTGATCCTGTCATGTGTGTCAGCTGTGAGGCTGCTGATCCTGTCATGTGTGTCAGCTGTGAGGCTCCTGATCCTGTCATGTGTGTCAGCTGTGAGGCTCCTGATCCTGTCATGTGTGTCAGCTGTGAGGCTCCTGATCCTGTCATGTGTGTCAGCTGTGAAGCTCCTGATCCTGTCATGTGTGTCAGCTGTGAAGCTCCTGATCCTGTCATGTGTGTCAGCTGTGAGGCTCCTGATCCTGTCATGTGTGTCAGCTGTGAAGCTCCTGATCCTGTCATGTGTGTCAGCTGTGAAGCTCCTGATCCTGTCATGTGTGTCAGCTGTGAGGCTCCTGATCCTGTCATGTGTGTCAGCTGTGAGGCTCCTGATCCTGTCATGTGTGTCAGCTGTGAAGCTCCTGATCCTGTCATGTGTGTCAGCTGTGAGGCTCCTGATCCTGTCATGTGTGTCAGCTGTGAGGCTCCTGACCCTGTCATGTGTGTCAGCTGTGAGGCTCCTGATCCTGTCATGTGTGTCAGCTGTGAGGCTCCTGATCCTGTCATGTGTGTCAGCTGTGAAGCTCCTGATCCTGTCATGTGTGTCAGCTGTGAGGCTCCTGATCCTGTCATGTGTGTCAGCTGTGAGGCTCCTGACCCTGTCATGTGTGTCAGCTGTGAGGCTCCTGATCCTGTCATGTGTGTCAGCTGTGAAGCTCCTGATCCTGTCATGTGTGTCAGCTGTGAAGCTCCTGATCCTGTCATGTGTGTCAGCTGTGAGGCTCCTGATCCTCTCATGTGTGTCAGCTGTGAGGCTCCTGATCCTGTCATGTGTGTCAGCTGTGAAGCTCCTGATCCTGTCATGTGTGTCAGCTGTGAGGCTCCTGATCCTGTCATGTGTGTCAGCTGTGAGGCTCCTGATCCTGTCATGTGTGTCAGCTGTGAGGCTCCTGACCCTGTCATGTGTGTCAGCTGTGAGGCTCCTGACCCTGTCATGTGTGTCAGCTGTGAGGCTCCTGATCCTGTCATGTGTGTCAGCTGTGAGGCTGCTGATCCTGTCATGTGTGTCAGCTGTGAGGCTCCTGATCCTGTCATGTGTGTCAGCTGTGAAGCTCCTGATCCTGTCATGTGTGTCAGCTGTGAGGCTCCTGATCCTGTCATGTGTGTCAGCTGTGAAGCTCCTGATCCTGTCATGTGTGTCAGCTGTGAAGCTCCTGATCCTGTCATGTGTGTCAGCTGTGAGGCTCCTGATCCTGTCATGTGTGTCAGCTGTGAAGCTCCTGATCCTGTCATGTGTGTCAGCTGTGAAGCTCCTGATCCTGTCATGTGTGTCAGCTGTGAGGCTGCTGATCCTGTCATGTGTGTCAGCTGTGAGGCTCCTGATCCTGTCATGTGTGTCAGCTGTGAGGCTCCTGATCCTGTCATGTGTGTCAGCTGTGAGGCTCCTGATCCTGTCATGTGTGTCAGCTGTGAGGCTCCTGATCCTGTCATGTGTGTCAGCTGTGAAGCTCCTGATCCTGTCATGTGTGTCAGCTGTGAGGCTCCTGATCCTGTCATGTGTGTCAGCTGTGAGGCTCCTGATCCTGTCATGTGTGTCAGCTGTGAGGCTGCTGATCCTGTCATGTGTGTCAGCTGTGAGGCTCCTGATCCTGTCATGTGTGTCAGCTGTGAGGCTGCTGATCCTGTCATGTGTGTCAGCTGTGAGGTTCCTGATCCTGTCATGTGTGTCAGCTGTGAGGCTCCTGATCCTGTCATGTTTGTCAGCTGTGAGGCTCCTGATCCTGTCATGTGTGTCAGCTGTGAGGCTCCTGATCCTGTCATGTGTGTCAGCTGTGAAGCTCCTGATCCTGTCATGTGTGTCAGCTGTGAGGCTCCTGACCCTGTCATGTGTGTCAGCTGTGAGGCTCCTGATCCTGTCATGTGTGTCAGCTGTGAAGCTCCTGATCCTGTCATGTGTGTCAGCTGTGAGGCTGCTGATCTTGTCATGTGTGTCAGCTGTGAGGCTCCTGATCCTGTCATGTGTGTCAGCTGTGAGGCTCCTGATCCTGTCATGTGTGTCAGCTGTGAGGCTCCTGATCCTGTCATGTGTGTCAGCTGTGAGGCTGCTGATCCTGTCATGTGTGTCAGCTGTGAGGCTGCTGATCTTGTCATGTGTGTCAGCTGTGAGGCTCCTGATCCTGTCATGTGTGTCAGCTGTGAGGCTCCTGATCCTGTCATGTGTGTCAGCTGTGAGGCTCCTGATCCTGTCATGTGTGTCAGCTGTGAGGCTCCTGATCCTGTCATGTGTGTCAGCTGTGAGGCTGCTGATCCTGTCATGTGTGTCAGCTGTGAGGCTGCTGATCCTGTCATGTGTGTCAGGACCACCAGCGAGCCGCAGATGAGCCACAGTAAGATCCATCTCTCTAACTTGTGCTGTACAAATTGATGGAAACAATTTCCCGCGGGGCGCAGAGAGAGGATTCGAACCCAGGTTATCTGAATGAAAACGTGGTTTAGCTGTTATAGAAATTTGCTTATTATAGGCAGTGATACAAGTTATGATTAAATCAAACTGATTTATATATATATAGGCATCACAGGTAAATGCTAGAGTGAAGGAATGACACGTAGGCACAGCATTATAATGTTGAACACGTGATCCAGATGCACTAACACGTGAGTGTGCGAGAATATTGTGTATTGGATTATGGTTTACAAACAGGAGTTCGTGGTGAAGCTTCTAGTGTATGTGACGACGTAGAGCGAAGATGAACAGGAAGGATAAAGGATAAGAAAAGTACTTTAGTGTACAGTGGAATGGAGTAACGTCAGAGCAGTTCAAAATGCTACTTTGGTGTTCCTTTAGAGTTTCACGTATGCAAATTTAGCATCAGATTAAAAAACATTGAGGTCTTTATGTCGTACTGACATTGTAAAACTGATGTTCATGTTAATATCTCTCAAACGTATAAGTCAGATGCGATGTGTCTCACGCATGGCTAACGTGATACAATGGTTTTCTCTATCATGAAGGAGAGGAAGCCACATAGCCAGCCGAAGAGAGTGATCAAGAAGAGACCTTGTATACTGTCCAGGCTCAGTGGTATGACCTCCCCTCCACCACCCTGCTCATCACCGCTCTCGCCTTCCTCCTCATGAGCCAAGTCTTTCTGAAGAAGAGACGCAAGAAGAAGACTTTAGCATTGTGAGGTATATCATCACTGTCTGATCAACACACCACCTTTTCCACTCACCACATGTAGTCATTTACACTGGCATTTGATAGATAGAGTAGATGTTATGGGCTATTGGGTTATGTAATGGATATATATGGGTGGCAGTCATAAGAAACTGGAGAATTGAACACAAAAGAAGAAATTAAGAACGAGGATTTTGTTTCTGTAAGCCTCTAAGAATGTTTATACCTCTGAAAGAAAGGTTCTACTGTCATTCATAAGTCAACTCACATCATAGTATCACTAATGGATTATCATTCTGTAAGTCGGGCACACGACACACCATCACAGGATCAAATATCTTCATATTTTCTAAATATTTCTGTTGACTCTGGCGGAACATACATAGCTACACTCACAACACGAGACACTGAACTCCACACTGACACTTCTACCTCATTTCTACCTCATGTGAGTCTTGCAGAGATGAAGGCAAGATCATTTAAACAGCTGAACAGCCTCATGCCAATACACCGTTCTCAACTGCTATTTTGTATACTACATTAATTAGAGAATGAAATAAAGTCTTTCTCACACAGTAATGAGTGTTATGACCAGTGATTGTCTCTTGTGAACCCCGACATACTCTCTGCCACCGTGACTCGAAGTAGGATAACCTGGAAGTCCATCTTTGTTGTGTTTACAAACACATGTTTGTGTTTGTGTACATATATCTTGTGACGTCATCATTCACGCAGAGGACGTAGATCGTGCTAAAGTGTCGCGTTTTCTTCACTTCTCGATGACGTCACTAGCATCATACACACACACACACACACACACACACACACACACACACACACACACACACACACAGACACACAGTTAACAGAGACCATCTCCTCGTGTGGTTACAATGTATTTCATGAAATTTAATACTACTTACATGTTCTGTTTAATGATGTTAAAACATGTATGTGAAACAGACTCCCTTATCAATATGGTTGAGCCATTTTATAGTTATTACCATCAAAATACGATTTCATTATAACATTGTTTACAACAAATGACAGAAAATGTCTTTATCAGTGTTACTACAATATCATGAAACCAGGACTACCAGTGTGAGGCAAGACATTTCTCATTTCGTATCTTACACAAAAATAAGATCAGTTTTAGTGTCTTACACAAATTTGATATTTTTTTTTTTTTTTTTTGCTGGTTGTATGTACATCTTGATATGTCTCCGGTGCTAACCATTTAGTAAATTCATTAACGAGGCTAATTTGCTCGTTGCAAACTACATTTGTGATTGTCTCCCTAATTCTTTATCTATAATTTTCCTCAGTGAGACAGTTTATTGGGTAGTGGAGACTCAGTGCAGGTCACACTGCCTGCCCACACTAGGACAGTAGGTGGTCACACTGCCTGCCCACACTAGGACAGTAGGTGGTCACACTGCCTGCCCACACTAGGACAGTAAGTGGTCACACTGCCTGCCCACACTAGGACAGTAGGTGGTCACACTGCCTGCCCACACTAGGACAGTAGGTGGTCACACTGCCTGCCCACACTAGGACAGTAGGTGGTCACACTGCCCGCCCACAGTAAGACAGTTGGTGGTCACACTGCCTGCCCACACTAGGACAGTAGGTGGTCACACTGCCTGCCCACACTAGGACAGTTGGTGGTCACACTGCCTGCCCACACTAGGACAGTTGGTGGTCACACTGCCCGCCCACAGTAAGACAGTTGGTGGTCACACTGCCTGCCCACACTAGGACAGTTGGTGGTCACACTGCCTGCCCACACTAGGACAGTTGGTGGTCACACTGCCTGCCCACACTAGGACAGTTGGTGGTCACACTGCCTGCCCACACTAGGGCAGTATGTGGTCACACTGCCCGCCCACAGTAAGACAGTAGGTGGTCACACTGCCTGCCCACACTAGGACAGTAGGTGGTCACACTGCCCGCCCACAGTAAGACAGTAGGTGGTCACACTGCCTGCCCACACTAGGACAGTTGGTGGTCACACTGCCTGCCCACGCTAGGACAGTTGGTGGTCACACTGCCCGCCCACAGTAAGACAGTTGGTGGTCACACTGCCTGCCCACACTAGGACAGTTGGTGGTCACACTGCCTGCCCACACTAGGACAGTAGGTGGTCACACTGCCTGCCCACACTAGGGCAGTATGTGGTCACACTGCCCGCCCACAGTAAGACAGTAGGTGGTCACACTGCCTGCCCACACTAGGACAGTAGGTGGTCACACTGCCCGCCCACAGTAAGACAGTAGGTGGTCACACTGCCTG